>NC_053389.1:832452628-832806100 GCF_905171765.1 Bufo bufo
CTGGATGTGCATCCCTCAAATCTCCATCAACTGCAAGATGCTATCCTATCAATATGGGCCAACATTTCTAAAGAATGCTATCAGCACCTTGTGGAATCAATGCCACATAGAATTAAGGCAGTTCTGAAGGCAAAAGGGGGTCCAACACCGTATTAGTATGGTGTTCCTAATAATTCTTTAGGTGAGTGTATTGAAAATTTTCTTCTTCCTTTTTTCTTGAGATATGCCGATGATGATGGACATGATGATATCGGAAATTACACTGGTCTGATGTCCCTGAGACCTCCTTATATATAAGATAGACATATATTGTACTAGATTGTATGTTCCCGGATTATGTAGACATGACATGAATGGATCTGAGTGGCACATCTCTCTTTTATATGATCTTTGATATGATGCATGATATGGCGTAGATCCCTCCTGGGCCCCGTAATGACACACTGCAACACATGTATATGCAGGTATCCATGCGACTTTCCTGGTGGTATGCAGCAAATTGTTCGCTTGATGGTGAACATTTGTTGATTTGACATTGTATAGCCCAAGTGAATGCTAATATGAATGAAAGTGGCCTTTTGCTCGAGATCTGGACTTAAGCGATAATCTAGTCAATGTACTGAGATTCGTGTTGTCATTTGACATCTTTCAAGATGGCCGCTTGATGTGTGGGATTGATCTTCGCATACTCGATTAGATCCTCCTTCGTCACAATGACGTATCGGTTGTACGCAAGCCGGGGCATGCGCAGTATGTTTGAGTGCACGCCAAAGCCGACATTGCCACAGATGCGGGATCGCGGTACATCGGGTCAGTGTTTTCCTGCTTATCATGTTATTATTCATCGACATCACTTTTTATCTATTTCAGCACTTTATTTATGTAAGATTAAGAAGCTCTGGAAGCTATTTAAATGAATGAATTTTACACATGTACACGTATGTCATATGTAATTTCACTGATCATGTTTGTAATAGTTGGAATATGTTTATTGACACTATCATGTAAGTTTTGAGATCAAGATATGTTTTTAATCTTTGTATTTAGATGTTAAGGAGATAATATACTAATTATGTATTGGTCACGTGATATGACACAATCAGCTGAGGGTGTATATATATTGTTCACTGTGTCCTGTTACTTTGCTTGAGAAAGGCTCTGATATAGAGCCGAAACATTGCCATTGCCACTGAGGTGAATAAAGTATTTTTTTTTTTTTTTTTTTTGGAGTGCTGCCTTTTTCCTACATATATATATATATATATATATATATATATATATATATTGTATTAAGCACATGGTAACCAGCCCCACACTCCCTCATTACTTTCCTTATCAAATTCCCTAATCTAGATCATTATATTTCTCTATCACTCTCTATAGTGTCCCTATCAAACTACAATGTGTCTTCTGTCTATAATTGTTTTTTTGTGAGACACTGCCAGACACCCTCATTTAAGGTCAGAAGCTGAACACACTATGGTGTGTCAGTATACAGATCTCCCTTCCTACTGCCCTCTGATTGGCAAATGTGGTCCTCCATTTTTTCCCTCCCTTGTGATAGCACTGGGCATATTTTTTGGGATTTGTTTGACAGACACATTTTAGTAAAATTTGTAACAAATCTTATTTGTTTAGAATCAAATTGTTCATCTCTAATATGTACCTGTAAGTGGTCCAACAGTGATGTGCTACTTAGGGATAGGTTACTACTGAACCCAGATATTGGCTGCGGCAGTGAATGTGACCTTTCTATGTGGAGGTGTCACGGATGGTGTTGCAGAAAGCTGAAACTTATAAATAAACATCCGACTGGCTTGATCCCAAACTAAGGAGCATATGGGTGAGCCCTATAAAACCCCTAGAGCTCCCTGACTGCTATGCCCATGCAAAGATCTTTATGGTAGACGATTGCATGCCCACGTACCATATACTATGTGACACCTGAAAACCCTATAATAGTGAGGGAACATGACCACCGGCTCCCTGCACTTAATACGGACGGAGTCAGGGTCACCTACAATCAAGCCAGCAAGAAACACAAATAAAGGAAACAGACTTATCTGAGGAATCAGGAGAAGCAGCCTCCAGCAGTGAACAACTATCCAGGAAGAAGTATAAACCGCAAAGTGAGGCAATATGGGAGGGAATATAAAGGGAGGCAATAAGTGTAAATAGGTGACAGCTGGGAGAAGGAAAGGAGATGAGAAAGTGAAACCAAAACAAAGAACATCATACAACAGGTAGAGAAGAACGTCTCCATGATCTTCTCACAGAGCTGGCGGTGACAGGAGGTTGACAGTCAAGGATTGGAAGTTCAGTGAAGACACCCGGGGAGCCACAGAGCCAGAACAGAGTGGCAGTGAGCAGGCCAGAAACCAAGAGTAGCATACTAGGCACTTTCTCCATATACTATTTCGTGAGGTATGACCATATTATAATTTAAAATGTTATTTAATTTTCTGAAATTTTGAATGAATGTTTTAAAAAGTAAAGGCAAAATATATTAACAAAAATTTATTACTATCATAATGTACAATGTCATTGTCAAAAACTCACCGGGCTGCAGTGGAGTGATCCCCAGCTTCGCGAGGCCGTGCTGGGTAGTTAGGGGGATTATTTTTTTTTTTATCCAGAAAACCCTTTTAATGATTGTGAAATAAGTGAGGGGGTCTTTTTTCCACCACATAATTTTTAACTAGGCCCAGATTAATAAAACTATTACAGCAAAAGGAGGGTGCACTTTCTTTTTACCATGATTTACTGTATACAATATATATATAAATATTTTCAAATTTCATTTTTAGATTCATCTTTTCAAAACTATGAAGTCAAACGTTAAAGATGTGAGTGTTCCCACCAGAGACCATTAGTAAAATCTCCCCAGCATTCCTACGCCAGTGTTTTGTAGTGTTTCCTCTATAAAAGGAGCAGCTAGTAATAATCTTATGTCTTGTTTGTATCTCAGACAAGAAGAAATTATTTTGCTCTTTTACACACAAAATCATCCGGATCATCATTCTGCATTTCCCTAAACAAGTGAAGCTTCATACAGCGCTTCTGTCAGACACGAAGAGAAGAATTTTGCAGATATTATATTTCAAAGGAAAGAACATATACCGGATTTTTATTTACATTATGTGAACGCATTATCTTCTGTAATGTATATTGATGTATATAATATTTTATTCCATTGATTTTATATTTTTGTGACAGATTTTTAACTTTTCAAAATTGTTTTTAAAAGACAGCTTTAGTTTCTGACTGAAGGAAAGACAATTAAAGTCGGGTGCATTATTCAGAGTATGTACTTGTAACTTCTACAGGATTTTTAGCTGAAGAATTTTAGTTCAAATATTACAGAATCACATTGATATACAACAACTATGATAGTGAGCCTCATCATCCTCAAGTGTGAACCCTATGAATGTGAACGGAAACATTTATGACATTTTCTTTATCATATTAATATTTTTTGTGGGGGGAAAAAATCTCCCTGAAAATGCCACACAACAATTCCAGCATAGTGACGGAGATTCTGCTCTTGGGATTTCAGAATTTAAAAAAATTTAGGATCTGTTTCTTTCTCCTGCTTCTGACCATCTTCTGTGTGACTGTATGTGGAAACCTCCTCATCATTCTGGTGGTGTCCTCCAGCAGATCTCTCCACTCTCCCATGTACTTCTTCCTCACACAGCTCTCCTTCACAGATATTCTCCTCACCACCACCATCGTTCCCAACATGCTCCACATTGTGTTGTATGAAGGAAGTTTTGTGCCTTTTGTCGGATGTTTAACTCAATTTTATTTTTTTTCAGCCTCAGAATCATTGGAATGTCTTCTCCTGAGCGTAATGTCCTATGACCGGTATCAGGCCATCTGCAACCCTCTACATTACACCTCCGTTATGGACCTCACATTTTGCGTAAAAGCCGTTCTCTTGTGTTGGGTAATAATGCTTGCAGTTACACTGACTCTTTCGATAACCATGAGTCAATTGCAGTTCTGTGGGGCAAACGTCATTGACCATTTCTTTTGTGATTTAGATCCTTTACTTGAACTTTCCTGCTCAGACACTTTTTTTCTGAAACTAGAAGACATGATATTGGCCGTACCATATGTACTTTCTCCATTTATTGTGATTATGGTCTCATATATTTATATAATTGTCACCGTATTGAAGATCCCATCTGTGACCGGGAGGCAGAAGACCTTCTCCACCTGCAGCTCTCACCTGGCCGTGGTGTCTTTATATTATGGATCCATAATTTGCATCTATCTATTTCCAAATAAGGGAAATGTAAAGAAAATCCTCTCCCTGTTCTACACTGTAGTGACTCCGCTCCTCAATCCTATGATCTACAGTCTGAGTAATAGAGATATTAAGAAGGCCTTTAAGAATCTCAGGAACAAAAAAAGTTGTCTGCCTTTTAAATGAGTTCTTGCATTAGTCTTTCTACCTTTAGTTCAGATTTATGCGCTCCTGCATATGATTTTTTATTTTTTAATACCTTGATTCTATTCACAGCATTGTGCGGCCATTGGGCACTTTAGGTGGACAGAGTTTTGGCCATATGCATTGGCTGGATTGCATAAACTATCAAGGGCAACTAACATTCTAAAAATTAAGGTGGGTACTGTGGTTGTGATTAGAGATGAGCGAATTTCTTGAAAATTCGATTCAGCTGCTTCGCCGAATTTTTTAAAAAAATGTGCTTTGTGACGAATAAGTTCGCCACGAAGCACATTTTTTTTTGTAAGTAGCGGGTGCAATGACAGGGACCTGCGATAGTGCCGCCCTCGTCATTGTACCCCTCAGATGCCGCGTTCATACATCATTGAGTGTAAAATAAAAAAAATAAAAAATAAAAATCAAACTTACCACCTCTATTTGCTCGCGACGGGCTGGCCTCCACCATATTGCTTGAAGAACGTGGCAAAATCCTGTGCGGCGCGAAATTACGTCATCACGCCAGCCTGCGTGATGATGTAATCTCTCGCCGCACTGGATTTCGGCCGAGATCTTCAAGCAAGATGGTGGAGGCCAGCCCGTCGCGAGCAAATAGAGGTGGTAAGTTTGAATTTTTTGTTTTTTATACTATTACAGGTAAATCGATTCGCTGACACGAAGCACAAGGAAATTCGGCTTCTAGGCGAATCAAATTTATCCTGAAATTCGGATTCGATTAGCTCATCTCTAGTTGCAATATATGCAGGGACAAATACTGTATATAGACACTTATATAATGACCAAAACCTTTTTTCTTTGTTCGCCGTTGACTTTAAGTGGACATCCATTTGTCTTATACAACATGTGTCAATTTATGTGGCAATAACTTTGGAATGCTATTACTTATGAAAACAAGAATTTTGAGAATTTTTTTCATCACTGTAATGCCTATAGGTAGAGGCAGACATTGACAGCGAGCCCTGACCTAGAACCCAGCATGCTTTCCCTACCTACTTCAATACAAGCCCTAGGTAGCAAGACCGCAACTAATCAACAGCTCCTGCGCTACCTATGTTCAGAGACAGACAAACACCAAGAGACAAAACAGCACAAAAACAGGGTCATATGTAAATGTGTCAGAACCAGACAGCCTATGAAGTACCAAACAAGAGATAGAGAGTAGTCAGAAGTAGTGTTGATCGACCACCAAAGTGCTGTGGTGCTCTGGCCGAACACATCGGTATGCTCGTGTGTACTACCGAGCAAAATGGAAGTCAATGGGAGAACCCCATGCACCCCCTGCTTGGAAGAGAAGAGGGTGTCTGGTTCACAAAAAAAGGTTAGAAATTGATGGAAACCCCATCAAAATGGTTTGGAAACAGCATTAAGAGGATGGCTGGATGCGTCTTGGACTCCTATCATCTATGACATACAATAAACATCCACACAAAGGCTATATGCCAAAAGCCAGGTATCTGCAAGCCATCCATCTAAACTAGTACATGGATTGCTAAACTAGTACATGGATTGCAGGATAAAACTTACCAGGAAAGGTTAAAGGACCTTAACATGTATAGCTTGGAAGAAAGAAGAGACAGAGGGGATATGATAGAAACTTTTAAATACATAAAGGGAATCAACTCGGTAAAAGAGGAGAGCATATTTAAAAGAAGAAAAACTACCACAAGAGGACACAGTTTTAAATTAGAGGGGCAAAGGTTTAAAAGTAATATAAGGAAGTATTACTTTACTGAGAGAGTAGTGGATGCATGGAATAGCCTTCCTGCAGAAGTGGTAGCTGCAAATACAGTGAAGGGGTTTAAGCATGCATGGGATAGGCATAAGGCCATCCTTCATATAAGATAGGGCCGGGGGCTATCCATAGTATTCAGTATATTGGGCAGACTAGATGGGCCAAATGGTTCTTATCTACCGACACATTCTATGTTTCTATGTTTCTATCCATGAGGCAGATGACAGGCTTAGTCAGCTTACTTTACAATGGCAGCCTTGTGCACTATGAGACATTCCAAACCAGCTCTCATCTGACTGAGAGCCAGTAAGCCTGAAAGTTACTTCAGATCTGTTGGATGGCTTGGGTGGACCTGCGCACCTAGATCAATATCATTAGGGAGACAAAAAGTTTTCTGATTGTCCTAACATAATATTCAATAACCGTTCTATACAGTTTTGTCATGTAAAATCTCATTTGAATAAACATGGGCATATGGGAAAGACAAGCAAATGAGCAGAAAAACCATTTGCAGGGAAAATTTGCAATCTACATTACTCATGAACAGCACCATCTATTGGTTTCATAGTCTTATGACAAGACTAATAGTATTGTAATAAGACTATGAAACCAATAGATGGCGCTGTTCATGAGTCATGATCAGCGCCATCTATTGGTTTCATAGTTTTATGACTAGTGTTGAGCGCGAATATTCAAATAGCAAATTTTTATCTTGAATATCGCAACTTTGAGAATTTGCAAATATTTCAAATATAGTGCTATATATTCGTTATAGCGAATATTCTTATTTTTTTCCCCATCTGAACACATGATTCCTCCCTGCTTCTTGCTTGTGAGTCAATGAGTCTTTGGCCCATTAGCAACTTAAGCAGGGAGGAATCATGACTTTAGATGGAAAAAATGACGAATATTCTAAAAAACGAATATATAGCACTATTTCAAATATATTAGTTTTTTAGAATATTCATAATTTTTTCCATCTAAAGTTATCATTCCTCCATGCTTAAGTTGCTTGTGGGCCAATGACTCATTGGCCCACAAGCAAGAAGCAGGGAGGTATCATGTGTCCAGATGGGAAAAAATTACTAATATTCGCTATAATGAATATATAGCACTATATTCAAAATATTCACAAATTCTCAAAGTTACGATATTCGAGATAAAAATTCATTATTCGAATATTCGTGCTCAACACTAGTCATAAGACAATAAAACCAATAGATGGCGCTGTGTGGTTGTCTATTGTATGTCATAGATAATAGGAGTACAAGATGCATCCAGACATCCTCTTCCAAACCATTTTGATGGGGTTTCCATAAATTTCTAACATTTTTTTTTTGTGAACCAGGGGTCTCACATTGACTTTCATTGTGTTAAATTTTACTCGAGCACCCGCAGTATTCGGCCGAGCACTTGGATGTGCTGAGCATTAGTGTTGATCACGAATATTCGAATTGCGAATTTTAATCGCGAATATCGGCACTTCGAGAATTCGCGAATATTTAGAATATTCCAAAATTTATTCGTAATCGCGAATATTCGATTTTTAAAAAAAATACCAGTTCATGCGAATTTTTATGCAAATTTTCGCAATCAAGAAAATAATGCCTGGAGATCACGAATTTGCGAATTCTCGAATATATGGCGAATATTCGCCCAAATATTCACGAAATATCGCAAATTCGAATATTGCCCCTGCTGCTCATCACTACTGAGCATAGCGATGCTCGAGCCGAACAGCAGTTCAGCCAAGCATGCTCGCTCAACACTAGTCAGAAGACATGCTGGGGTCATAGGACTGAGCAATCCAATAAGCACAGAAACCAGGAACACAGCTAGCGAGTCAGAGACTATCACTGGCACTGGTTTATGGCTTCATTAGTCACAGCACATGAGAACAGAACAACTGAGTAATCAGCCCACTGCTAATCTCCTCCAGCACTAGTGATGAGCGGCAGGGGCAATATTCGAATTCAAGATATTTCACGAATATTTGGGCGAATATTCGCCATATATTCGAGAATTCGCAAATTCATGATCTCCAGGCATTATTTTCTTGATTGCGAAAATTCGCATAAAATTCGGATAAAATCTGCGCATAATTTATTTATTTAAAAAAAATCTAATATTCGCAATTACGAATATATTTAGCGATATTCTAAATATTCGCGAATTCTCGAAGTGCCGATATTCGCGATTAAAATTCGCAATTCTAATATTCGTGATCAACACTATCCAGCACATTCCCACTGCAGGGAGAAATAGAGCATTCCATCCTGTTACTAAGGACGCTGACTCAGTAGTGTGTCTCTCCCAGCGTGGACTCGCCGAAGCTGGAGATCGCTCCACTGGAGCCCGGATGGTTGATTTTGTGACACTATCATTGTACATTATGATAGTGGTACATTTTTGTTAAAATATTTAGCCTTTTTATTTTTCAAAACATCCAGAAATTTAAGAAAATGTAATAAAAATTTGAATGATCATATGGCCATACCTCACAAAATAGTATATCGAGATAGCGCCTAGTATGCAACTCTTGGCTTCTAGCCAATATATTGGTGTTGTCTGGGGGGTACTCTTTCTCAGTTCAGAGAGCGCCTAGTATGCGTAGTATATGTGCGGAGTATTGTAGGCCAAGCAATGCCTCTCTGGGTTTCTGGGAAAGATATTCCCCTGATGGTAGCTTCAAACTGTTCAATCAGTGCATTTTCATAAGGAGGAGTACTGTAAGCCAGTCAACATTCTTCTGAGTTTCTGGGGAAATGATATGATAATTAGCATTTCTTATATTTGATAGCAACATGTAGGTTTGGGAAAGCTAACTTTAAAGAAGTTGTCCGGTCCCAAAATCTAAATTCTTTGTATATGCTCCTAACACCCATCACCCGGCATACATTTGCCCCCAATACCTGTTTTTCATGTCTGAGCTTCCTTTCCCCCTGGAAGACATCACATTATCCTAGCAGATCTGGTTACTTTCTCCCCTTCTTGTTTTGTTGAATACATAACTTTATTGATGCGCAATCCTGGCTGCACTGCACAGAGATGAGTCACAGGCTGGCCACACCCCCCACACTGCTCTGCCTGCAGCAGCCACGCCCCCCACTCTGCTCTACCTGCAGCAGCCACGCCCCCCACTCTGCTCTGCCTGCAGCAGCTTCTCCATCTATAAGGCCTCTTTCACACTTGCGCTGTCCGGATCCGGCGTGTACTCCATTTGCCGGAAGTGCCCGCCGGATCCGTAACAACGCAAGTGAACTGAAAGCATTTGAAGACGGATCCGTCTTCAAAATGCTTTCAGTGTTACTATGGCACCCAGGACGCTATTAAAGTCCTGGTTGCCATAGTAGGAGCGGGGAGCAGGGAAGCGGTATACTTACAGTCCGCGCGGCTCCCGGGGCGCTCCAGAATGACGTCAGAGCGCCCCATGCGCATGAATGACGTGATCCATGCGATCACGTCACCCATGCGCGTGGGGCGCCCTGACGTCACTCTGGAGCGCCCGGGGAGCCGCACGGACGGTAAGAATACTGCTCCCCCGCTCCCCACTATACTTTACCATGGCTGCCAGGACTTTAGCGTCCCGGCAGCTATGGTAACCATTCAGAAAAAGCTAAACGTCGGATCCGGCAATGCGCCGAAACGACGTTTAGCTTAAGGCCGGATCCGGATCAATGCCTTTCAATGGGCATTAATTCCGGATCCGGCCTTGCGGCAAGTGTTCAGGATTTATGGCCGGAGCAAATAGCGCAGCATGCTGCGGTATTTTCTCCGGCCAAAAAACGTTCCGGTCCGGAACTGAAGACATCCTGATGCATCCTGAACGGATTTCTCTCCATTCAGAATGCATTGGGATAAAACTGATCAGGATTCTTCCGGCATAGAGCCCCGACGACGGAACTCTATGCCGGAACAGAACAACGCAAGTGTGAAAGTGCCCTAAGTCCTGTGTCTTTCTGCACAGAGACAGGAATCTACTTCTCACCCAGTGTCTAATCCCATCACTGACCGTCCACAGGCTCTGCCCTCACATGTGTATCTAATCCTATCCTGTGTGATACTGTCTGCTTAGCTGTGTATCTAATCCTCTCCTGTGTTATACCGTCTGCTGAGCTGTGTATCTAATCCTATCCTGTGTGATACTGTCTGCTGAGCTGTGTATCTAATCCTATCCTGTGTGATACTGTCTGCTGAGCTGTGTATCTAATCCTATCCTGTGTGATACTGCCTGCTGAGCTGTGTATCTAATCCTCTCCTGTGTGATACCGTCTGCTGAGCTGTGTATCTAATCCTATCCTGTGTGATACTGTCTGCTGAGCTGCGTATCTAATCCTATCCTGTGTGATACTGACTGCTGAGCTGTGTATCTAATCCTATCCAGTGTGATACAGCCTGCTGAGCTGTGTATCTAATCCTCTCCTGTGTGATACTGTCTGCTGAGCTGTATCTAATCCTATCCAGTCAGAGTCCCCCAGCATTGGAAGTCTTTAATTTTGCCATAGTGGGGTGCATGCCAGAGAGGATGTAATAGAAAGCCAGTTCCTGATCAATGTCCAGGCCCTGGTAACCAGCATAACAAAACTTCCAAACTCCTGCCTCCAACTTAGTAAGCATCCTGACTCTAATAGAGTAAAGAAGTCAGTAAAGCCAGATTGATCCACAAATTTTTTACATAGGGGGCTGGTCTCCCACTCATGAAAAAGACATAGCTGAGACGCAATAAAATATCCCCTGAAACTGGGGAGGTTCAACCCCCCCCGTTCCAGTGGCATTGAAAAATAATCCAGTTTCAGCCTTACCCGCTTTCTCCCCCATAGCAAATCATTAATCATCTTCTCTATCAGTTTGAAGAATTTGTCCTCTATCCAGACCGGAGAGTTTTGGAGAACATAAAGCAATTGGGGAAGGACTATCATTTTCACCAAGGAGACCCTATCTCCTCTCGAAAGGGTGAACCGATGCCATATTTTAATTTTAGACCTGATCTTCATAATGACCGGGAGTAAATTAAGTTGAACATAGACCTGGATATTAGCGGAGATAGTTATCCCCAAGTACTTCATGGAATCCTCAACCCCCAGGTCTGGAGATAGGTTCTCCACTGACCATTGTAGCTTATCTATAGGGAGGAGGGTAGTTTTGGACCAGTTTACCTCCAGGCCCGAAAACCTGGAGTACGATTCTACAATCTCCATAACTTTTGGCAGGGTAGTATTAGTCTGTTGCATGAAGAACAGAATATCGTCTGCATATAAAGAAATCTGATCATGATCTCTCGCAATCCCAAATCCAAGAACGCCCGAGTCCTGTCTGATTTTTATAGCCAGAGGCTCGATATATATATTAAATAGGAGTGGCGAGAGAGGACATCCTTGGCGGGTGCCTCTCTCTAGCATAAAACTCCTGGTCAGGGTCCCATTAATCCTGAGCTTGGCTGAAGGGGATTTGTAAAGCAGGCGGACCATGACTATGAACCTTGGACCAAATCCCATTCTTCCCATCACCCTCCAGAGGAAGCCACACTCGACCCTGTCAAAAGCCTTCGTAGCATCTAACGACAGGATCGAGCGGGCAGTCCCCCCTGGAGGATTGAAGGTTAGCAAACAGGCGATGTATAATATAATGGGTAGCCCTCCCAGGCATAAACCCATTTTGGTCTGGGTGAATTAGCGATGTGATCACCTTGGAAAGTCTATTGGCCAGGACCTTGGAGAGCAGCTTAATATCAGTATTAAGTAGATAAATGGGTCTATAAGCACCCATCTCCAGCATATCCTTATCTTTTTTTTGGATAAGAACTATCAGTGCTTCGTACATGGAGGTCGGTAAGCCCTCTCCCTGCAGCCCCTTTGTAAATACTTCTGAAAGATACGGAAGGACTATATCTCCATATCTATAAACCAACACTGTTTCCCTATTGTTAACCAAGTATGTGATCCATAATCACTCATAGCATAACCAATAAAAGATATATGAATCTATGTAAATTCCAAATCACAACTCAAGCAACAAGATTTTATACAAAATCACTGATGTTTTTATTGGTACAAAATAAAGTTGTGACCACTGGCCACACAGACATTAAGAACACTTAAAATGTCATTCAGACCGCAGATGTGTGGTGGTTGCAATATATATGCGCAAAGTGCAAGTGCTAAGATACTTTGCAGCAATAAGATATAGTCAGTGCCTAACAAAGAGTATTGTCCTATCTATGATAGATTATAAAAAGGTCAAACAGTGGACCCTAGACTTTATGGACCTCAACTCACACCATATTATCTAAACAATAGTATAATGAATAAAAAATAGTAAGGCATACTGACCAAAGTATCTACCACAGCACTAGCTGTCCGTGCCCCGACGCGCGTTTCACCGTCAGCTTTTTCATTATACTATTGTTTAGATAATATGGTGTGAGTTGAGGTCCATAAAGTCTAGGGTCCACTGTTTGACCTTTTTATAATCTATCATAGATAGGACAATACTCTTTGTTAGGCACTGACTATATCTTATTGCTGCAAAGTATCTTAGCACTTGCACTTTGCGCATATATATTGCAACCACCACACATCTGCGGTCTGAATGACATTTTAAGTGTTCTTAATGTCTGTGTGGCCAGTGGTCACAACTTTATTTTGTACCAATAAAAACATCAGTGATTTTGTATAAAATCTTGTTGCTTGAGTTGTGATTTGGAATTTACATAGATCCATATATCTTTTATTGGTTATTGTATATCTCCATATCTCCTGTAGAATTCATACGGAAGGCCATCCAGCCCCGCGGACGAACTACCCAATATTGACCCAAGGGCCAAATGGATCTCCTGGACGGTAATCTCCCTCTCCAGGAAGATCCTCTGGCTTTCTGACAAAACCGAAAAAGAAAGACCATTCAGATACGCGTCCACGAGGCTGTCCGGCACAGGGGGAGCCGCCCTATAAACCGCTACAAAGTATTCCCAAAAGACCTCAGCTATACCCTCCTCATCTCGCACGATCCTACCATCAGGCCCACGAATACTAGTTGTTTCCTTCCTCCTATTCTCTTGTTGCTTAACTATCCTAGCTAGGAGCCTACCTGGTCGTTCCTGATTCAGAAAAATATTTCTGTCCCTTAAAGAACAAACTATGGTGGGCCTTATCAAGGAGAAAATTTTTAAGGTCCTGACTGGCTTTCTGCATTTTTTCTCTACTTTGTTCCGTCTCTGAGTGATAAACTGCTCTGTGGTACTAGCAACTAAATTGGTTAATTCCTTCTCTCTTCTATTGAATGATCCTTTCAATGCAGAGATACTGATGATAAACAACCCCCTCATATAGGCCTTCAAAGCATCCCATATGCAACCAATACCAGCTGTTTTTTTATAAACTGATGGTCATTCATAATAGCCAACCAGTATGGGTTTAATCTAAATAGCGAGTCTGATTTGGCCTGACCTGACCCTACAAAAATTTCTATGGAGAGGGGAGAATGATCTGAGAGAGTTCTCGATCCATATTTAACAGATTTAATATTTCTAATATTGTCTCTATTGGTCAGTGCCAGGTCAATCCTGGACATTGACCTCCCTCCATTGCTAACACATTAGAAGACACTCTTTCTCCTCCCCATGTGCTCCCACACATCCACAAAGCACGTCTCCCGACAGAATCGCGACAGCAGTGTCTCAGTCCCACTAATTGTGGTGCTGGGATTTGCCGTCAACCTGTCTCTACTGGAATCCATCACATTGTTAAAGTCGCCTGTCAGAACAACCCGACAGGATGGCCGCTGTTCCACAAAGGACAACAGGCAATTGAAGGGGTGCAAGAAGAATGGAGGAGGTATATAGAAAAAGGCAAGAATATATGGCTGACCCCAAAGTCTGCCATAGAGAAAAACAAATCTTCCCTGATTATCTATCCAGGAATCAGTCAGGACAAAATCCACTGCGTGATGTATCAAGACCGATACCCCCCTAGAATAACTGTTAAATTATGAATGGTAAATCTGTGCTGCCCAGTCTCCCCCAAATGGGGGGTCACCGTCTCTGAAAAATGAGTTTCAACTAAGCAGACTATTGCAGGGAGATAGCTCTGAATTACATCCATCACTGCCTGTCTCTTAGCTCTCTCTCCAAGGCCCCTAACGTTCCAAGATAAAATCTTAACCATAAATCAACGGCGAAAAAAAAAAAAAAACACCAAACACCCCGAGCAGGCAGCATACCCCCATATTTCCTCCCCCCACCCCACAGTCCACAGATGAATCTCCAGCAGACGCCCTAACTTGGGCCACCTTCCCCCTGCCTGGCCCCCCCATCCCCTCCCCACCCCCTCAAGACTAAGGGAAACCACCTCAACGTTCTCTGATGTCCATTAGTTAATCCCAAAAAAAATAAATTGGTAGAAATTGACCAGGGAAGAAAGGGGATGAGTGAATCCAAAAAAAAAAGGGGAAAAGAAAAGGAAATAATAAACTCTATCGTCATAAATAACTCTCCACTTTTTCAAAAATAGGTGAGGGAGGGTCCTGAATAAGGAAGTCAACATTCTCAGATCTCGTTTTGCTCCATCCATTCAGAAGTTGCCTCAGGATTCTCAAAAAAGTGCATCTTCCCACCGTAGATAACTCTCAGCTTTGCGGGATAACTGAGGGAGTACTTAATACCCTTAGCCGCTAGCCTCTTTTTAACGGCTTGGAAGCTCCGTCTCCTCTCCTGCGTCTCCTTAGCGAAATCCGGAAAAAACATCAGCCTGCCATCCTCGTGGACAATTGGAGGGAATTCTCTAGCTCGTCTGAGGATCGCATCTCTATCTTTAGATGACAATACCTTAATCAGTATAGATCGTGGCGGTCTCTCGGGAGCCAGTTTACCCCCTGGGACTCTGTGAGCCCTCTCTAACATGAATAAAGGGGAAAAATGCTCCCTACCAAAGTTATCGAAAATTAACAGGTGAAGTTTGTAAATTAGGGATCCGCCTTCCATACCCTCTGGGAACCCAACAATTTGTACATTGTACCGCCTGGACCTATCTTCAAGGTCCAAAACTTTCAACTGTAGCCTCTCATTGTTGGCCGTAAGTGTCCGTATCTCAGTTTGTAACTTAGTGGTCATACCCTCTAATGAGTGAACCAGCCCCTCCATGTTGGAGACCCGCTCCCGGATCTTCACCAAATCCTCCCGTATCAGGGAAACGTACGTTTGAACTGAGCCCAACTGTAGAGCCATATTTTGTATAAGCTCACCATTTTTTTTAACAACACACAATATCTCCTGCAATGGCGTTGAGTTACCGGTAGAGGAGGTAGCGGCCCCTTCCTCATTGCTGTCTGCCCCGTCTCTAAGTACCCCATCCTCAGAGGGTCCCTCCTGGTATAAGTCAACAACATTCTTCTTCTCATTAGGGTTTGCTTTCCCTTTAGTAGTTGTTTTAGCTTGCGGAATGGGAGATTTTAAATACTGTTCCATTTTATTAACCTCAGCACTTCTCACCCCGCTTTTCACAGATAGGTCTACGGAGCGGCGTTTAGGAGCCATATATATATTTATTTTTTTCCCCTTCCTTCTTCTCCTTTTCCTTTCCTTCTTCCCTCCCTCCCTCTCTCCTTCTTTTCTTTCCTCCTTCCTTCCTTCTTCTCTTCCTTTCTTCTCCTTCTTTCTCCCTTTCCCCCTTCTTCCCTTCTTCTCCCCTTTCTCTCTTCTCTTTCTTTTTCTCCTTTCCTCCTCTTCTTTTTCTTTCCTTTTATTCCCCTTCCTTTTCCCCCTCCCCTCCTTTTCTTTTCTTTCTTTTTTCCTTTTCTTTTCGCCTTCCTTTCCTTCCTCTCATCTCCACTCCCCCCCCTGATCCCCCTCTCCTCCAAGCAGATATTAGAGTGAGGGCGGTGGGAGCCCCCAACTTACACAGGGTGGTAGGAGGGGGGGAGGAAAGGACCCGAACCAGCAGCCTCACACAGACCAGAGAAGAAAAAAAAAGTTCAGAATATTCACCAACTCCTGCTGAAGTGACCAGGTCAAAGGACAACAGAAAAAACAGAAGGGGGTATAACTTATCTGTAGCCCGACCCCGGTCAGGAGTGCAAGTCCTCAAAAACACAGCAGGCAGCGCAGGACACTTGACGGCAGAAAGCTGCGGATGATTCAGGAGGGGTACCGGCGGGGAATCTCATCAAAGATCGGCCGAAGAGAGGGGAGCCAGCAGCGGCACAAGTAGAGAGGAGGTCCTCATCCAGATATGGGGCAGGGTGGCATCAGGGTGGCGTCACGGATCTCCGACCATCGCAGGTAACATGCGAGCGGCAGAATCCGTGCTGGAGGCGGGGGGGGGGGTGGACCGAGCGGAGGAGCGCGACGTGCGTCCTCACGTCATCCCGTCCACCCTTTTTAGTGCTCAAAAGTTCGGGTCCCCATTGACTTCAATAGGATTCGGGTTCGGAGTCAAGTTCGGGTCAAGTTGGGGTCCCAAACTCGAACTTTTTTGTAAAGTTGGGCCGAACCCATCGAACCCGAACATCCAGGTGTCTGCTCAACTCTATTAAAGATACATAGCCAAATGTGTATAAATAATTAAATTATGATTGATGAATTATTATTATTATTTTATTTTTTTATCAACAATTATTTTTAGAAAAGAGCGAATCAAAGCTGACAAAGTGGAACTCGATCCAAATTTCAGGAAAAATTATATTCTGCACATGTTAGGACATATAGAAAGGAATTCTGGGAAGGTGGGCTCACCCACGATGCCATGCATGCAGCCAATCAGCAGCCAGCCAGCCCTGTCATATCCCTATAAATAGAGGCAGCCATCTTAGATTATGCCATTTAGCAGTGTACTGAGTGCAGGGAGAGACGTCTGCAGGCGCTAGGGACAGTGAAGAAAAAGCGATTTACCAGTGCAGGGAAAGATTATTCAAGGTGTAGGGAAATGAAAAGGAGGAATCATTCCACAGCATTTATGTAGAACAGGGTTCAGTAGGGGAGGTTACAGCCTGGGTAATAGGAACAATCCTATTACACCTTGCTGTAGTGACTGGGGATCCAAATTCTCATTATACAGCTCTGTAATTCCAGCAAACCGTTCTTGTTATTGGGTCCAAGTGCTGTTTGATACAGCCATTAACAGGGTTAATTACAAGGAAATATTTCTAGATCTTATTTGCCCTTGTGCTTTTATTAGTGGGAAGAAAAGGACTTATTAGCCGTTGTGTGGTGAAGTGAGAAAATTACAGCCCTTTTTGCCATGTATTAGTGGCAAACCAAAAATATATTTGCCCGTCAGCGGTGCAGTTATATGATTGAAAGCTGTGTGTAGTATAAAAATGGAAATAAATTAGGGCCTATTTGCAGTTCAGCCGTGCAGTTATATAATCTAAAGCCCTTTCATCCGTGTATTAGTGGCAAAAGAAAAATATATTCGCCGTTCAGCTTTGCACTTATATGTTAAAAAGCCTTGTGTAGTGTAAAAGTGGAAATAAATTAGGGCCTATTTGCCGTTCAGCAGTGCAGTTATATGTGGTAAATCCCTTTTTGCGGTCTGGACCAAATTACAGTGGTGAAATTTTTCATGTAAAACAGGCTTTTTTGGGGAAAATTGATTGGTGATTGTAGACTTTCTTCTTTATAAACCGAATTCCATTATCCTTTCATTGGTGAAATAGTTTTATTGCAAAAATGATATTTCCGGGAAAAATAATAGGTGATTGTAGACCTCCTTTTGCTGTATGGACCGAATTATGTTGTTGTGGGTCCTGCAGTAAACATAATGAAGACGCTGATGACAACACACAAGCAGACTTTGCCTTTACCATCTATTCAC
Organism: Bufo bufo; assembly: GCF_905171765.1. Lineage (NCBI taxonomy): Eukaryota > Metazoa > Chordata > Amphibia > Anura > Bufonidae > Bufo > Bufo bufo. The sequence goes on from NC_053389.1 coordinate 832,470,639, forward strand.
AATGAAATCAAGCGGCTTGTGAAGTCAATGTGCAGCGACCGGGCCGCAGAGGGAAACATGTAAGTTACGGTGGGCCGATGGGGGTAGTAGTAGTTTTACTCATGGTTAGCATCGCTCCCTGGGCACACTCTGTTGTCCAAGGATTCCCACCAGATGTTGGTTGAGGTGCCCTTGGTGGAATGGGTTTTTAGGTGCCTTGGAGGTGCCTTGTTTGTGACGGCAGCACCGTTAGGCGCAAAGAAAGGTGGTAGAAAGGACGAGGAGTCAATGGTTGTGAACAACGGGAATTTTACTTGATCTATTGTCTCAGAGTAGTCAGTACAGTTTATCTATATAGCAAATGTAATAATCCAAATATCAGCTCAGCTGTAATCCTTGTAACAGGCTTGGCAGAAATTGCTTCCAGAGTTTCCTCTCTAACAGGTGGAAGAGACTCCTTCTTATATCTGTCTACACTATGTCCACACTCTAGCTGTCAGGTTCTGGATATAATAACTTCTTACTTGTAATTAGCAATCCACAGGGCGGTCTTCCAAATGGCAGGCAAAAACCTCTGCTCCATTCTTTGTACAGGATGCTTTCCTAAACTCTGTTCCACAATTTCCATAGAGAAATGTGGTAATACACAACCACGCGTATAGTCGTTCGGTTGTGTCCAGGCGCTTTTAGTCTTCTCCCGGTCACTGGTGCTTTTGGAGCTCATGAGCTAATGCTGCTTCTATCTCCACTAGACTCAGTCTATATCCATAAGCAACTCTGGTCTGCGCTAGGTAGCTGTAAGGCTGGTTTACATGCTCCCTCAGCCTGGCCACAGCCAAGGGGCTAAAATGGCAGCTACATCATGGACAGGTGCTGCTTCACACCTTCTCACACATAACTAGCTTCCTTCCTGTTCTGCCATGGTTCTTCTGTTCTCCCTTGTATTAGCAAACCCTTTGATACAGTCCTGATCAAAAGTTTAAGACCACCTGAAAAATGGCAAAAAAATCATATTTAGCATGGCGGGATCTTAACAAGGTTCCAAGTAGAGCTTCAACATGCAACAAGAAGAAATGGGAGTGAGACAAAACATTTTTTGAGCATTCAATTTAATGAAAACAACGAATAAACTGAAACAGGCTGTTTTTCAGCTGATCAAACGTTTAGGACCACACCTCCAAAAAAAAACTAAACCCCCTTAAAACATAAATCCAACTTCCAAACATGAACTCAGTAATGAGTAGCTCCGTCGTTATTGTTTATCACTTCCAAAATTCGTTTTGGCATGCTTGATGCAAGCGTTTCCATGAGGTGAGTGGGAACATTTCTCCAAGTGGTGAAGATGGCCGCACGAAGGCCATCTACTGTCTGGAACTGTTGTCCATTTTTGCAAACTTCCCTTGCCATCCATCCCCAAAGGTTCTCAATTGGATTTAGATCAGGGGAACACGCAGGATGGGCCAAAAGAGTGATGTTATTCTCCTGAAAGAAGTCCCTTGTCCTGCGGGCATTGTGTACTGTAGCGTTGTCCTGTTGAAAAACCCAGTCGTTACCACACAGACGAGGGCCCTCAGTCATGAGGAATGCTCTCTGCAACATCTGGACATAGCCAGCGGCCGTTTGACGCCCCTGCACTTCCTGAAGCTCCATTGTTCCAATGAAGGAAAAAGCACCCCAGACCATTATGGCGCCGCCTCCACTGTGGCGTGTAGAAAACATCTCAGGTGGGATCTACTTGTCATGCCAGTAACGTTGAAAACCACCAGGACCATCAAGGTTAAATTTTTTCAGAGAATAAAACTTTCTTCCACCTTTGAATGTCCCATGTTTGGTGCTCTCTTGCAAAGTCCAAACGAGCAGTTCTGTGGCATTCAAGGAGACGAGGTCTTTGAAGACGTTTTTTGTTTTTGAAGCACTTCAGTCTCAGATGCCATCTGATGGTTATGGGGCTGCAGTCAGCACCAGTAAGGGCCTTAATTTAGATCGAGGATCGTCCAGTGCTGATTAAATTTTTTTGGGTCTTCCACTTGACTTTTTTGTTCCATAACCCTCAGGATCATTTAAGAAATTCCAAATGACTGTCTTACTGCGTCCCACCTCAGCAGCGATGGCGCGCTGTGAGAGACCCTGCTTATGCAGTTCAACAAACCGACCACGTTCAAAAAGGGAGAGTTTTTTTGCTTTTGCCATCACAACGTGTGACTACCTGACAGAAAATGACAATGAATCCACATCTTTGCACAGATTTGGCCTTAAACTTTTGATCAGGACTGTATATATAAAAGTGGTACCAGCACCGCCTAGGGGTGAATAGATGTAATGACACTCTCCTCTAAAACAGACTGTTATTAGGAATTTACAGTTCACACAGCAATACATTGACATGACATATACAGAAGTTTGAAGTGCCCACGACCATCACAAAGTGGGACACTGCAAATGTCTCCAACTATGCCCCTCTCGCGATTTACATCAAATACATTATTTTCATGTACAGATCCAAGAATTATGTTGGAGGCATGTAGTGTATGCAAGCCACGTGTGACACCTCTCATCACTCTCACGCTGTTTTGAACCTGGTTTTCCTGGGCGAACGGAGTCACACAGGGGAGAACTGCTCAGTGTCCTTCTGCAAAAAATCAAATCCTGGCTTTCTCCGCCACAACTCAAAATCGGAACCATGGTGACCGACAACGGGAAGAACATTGTGTCGGTGCTGCGTCAAGAAGGGCTGAGCCAAGCGCCCTGCATGGCACATGTGTTCAATCTGGTTGTCAAGCGGTTCCTGAAGTCTTTCACCCATCTGCAAGACATCCAAAAAATAGCCAGGAAACTTTGCATGCACTTCAGCCACTCGTACACCTAAAAGCACACTCTCCTTGAGCTGCAGCGGCAGAATGGCATCCCCCAACATAGGCTGATATGCAAAGTTTAGGAAGGATAGGAATTCTCCCCTGTTTAACTTCGATGTCAGCCAGTGGCAGCTCATGCATGACACCTGCCGTTTGCTCAGGCCCTTTGAGGTGGCCAATTTATTTGTCAGTCGCCAGGCCTACGGGATGAACAATGTCATTCCACTGCTTCGTGTCCTGTAACAGATGCTGGTAAATCTTGCTGTTTAGGGGACTGGAGACGTGGCGCCTACATCTAACGGCCATATGAGCCCTGTGGGGGCTGAAATGTAGGAGGAGGAGAGTTTGATACATTTGTCTGTCAAGATCTCTGTTTACAGTCAGTGAATGGGAAAATCATTTATCACAAGGATATGCAAACACCTACTAATGGGGTGTTAACCCCCAGAAGTAGGTCATTGACACAAAGGAGCAGTCATTTTCACAGCTCGAGGTATCCTCCCGGAAGCTTTACCTCTGCACGTTGACGGTCTGCATTGCGAAGCTTGTCTAAAAGAAAAATCCCGCCTTGCACCCCCTTGGAGGAAACTCTTGATCTGGCACAGTCTGCTTTGCTCCTTCAAAAACAATGGACTCTGTATAATGTGACACTGATGTATAATTTCTCATACAACAGACTGAAAAAGTATTCCAAGCACCTGTCTGCCCACATAGCTGCCGAGAAGCAGAAGGGTCTTGCCATTGAAGTGGGCTCAGAGCTGAACCTAAAAGCCAAATTTTCCTGTTTACCTAGACTCAAAGGAAAGCACAGAGATCCACTGGCTGTGGTCATACAGATTTCATCCAAGCCTCCACTCACCAAGTCAAGCACAGAGGACCGGATTGTGTGGACAGGTTGTTTCCGCGAGACGTACACAGAGGACAATTTACCTGAGGTGTTACCAGAGACATTTACTTCACTCCCCCTCTTCCTGTATAACCGCTCCAAGGCGCTCATGGCTATCGTATGGACGTGGATCCAAAGAAACTTTGTTGTTTTGGTAAGCTGGTGATCAGTTCTCAGGACCTTATGTGGCTAGCAGAGATGTGGACCGGGTATGACGTGTCTGGATCAGCGTCAGCCACAGAGCATGTATTCTCTGTGGCTGTCGAACCTCGCATGGACATTTCTTATGCCATCCACGCAGAGGACTTCAAGACTTTATTGAATGAGATTTATAAATCATAAAAGGAAGAGGTCATGTTGGAGGAAGTGGACAATTTATTCTAATGTCTTTACTCGCATTTCTTCCACTTATCAGCAACCCAGCTCGTCAAGGTGACAGCATCTGTGGCATCAGTGCATTGTGAAGGAAAAGTGAAGTTCTTCAGTAAGGACTACCTAATCCGAGTGCCGGGATTCATCAATGAGCTGGCCATCAATAACATCCAGTATTGAACACTAAAGATGGCCTTGCGGTTCGACCGGTGGTCGTTTTGCGGCGAACTTTGCTCGTTCGCAGTTCGCTGAACGGGCGAACATATGGCAATGTCCGACGGTGCCATTTTCTTTTACATTGTGAAGAACTTTGACCAGTGACACATCCATCAGGTGGTACAGGACAGCCAATTGAGACGTTTCAGCACATAGACATACCCCCTACATTATAAATAAACCCGATCTGGCCACCATTTTACATTAATTTTTTTGCCAGTGTAGGTAGAGGTTGCTGTGTGGAGCAGGTACAGGAGATTAGGGACACCAAACGCTGGCTAATAGGGCCACAAAAGTCCTTTTAAGGACTGTTATAGGTGTGCTATCGATAGGTGTGACTTACTGAGGGGTGTAATATACTTATAATATACTTTCTAACATAGAAAGTATATTATAGTGCATTTGTATTGTGCAGCAGTTGTGTGCGGTTCTGCTGCGATACTGCAGCTACACAGAGTGCCAAACGCTATTGTAACAAATAATTTATAATGGTGTGATATACCAGTTGCCCCCCCAAAAAACTGATTGAAGCAGGGGTGTTATATACCAATAATATACTTTCTATAGAGTGCATTTGGGTAGTGCAGCATTTGTTTGCGGTTTTGCTGCATTACTGCAGCTACACAGATTGACAAACGTTATTAGAACAAATAATTTCTACTGGTGTGATATACCAGTTGCCCCCCAAAAAAACTGATGGAGCAGGGGTGTGATATACCTTATTCCACAAATACTGCTCTTCTATATGGACTTTTGTCACAGGGTCATTTTGAAAATGACAGGCAGAGGAAGAGGCAGGCCATTCCGACAGGGTGGTAGGGGTCTGGCAGGTGCACCAGACCGCAGCCTAAGAGGGAAGTTGCAGAAGGTGAGTGCGATTACGTCAAAGGACGCACCAGACTTGGTTGAGTGGCTCACTTAGCCTTCCGCTTCTGCACCCTCCTCATCCTCTCTATCTGCACCCTCTTCACTCTCTGCTGTGTGCACCCCCAAAGACACCACCACCACCATATCCCCTCCGCTCGAATCAGAGGAATTATTTTCACATTCCAAGACCTTACCGATGAGCAGCCATTCTTGGCATCAGATCAGGAAGAGGAGGTATCAACGGTCGCCACCCAGCAGTTTGACAACAGTACCCAGATCAGCCTAAGGAGGGTGGTCCCCACTGTTGCTGCCTACTCCTACATTTCTAATGTCAGTGGTGGTGAAGGTGACGATGATGATGTGTCGATGGACGTCACGTAGGTGCCCACAAGAGAGGAAGAGGAGGGGAGTTCAGAGGAAGATACGGAGCAGCAGATAGGGGGGAGAAGGAGGAGAAACAAGCAGAACTTACAGTGCACAGGAGGCAAAAAGCAGACTGCTAATGTATCTGGAACGAGCCATCCACCATGCACGGTCACATCTTGTGCTCCCAGGATGACAGGCACATGGCTCCGCAGTGTGGGCTTTTATTAACGTGTCAGCTGCTGACAATAGTGTTGCCATCTGCAGCCTGTGCTGTCAGCGCATAAGTCGCGGTAAGCCCAACACTCAACTAGGGACGACTACCTTAAGAAGGCACCTGGCCTCCCATAACCGATCCCACAAACACCGTCAGAACCCACAAAGCCACACTCCCGGCGCTCCACGTCCTGCCTCTTCTCATTTTACTCTCTCCTCCCATTTGTCCTCAACTCCACTTCCATCGTGCCATCATCGTGTTCATCTGGCAAATGGCAGGCTTCCGTGGTCCAAATGTTCGAGCGAAAAAAGATGATGACGCCGGATAACCCTCTTGCCCAACGGCTGACCGCTGGCTTGTCGGAACTGCTAGCCTGCCAACTACTGACATATAAACTTGGTGGACTTGGAGGCCTTAAGAAAATTTGTGGCCATTGACACACCGCAATGGAAGGTCCCCGGAACGAAATATTTATCCCAAAAAGGGCATCCTGGAGCTACATGGCCATGTTCAGCGGCAAGTCAATGTATCTCTGGCACACAGTGTCGGTGCCAAGAAACATCTGACCACAGACATGTGGTCTAGCAAACATGGGCAAGGAAGGAAAATAACTTTTACTGCCCACTGGGTGAATCTTCTGATGGCCGTCAAGCATTCAACCCTTGGCACCCGTGTGGATTTGGTGTTACCGCCACGGATTACATTCAGGCCTGCCTCTTCTTCTCCTCCTCCTACTCAATCCTCCGTCTCCTCCTCGGCTGACTCCTCCTTTTCCACTGCTACCGTCTCTTCCGCTGCGCCGGCCAAGATCCCCAGAATCTTTTCGACATGCCAGGTGAGATGTTGCCATACTCTGCTGCGGCTGTTGTTCCTGGAAGTCAAGATCCATGCCGGTCCTGCACTCCTTTCAGCTTTGCAGTCACAGTGCGATTAGTGGCTAACCCCGCCTAATTTGACAGTTGGCAAAGTGGTGTGCGACAACGGTGCCAATCTGCTGAGCATGCTGAAACAGGGCAAAATGACACACGTGCCGTGCATGGCACACGTCCTGAACTTAGTCGTGCAGCGATTTGTTGCCAAATACCCCAGGGTCCATAACGTCTTGCGGCAGGCCAGGAAAATCTCTGGCCATTTTAGAAAATCTTACACGGCCATGGCTCGCCTTGCTGGCGTTCAGCGACGACACCACCCGCCCATCAGACGTCTGATTTGTGACTGCCCGACTCCACTTTATATATGCTTGATAGGCTGCTCCAGCAGAAAGGTGCAGTTAACTACTACCTGTACCAACTCTGCAGCAGGACATGTTCTGGGGAGCTTGTTTTTTTTTCACCGCTCTAGTGGCTGCTCATGCACGACGCATGCAATCTTCTGCGGCCATTTGATGAGATCACCGAACTGGTCAGTCGCAGCCAGGGCGCCATCAGTGACATTGTACCTTAAGCCTCCTTTCTGGAGCGTGCATTGCGTCGTGTCATTGATCAAGCTGTCGAGGAGCAGGAAGATGAGGAAGTCGCAATGCTGAATGAATTCCCAGGGGGGGCTACTCCATCTGAGACAAGTCAGCAGGAGTCTGAAGAGTAGTCAGAGGAGGATGGTGCCTGGGGGGCAGAGGAGGAGCAAAAAGAGCAAGCTTTAGACTTTTCTGGGATCCCTGGTGTTGTCCGTGGATGGGGGGAGGAGACCGAGGATGAGATTCTCCTGGGCGATGAGCAGGAGACAGGGCGCTCCACCGCTTCCTATTTAGTGAAAATGGGGGCCTTCATGCTCCATTGTTTGAAGAGGTACCCCCTTATAAAAAGCATAAAGGTCAAGGACCAGTACTGGGTGGCAACGTACTTAGACCCCTTGTACAAAAACAAAATGGTGGACATGTTATCAGCATCACAGAGGGCTGTCATAATGCAGCATTTCAAGGCCTTGCTGCGAGAGATGCTGCATTCTGCTGTTGTGGGCACTGGAAAAGGAATTTCCACCCACAGAGAAACAAATATGAGTACCAATCCTACAGCGCATGCAAGAAGAGGGCGATTTGAAGATGTGTTGGTCCCTTCGGATATAAGATCATTCTTGCAGCCAACCCATTGACAGCCTCAGGGAACACCTAGACCAACAGGTGTCCGACTACATCGGGTTAACTGCCGATGTGGATGCTCTGAGAAGCAAGGAAACCCTGTAATACTGGGTGTGCAGGCTTGATCTGTGGCCAGAGCTGGCACAATATTCCATGGAACTCTTGGCTTGCCTCTCGTCGAGTGTCTTGTCCGAAAGGACTAGTGTTGGGCGAGCATGCTCGGCCGAACTGCTGTTTGGCTAGAGCATCGCTATTCTCAGCACATGCCAGTACTCGTCCGACTGCCGCATGTGCTCGAGTGCCATGCTCGAGTCTCCTCCCCGCACGTTTCGCGACTGCTATGCAGGCAATAAACGTGCAGGTAAGTACTGCCCTCACTGTAATGCCAGTAGCCATGTTGGCTACTGGAATTACAGTGATTGGCTGGCCGGAACACGTCATCGGGTGCTATATAACACCCGATGGTGCAAGTTCGGCTCATTTGTAGTCAGCGAGAGCTGCGCTTAGGAAGGGACAGATAGTGTAGGGAGTGTGATCGCAAGATTCACATTATTTTTAGTTTCAAAGACCCAAAAGTCCTTTTAAGGACTATTGTGTGTGGTGGCAGCAATATAATATAGCCATCAATTTTTTCCCCCATCATTTTCATTCTATAAAGGGTGTCTGCAGTGACTTGTGACATCTGTGCAATACCTTTAGTGTGTCAGGGCCAGGGATAGGAAAAATATGTGCAAATGAGTATATTTTTTCCATCATTTTCAATACTTTATCTATAGAGGGTGTCTGCAGTGAATTTTGACATCTGTGCAATACCTTCTGTGTGTCAGGAACAGAGATAGGAAAAATATAAGTGTAAACTAGTAAACTAGTTTAAGGTGTTCACCCGAGGGGTTAGGTCATGTGATATTTATATAGTGCTGGTTGTTACGGACGCGGCAATACCTAATATGTATACTTTTTATTTTATTTATTTCACTTTAACATAATAATAGCATTTTTAAAACCCAAAAAATTATGTTTTAATGTGTTCATGCTCTGAGAGCTATAGTTTTTTTATTTTTTGAGAGATTTTCTTATGTAGAGGCTCATTTTTTGCGGGATGAGGTGACGTTTTTATCGGTACAATTTTGTGGGACATACGCCTTTTTGATCACTTGGTGTTGCACTTTTTGTGATGTAAGGTGACAAAAATAGCTTTTTTTTACATATTTTTTTTTTTTTCTTTTTCTGGTGTTTATCGGACTGGGTCAATTATGTGATATATTTATAGAGCCGACCGTCACGGACGCGGCAATACCAAATATGTCTATTTTATTTTATTTTATTTTTTTTTCCAAAAAAATTATTATTCCTTACTTAATTTTTTTTTTACAAGTGAAACCTTTTTTTTTTTTTTTTTAACACTTTATTTTTTTATTTTACACTTTTCGTCCCCCATAAGGTCATACAAGACCTCTTGGGGACATTTACTTCACTTTTTTTTTCACCGTTGATTTCTCCTGTAACTGGGGCTGACACAGTAGCCCCAGTTACAGGAGAAATACACCCCCCAGAGAGGCTGTACAGCACAATACAGCGCTGTACAGCATCAGTGCAGGGCTGATCGAGGTCTCTGAAAGACCTCACACAGCTCCTGCACTCTCCGGTCCCGGCGATCACATGATCACGGTGAGCGCTGTGTATGTAAAATTAAGGTACACTCCAAAAGAGTGTGAAATATCCAAAATACAAACATGAGCAATTGCGCTGCAGTATAACAATGGCTGCTTAGTGCCGGTATACATGTCTATTCTGCACAAGGTACAGACAAGGTACAGACAAGTCCTGAGGGATCCATGCCTGGTTCATTTTAATGAACGTGAGCTTGTCCACATTGGCTGTGGTCAGGCGGCTGCGCTTGTCTGTGATGACGCCCTCTGACGCGCTAAACACACGTTCAGATAATACACTAACTGCAGGGCAGGCCAGCACCTCCAAGGCGTAAAGGGCAAGCTCCGGCCATGTGCCAAATTTGGAGACCCAGAAGTTGAAGGGGCAGACCCGTCATTCAGTACGTTTAGGCGTGTGCACACATACTGCTCCACCATGTTGGTGAAATGCTGCCTCCTGCTAAGACGCTCCATATCAGCTGGTGGTGCTGGTTGTTGTGGCGTGCTGACAAAGCTTTTCCACATTTTCGGCCATGCTAACCCTGCCTTCTGAGGTGCTGGTGGTGCCCCAGCTGCGTTGGCGACCTCTTCCTCTGCCTTCGCCTTGTGCTTCCACTGTGCCCCCGCTGTCAGGTGGGAATGCCACCAGTAGCGCGTCTACCAGCGTGCGATTGTACTCCCACATCTTACGATTACGCTCCAGTGACGGAATTAAGTTACGCGGTCGTTGCAGAGACACTGCAGCATGTAATCGCTCATGTGTGCCAGGCTGACCAGAGGCAATGAAAAGCTGTCCTCTGTGGGAGGTGTATCATCTGTGTTCTCTGTGTCCCCCCATCCACGCACCAGTGATGGCCATGAGCTGGTCTGGGTGCCACCCTGCTGTAAACATGGCTCCTCCTCCTCAATCTCCTCCTCCTCATCCTCGTCCTCCTCATCCTCCAAAACTGTGCCCTGGCTGGACAATTGTGTACCTTGGGTTTGTGGGTGAAGGAACCCACCCTCGGAGCCACTTGGAAATGACTGGCCGGAAACCCTACTAAATAATCCCTCTTCCTCCTCCTCCTCCTCCTGTGCCACATCCTCTTCCATCATCGCCAGGAGCGTTATTTCAAGGAGGCATAGAAGTGGGATAGTAATGCTGAGAACGGCATTATCGGCACTGGCCATATTGGTGGAGTACTCGAAAAAGCGCAACAAGGAACACAGGTCTCGCATGGAGACCCAGTCATTGGTGGTGAAGTGGTGCTGTTCCGCCGAGCGACTCACCCGTGCGTGCTGCAGCTGAAACTCCACTATGGCCTGCTGCTGCTCGCACAGTCTGGCCAGCATGTGCAAGGTGGAGTTCCACCTTGTGGGCACGTCGCATATGAGGTGGTGGGCGGGAAGGCCGAGGTTACGCTGCAGCGCTGACAGGCGAGCAGCAGCAGGGTAAGAACGCCGAAAGCGCGCACAGACGGCCAGCACTTTATGCAGCAGCTCTGACATCTCGGGATAATTTTTAAGGAATCTCTGCACCACCAAATTCAGCACATGCGCCAGGCAAGGGATGTGCGTCAAACCGGCTAGTCCTAGAGCTGCTACGAGATTTCGCCCATTATCGCACACCACCAGGACAGGCTTGAGGCTAACTGGCAGTCTGGCACAAACCACTCATCGGTCTGTTGTTCAAGGCCGGTCCAGAGCTCTTGCACGGTGTGGCGTTTGTCCCGCAAACAGATAAGTTTTAAAACTGCCTGCTGTCGTTTACCCCTGGCTGCGCTAAAGTTGGTGGTGAAGGTGTTACGCTGACCGGATGAGGAGCTGGAAGAGGATGAGGAAGCAAAGTAGGAGGAGGAAGCAACAGGAGGCAAACTGAAGCGCCCTGCAATCCTCGGTGGTGGAAGGACATGCGCTAAACTGCTATCCGCCTCAGGCCCAGCCGCCACTGCATTTACCCAGTGTGCTGTGATGGAGATATAACGGCCCTGACCGTGCTTACTGGTCCACGTATCCTTAGTCAGGTGCACCTTGCCACAGATGGCGTTGCGCAGTGCACACCTGATTTTGTCCCCTACTTGGTTGTGAAGGGAAGGGATGGCTTGCCTTGAAAAGTAGTGGTGGCTGGGCACGACGTACTGTGGGACAGCCACCGTCATAAGGCCTTTATAACTATCCGTCTCCATTAGACGGAATGACAGCATTTCAAAGGCAAGTAATTTAGAAATGCTGGCATTCAGGGCTAGGGATCGCGGGTTGGTAGGGGGGTACTTCCTCTTCCTCTCCAGCGTTTGGGAGATGGAGAGCTGAACGCTTCCGTGGGACATTGTGGAGATGCTTGGTGACCCAGGTGGTGGTGTTGTTGGAAGATCCTCTGTTTGCAGGGTGGCAGGTGGCACTGTCACTCCAGAGGTGGATGAAGAGGCCGAGACTGCAGCAGAAGAGGAAGCAGGAGGAGCCAGAAATCTTTCTTGGTTTTTGAGGTGTCTACTCCATTGCAGCTTGTGCTTTGCACTTAAATGCCTGGTCATGCAGGTTGTGCTCAGGTTGAGAACGTTTATGCCTCGCTTCAGACATTGTCTGAAGAACTGCCACACCAGGGAACTCCTTGGAGCTGGCTTTGGTGTGCTCGGTCCCTTGCTGCGGTGGGCAGTAGCAGGCGTACTGTCTAGAGGACCACCGCTCCGCTTTTGCACCCTGCTCCCTCTTCTGCTGTGCTGGTGGCTCTGTGCGACCACCGCCTCTTACTTCAAACTACATAGGTCACTCGCATGACCTTGATTCTATGTGGGGTCGAGGACCTCATCGTCCTCCACATCATCTTCCACCCAGTCTTCACCACTTCCTTCCTTGTCGGTCTGCACACTTTTGAAAGCCCCAGCAGTGGGCACCTGTGTTTCGTCATCATCCGAGACGTGCTGCGATGGTCCTCTCATGTACTCATCTTGAAAGATAAGTGGTTGGGCATCGGTGCACTCAATCTCTTCCATTTCTGGGACAGGGCTAGGTGGATGGCCCTGGGAAACCCTGCTAACAGTCATCAAAAAGCAGAAGAGACTGCTGCATGATTTGGGGCTCAGACTGCTTGGCTGATTTGCAAGGGGGTGAGGTGAAAGACTGATGGACATCGGCTGCAGGTGCCAACTGTGGTCTTTCAGCAGGAGACTGGGTGGGACACAATGTGAAGAAACTGGATCTACTGTCAGCAACCCAATCTACTATCGCCTGTACATGTTCTGGCCTCACTATTCGTAGAGCCGCATTAGGCCCGACCAAATTCCACTGCAGGTTCTGTCGCCTACTCGCACCTGAGGAAGGGGTTTCACTTGTGCATGTAGCTAGCATAGATCGACCACGTCCTCTCCCTGCAACAGGAGCTCAACCAGCAGCACCACGACCTTGGCCACGGCCCTTATTTGATGCTCTCCTCATATTTCTCGAATTTAGGATCTTGCCCTAAATTGGTGTTTTAATTAATAGTAGAAAAGAACGACAGTATGTAAAGGGTGTATCTCACACGGCCTGAACCTGACTAGGCCTCAATTAAAGATTTGTTTGCCCAAAATGGCTGTATTTCAAATGCCTGAATCAAACCCCTGTATGTTAAGGGTGTATCTCACATGGCCTGACCCACAGTAGGCCTCAATTAAAGGTTTCTTTGCCCAAAATGGCTGTATTTCAAATGCCTGAATCAAACCCCTGTATGTAAAGGGTGTATCTCACACGGCCTGACCCACAGTAGGCCTCAATTAAAGATTTATTTGCCCAAAATGGCAGTTTTTTAATTGCCTGAATCAAACCCCTGTATGTAAAGGGTGTATCTCACACGGTCTGACCCACAGTAGGCCTCAATTAAAGATTTGTGAATTAAGGGTGTATCTCACAATGACATATGCAGCAAAGGCTGCCAACTAATTTTTTTTTACCCAAACGAGTGTTTGTTTAATAACTGAATTTGACAGCAGTATATAAGCCTGTAATTTCACACGTGCTGATGCTGCAAGGCCAGAAAATAGTGGAATCTGGCAAAAAAGTGTGTTTTTAAAAACCCAGAAAATGATGGCTGTATTTCTTAAATTGCACACTGACTAATCCAGATGTTGTATATTGCCAAAAAAGTGTTTTTTTGGTAACAGAATAGGAAAGCTGTATATATTAAACTTGAATTTAACACTTGCAGATCAGGAAAATAGTGGTTTTTGGCAAAAAAATGTGTGTTTTTAAAACCCCAGAAAATGATGGCTGTATTTCTAGCTTAAATTGCACACTGACTAAGGCCTCATGCACACGACCGTTGTTGTGTTCCGTTCTGCAAAATGGGGTCCCGTTTTTCCGTGATCCGTTTCCGTTTTTGTTTCCGTGTGTCTTCCTTTATTTTTGGAGGATCACCAGACATGAAGGAAAGTAAAAAAAAGTCTAAGTCAAGTTTGCCATGCAAATGATAGGAAAAAAATGGAAGCGGATGACAAACTTGTGTGCCTCTGCGTTTTTTCACGGTCCCATTGACTTGAATGGGTCTGCGAATCCGTTTTCCGTGAAAAAAATAGGACAGGTTATATTTTTTGACGGACTGGAACCACGGATCACGGACGCGGATGACAAACGGTGCATTAGCCGAGTTTTCAACGGACCCATTGAAAGTCAATGGGTCCGCAAAAAATCACGGAAAACGGAACAACGGACATGGAACACAACAACGGTCGTGTGCATGAGGCCTAATCCAGATGTTGTATATTGCCCAAAAAAATGGGATTTTCAATGTCCCAAAAGCTCAGATGCAGTGCTGGTGCACTGAGATTGCATAAAATGGCCGCTGCCGCCGCCGCCCACCTAACTGACTTATTAAAGTTCTTTTTTTTCGGTCACTGGGCTCAGGGCAGGATAAAAAAATTGTGCCCTGCACCTACAAAACACAGTGTATGTAGATCGCTGAGTTAGATTCAGATTTTGAGCAAAGAGTCTCTCCTATCCTCTCCCTACATTAAGCACAGAAGAGTGACTCCAGCTTATATAGAGCCTGGGTGACATGCTACACTGGCCAATCACAGCCATGCCATTAGTAGGCATTGCTGTGATGGCTTCTAAGGTCAGACAGTTAACCGCAGCCTTTCAAAAAATGCCAAGAAAGCTCCGAACACCGAACCCGAACTTTTTCTGAAATGTTCGGGTCCGGGGTCCAAAAATCCTAAAGTTTGGTACGAACCCGAACTTTACAGTTCGGGTTAGCTCAACCCTACCTATTATGTCAGGTGAATGACTAATTTTTGGGGCCTGTACTGGCCGACAGTTACATAATTATCCTGTTACCGCCTTATGTACCTCCAGCCACAGAATACAAAGTTCTTTGCTGTCAGGTGAATGCCTAATGGCAAATTTTTGTGGCCTGTACTGGCCGACAGTTAATTTTTTTTATCTCTAGCCACATAATCACACCACTGTCTCTCTCCTCTGTCTCTCATTATGGTGGCGTATGAACCACATTCACTATAAGGACCTTCTAATGTCACAGGGTCATGTGACTGTGCCCCCACCCCATACTGTGCCCCCCACCCTGTACTGTGCCCCTCATTCAGTACTGTGCCCCCTTATGCCCTGCATTGTGCCCTCTTACCACACCCTGTGCAGTGCCCCTAGTCATTCCCAGTACTGTGCCCTCTTTTACTCTTTTATCCGGTCACGGTATGACCTTATTGTATTATCATTTGGGGGTAGGGCTAATATCTTTATATTATATAGACTCTAGTGTATTATACTGTGCCCTGTATTTCCCAGTAGAAAATGATCCTTGGGAAACTCAGTCCTCTTCCCTGACCACCAGGACCAGTTAGCGCTCTGTCAGTACATGGCGGCCTCCCCTCTCCGCCACGCTGCTCCGCTGTGTACTGGGGCTTATTCTGACACTAGGGCTGGGTTCACATCCTATTTTTGCCATTTATTTAATGCATACAAAAATGTATGCGTTAACAGATGCTTCAGACTGATGCCGTACAGGGGCGTCTGTTCACCATACAGTTCCATGGTAGAAAAAAAAATTTACGTTAACGTTTGCATTTTTTTTATAGACTCTGCAAGATACAAAAACGTGGAGTGCTGCACATTTGTATACATCAAACTGATAGGAAGTAAAAAATTTCTAGGCTCCAGCAGGGCACATTTTTTAGAGTTTCCCTTTAAGACGCACAAAAATGGCCCCTGATTAAAATACATATTTTTTGTGGGAATTTTTGCCAATGATCCCCCTCTGGTATGTCACTGTCCATGTTGTGGGAATATTTGTGTACAAGTAAGTGTTTGCTGGCTGCAAATATGACCTGAAGGTTTTTCAGGTTCGCCTGCCATTAAAGTGAATGGGGCCCGCAGTGAACGCGCGGTTCGCGAACATTTGATCGCGAACATGCGTTCGCAATTGTCCCGGCCGATGTTTGTCCATCACTAAATAGGACTAAGGAACTGCTAACTGGCAGAAGTAAAATGGGGAGGATAGGTTATTTTAATAAGTGGTAAAGCAGAAAGACGAGGAAGCCAATACATATGACACATAGAAGAAAGGTTACTCCAGTGTTTTTTAAGCGCCTGCTTAATATCGGTATTACTCAGACTGTAAATCATAGGGTTGAGAAGCGGGGTTACTACAGTGTAGAACAGGGACAGAAATGTCTTTGCATTTTGCTTGCGTGGAAATACATAGGTGGTAATAAGGGATCCATAATATAGAGACACCACACTGAGATGGGCACTACAGGTGGAGAAGGTCTTCTGCCTCCCGGTCACAGAGGGGATCTTCAGTATGGTGAAGATAATGTACACATAGGAAACTATTATAACTATAACAGGACAAATAGCAAGGAAAATAACCAGAAACACAGTCTCCAATTTCATTGCAAAAGTGTCTGAACAGGAAAGCTCCAGTAAAGGTTCCAAGTCACAGAAGAAATGGTCAATGATATTTGGCCCACAAAAATCCAAACGACTAACTGTAAAATAAATCATCAACATTGTAGCTAAAATCACCAGCCAACACAATAAAATGGTTCTTACACAAAATGTGAGGTCCATGACCAAGGTGTAATGTAAAGGGTTACAGATGGCCTGATACCGGTCATAGGACATCACGGTCAGGACAAGACATTCTAAGGCCTCACTAGCTGAAAAAAAGTAATATTGTGTCAAACAGGCAATAAAAGACACAGGACTCCCTTCATACAGCACAATGTGGAGGGTGTTGGGTACGATGGTGGTGGAAAGCATAATATCTGTGAAGGAGAGCTGTGTGAGGAAGAAGTACATGGGAGAGTGGAGAGATCTGCTGGAGGACACCACGAAAATGATGAGGAGGTTTCCACATACACTCACACAGAAGATTATCAGAAGCAAAATAAAGAAACAAAGATTGAAACTTTGTACGTTCTGAAATCCCAAGAGAAAAATCTCAGTCACTTTACTAAAATTGTAATGTTGCATATTCAGGGAAAGGAATTTCCAAAATTGCTCTTAACTGTAACAAAGAAAATGTAGTTAAATATAACAAACTGCTGAACAGTCACGTCAGTATCATTAATCATTCTTTAAGAAGTAAATAAATTTGGAGTCTAAAAAACATATATGAATGACACATACAGTAACAAAGTTACATAGTATATAAGGCCAAAAAAAGAAATTTGTCCATCCAGTTCGGCCTGTCATCCTGCAAGTTGATCCAGAGAAAGGCAAAAAAAACCTGTGAGGTACAAGACAATTTTCCCCACTTAAGGGGGAAAAATTCCTTCCCAACTCCAATCAGGCATCAGAATAACTCCCTGGATCGACAACCCCTCTCTAGTAGCTATAGCCTGTAATATTATTATGCTCCAGAAATACATCCAGGCCCCTCTTGAATTCCTTTATTGTACTCACCATCACCACCTCCTCAGGCAGAGAGTTCCATAGTCTCACTGCTCTTACCGTAAAGAATCCTCTATGTTTGTGTAGAAATCTTCTTTCCTCCAGACGCAGAGGATGTCCCCTCGTCACAATCACAGTCCTGGGGATAGATAGATGATTCAAGAGATCTCTGTATTGACCCCTGATATATTTATACATAGTAATTAGATCTCCCCTCAGTCGTCTTTTTTCTAAAGTGAATTACCCTAATGTTGATAATCTTTCAGGGTACTGTAGTTGCCCCATTCCAGTTATTACTTTAGTTGCCCTCCTCTGAACTCTCTCCAGCTCTGCTATGTCTGCCTTGTTCACAGGAGCCCAGAACTGTACACAGTCCTCCATGTGTGGCCAAACTAGTGATTTGTAAAGTGGTTAGGACTAAGTTCTCATCACTGGCATCTATTCCCCTTTTGATGCAACCCATTATCTTATTGACCTTGGTAGCAGCTGCCTGATAGTGCTTTTTACTGCTTAGTTTTCTGTTTATTAAAATTCCTAGGTCCTTTTCCATGTCAGTGTTACCAAGTGTTTTACCATTTAGTATGAACGGGTGACTTGCGTTATTCCTTGCCATGTGCATAACCTTACATTTGTCAGTGTTAAAACTCATCTGCCACTTCTCTGCCCAAGCCTCCAATCTATACAGATCCATCTGTAGCTGTATATTGTCCTCTTCAGTGTTAATTACTTTACACAGTTTAGTGTCATCTGCAAAAAATGACATTTTACTGTGCAAGTCTTCTACAAGATCATTAATAAATATATTGAAGAGAATTGGGCCCAATACTGACCCCTGAGGTACCCCACTAGTGACAGTGACCCAATCTGAGTGTGTACCATTAATAACCACCTTCGGTTTTCTATCATTGAGCCAGTTACTTACCCACATACAGACATTTTCTCCCAGTCCAAGCATTCTCATTTTATATACTAAACTTTTATGAGGTACAATGTCAAATGCTTTGGAGAAGTCCAGATATACGACATCCATTGATTCGCCGCTGTCAAGTCTAGAACTTACCTCCTCATAGAAACTGATTAAATTTGTTTGACATCACCGATCCCTCATGAAGCCATCCTGATATGATGTTATTTGCTTGTTTTCATTGAGATCCTCCAAGATAGCTTATCTTAGAAAACCTTCAAACAGTTTACCCACAACAGATGTTAAACTTACCAGCCTATAGTTTCCAGGGTCTGTTTTTGCACCCTGTTTAAATATTGGCACCACATTTGCTATGCCCCAATCCTGTGGAACACTCCCTGTCAGTACAGAGTCCGCAAATATCAGAAATAAGGGTCTGGCTATGACATTACTTAATTCTCTTAGGATACGGGGGTGTATGCCATCTGGTCCTGGCGATTTGTCTATCATAATCTTTTTAAGTCGCTGTTGTACTTCTTCCTGGATCAGACAGGGCACTTTGAATGGGGAATTTACTTTTACATTCTGCATTTCATCTGACAGTTTATTTTCCTCAGTGAATACAATGGAAAAAAAATATTTAATAGCTTTGCTTTCTCCTTGTCGCTCTCTGCAACTCCCCCCCAATTGCTCTGTAAAGGGCTGACACCAGTGTTTCATAAAAAGCGAGTAAAGAGATTCTATTTAAAGTTTGTGTATATTCTTTGCTTGCTGACAAGAATCAGTTCAAAAATATTAATTACATATATTTACATAAGAAATAGTAAAATGGTTAAAATGTAAAAAAAAATTGCAAAAACAAAACTGAAATATTTTATCATAAAAAATTTTCCTGCTTAAAAAAAAAAAGATTTTTGGATCTCTGCCAAAAAAGTCATGCTGCTTACAAGAAATAAGTAAATGACTAACACAATGGTAATAATAGTAGCGCAAAATAAACAGAAATGCACAATAACATATTGCACAGTATAAAACAATGTAATGTTATACAATATACTGCATTATATACCATATAAAATTCATTTTATGGCACCAAAGATGTTTAGAATTTTTTATCATAATTTTTATATAATTTACCTTAAGTACTAGAAAACGTGGGGAAATAGTGACCTATATTTATGGAATGCAGCTCAGAAACTTAAGAAACATGAATGTTAAAAAAAAAAACTAAAATTCTGAAAGAAGTTCTTCTCTTGGTTTATTGAATATAAAAGGATCTTGTAGGAAATCTTGGAAGATGTTCTTTCTAAATTCTTACATTTATAAAGGAGTAAAATGTTTTGTCCTAGCCCATAGGCAAAGACTCAATGATGCTATTTAGCCTTTTTTATATAGGAATCCAGTTACATTGTGTAGCCACGGAGAAACCATGCTGCTCCTCATGGGAGATTGTCTCCAGAGGAGAAGGTTTCTTTAATAGTTGCATCATTAATGTGAAGCTCACAGTTAACCCCCAGTAAACACATCAACATTTGTCTTGAAGACCAGTTTTTTTTAAAATAAATTTATCATAACTTTTCATAATTCCTTTAAAAAAGTATTTTTCGAAACTGTATTGCATTAGAGTTTTGTATTTTTTATGCTATAGTATAAATTAGGGACAAGCAAATCAATACTAAATGAATCCAATCTGTTATGAACTTCACAAAAATTCATTTACCAAACAAATTGAAAGATTATGTGATTTGCTTTGTATATACCCCACCCAGCCTTAGTTTGCTGTGGAAAAAACCATGAGGGAAGAAGAAAATGGAGGATCACATGACATTAAGAGGAAGTGAGTGAGGATGCCTTGTCCTGATTGGCTCAGAGGCAAAAAGTCTTGATAATCCAATTAGGAGGCAGTAGGAAGGAAAACACATATGCTGAGCCAGCAGAAGTGCTATAGCGTGTACAACTTCTGACAAAGAATGAGTGTGTCTGCAGTGTCTGCCAGAGAAAAGGTTACAGAGTATGCATAGCCAGAAGCAATTATTGTGGTGTTATTGGGACACTAAAGGGAAAGAATAGGGAACAATAGGAAGATATAATTGCGTAGATTTTAGGGCATTTGACCAGGCAAAGCTTTAAGGGAGTAAGGCGCTGGTCACATTGAGCTATAGCTGATTGCTGCTGTAGCAACTACGACTCAGACTAGTTGTTCGGGACCCAAACTTGACCCCGAACCCCATTGAAGTCAATAGGGACCTGAACTTTTGAGCACTAAAATGGCTGTAAAAATGTCATGGGGTAGAGGGCTGCAAATGCCAGCAAAATGTGTTTAAGAGCATGGCACACGCTCTGCAAACAAAACTGGATAGGGAAATGACTTTAAATAAGATAAAATACGTAAAAATAAAAAATAATAATTGTGATCTAGGAGGACAAGGTCCATATGGAGTAGGAGTAGGAGGTTGAGGAGGCGGTGGATGTGGCGGTGTAGGTGGAAGCAGCGGTGGAGGAGGAGGAGGTAGCCTACACAGTTGTTTGGTTTTAAATTTATTTTTATTTTTTTAAATTAGGGTACACCTCAAAACATTGGGAAATATAACCTGTGATGTGCCCCATCAGTCGCGCTAAACACACGTTCAGACAATACACTGGCTGCAGGGCAGGACAGCACCCCCAAGGCGTAAAGGGCAAGCTCAGGCCATGTGCCCAATTTGGAGACCCAGAAGTTGAAGGGGCAGACCCATCATTCAGTACGTGTAGGCGTGTGCACACATAATGCTCCACCATGTCACACGTCCCAGTGATGTCCACGATCCAATTGGATATCTACTCTATCAACTTATGATGTTCTTTTATGCGCCTACCATGGTGATCACGGGTGGCAAGGATTCAGGGTTTCAGGCCGGAGAGGGAGCGTGAGAAAGGGATACCACATCCAAGGGAGGTCAATGGATGAAATTAAATGTAATCGAGTGGAAATCTGGGACACAGTATTGAAGCATAAGCTTCCAAGTTAAGAAGGGGGCGCGTGGCAATTACCCACTTCCGACTCGGGGAGGTGGTGACGATAAATAACAATACAGGACTCTTAAGATGCTCTGTTATTGGAATGATTAATAAAAAATTATAGGGAATGTCACTGTGGTATTTAGGATTTGGAAACGTTAGCCAGGAGAGGCCCTGCTGCCGCTTTGTTGACTCTAGATATCTTCTGCCTGATTGCACGTCCCTGTGACGTCCACCATCCATTTGGATATCTTCTCTATCAACTTTCGATGTTCTTTTCTGAGCCTACCATGTTGATCACGGTTATCGGCGAATCCGGGTTCCACGCCGGAGAGGGAGCGTAAGAAAGAGAGACCACATCCAAGGGAGGTTAATTGTTTCAAATTAAATATGATAGAGTGGAAATATGGGACAAACTATTGAAGCACAAATGTGGGACAACTTGTTAAAGTTTCAGCATTGAATTAAAGGAGGTGGCGCGCATCAATTAAAGAAGAATTTCTTAAATTTTATTCCCTGTCACCTATGCAGAGCAGGGGTTTATTCACATCCAAAATTGTAAAATGTCAACCCAAGAATGTAGTGAAATTTATAAACCTGTCTACTTGGTAGAGGAGGGGTATATTACACCCAAATATTGGTGAATTTTACCTGAAAATGCAACAGACAAATTTGTAAATTTTTTTAACCTGTCTACTAGGTATAGCAGTGGTACATTACACCCAAAAATTGATTAATCTCACCCAAAAATGTAACAGACAAAGTAGTGAAATGACTACTAAAATAAAAAAAAATACGTACAAATAAAAAAAAATATTAGATTTATGAGGTGGAGGTCCATATGGAGTAGGAGTTTGAGGAGGCGGTGGACGTATCGGTGTAGGTGGAAGCGGCGGTGGAGGAGGACGAGGTAGCCAACACTGTTTTTTTGTTTTAATTGTATTTATTTTTTAAATTATGGTACACTCCAAAAGAGTGAGAAATATCTAAAATACAAGAATGAGCAATTGCGCTGCAGTATAACAATGGCTGGTTAAGGCCGGTATACATGTCTATTCTGCACAAGGTACAGATAAGTCCTGTGAGATTCATGCCTGGTTCATTTTAATGAACGTGAGCTTGTCCACATTGGCTGTGGACAGGCGGCTGTGCTTGTCTGTGATGATGCCCCCTGCTTTACTAAACACACGTTCATATAATACACTGGCTGCAGGGCAGGCCAGCACCTCCAAGACGTAAAGGGCAAGCTCAGGCCATGTGTCCAATTTGGAGACCCAGAAGTTGAAGGGGGCAGATCCGTCATTCAGTACGTGTAGGCGTGTGCACACATACTGCTCCACCATGTTGGTGAAATGCTGCCTCCTGCTAAGACGTTCCATATCAGCTGGTGGTGCTGGTTGTTGTGGCGTGCTGCCAAAGCTTTTCAACATTTCGGCCATGCTAACCCTGCCTTCTGAGGTGCTGGCGGTGCCCCAGCTGCGTTGGCGACCTCTTCCTCATCCTCTGCCTTCGCCTTGTTCTTCCACTGTGCCCCCGCTGTCAGGTGGGAATGCCACCAGCAGCGCGTCTACCAGCGTTGTACTCGCGCATCTTACGATCACTCTCCAGTGAGGGAATTAAGGACGGTACGTTGTCCTTGAAACGAAGATCCAGCAGCGTGGCCACCCAGTAATCAACAGAAGTTAGAATGTGGGCAACTTTTGTGGTCGTTGCGGAGACACTGCTGCATGTAATCGCTCATGTGTGCCAGGCTGCCCAGAGGCAACGAAAAGCTGTCCTCTGTGGGAGGTGTATCGTCTGTGTCTTCTGTATCCCCCCTAGCTACGCACCAGTGATGGCCATGAGCTGGTCTGGGTGCCACCCTGCTGTGAACATGGTTCCTCCACCTCCATCTCCTCATTCTCCACCTCGTCATCCTCCAGAACTGTGCCCTGGCTGGACAATTGTGTATATGGCATTTGTGGGTGCAGGAACCCACCCTCGGAGCCACTTGTGAATGACTGGCTGGAAACCCTACGAAATGATCCCTCTTCCTCCTCCTCCGCCTGTGCCACATCCTCTTCTATCATCGCCAGCAGCATTTTTTCAAGGAAGCATAGAAGTGGGATAGTTACGCTGAAAACGGCGTGGATGAAGAGGCCAAGACTGCAGCAGAAGAGGAAGCAGGAGGAGCCAGAGACCTTTCTTTGTTTTTGAGGTGTCTACTCCACTGCAGCTCGTGCTTTGCACTAAATGCCTGGTCATGCAGGTTGTGCTCAGGTTGAGAACGTTTATGCCTCGCTTCAGGCTCTGATTGCACAGCGTGCAAACCACTCATGTCTTGTCGTCAGCACATTGTCTGAAAAGCTGCCACGCCAGGGAACTCCTTGGAGCTGGCTTTGGTGTGCTCGGTCCCTTTCTGAGGTGGGCAGTAGCAGGCGTACTGTCTAAGGGATGGCTGCTCCGCTTTTTCAACTGCTCCCTCTTCTGCTGTGCTGGTGGCTCTGTGCGACAAAAATATATAAAATAGGTCATAGACAGGATAGGTACCAAATGTCATGGTATTGTATGCTGTTATATTTTGCAGGGTATAGCAGTGGTATATGCCATGTCTAACAGGATCTACTGTGAAAAATAAAATATAACATCAGACATAATAGCAGTAGTATCCTCTTGGAACAGGATGGTTCTGAAATCTCATATGGAATATAAAAACATCCAAAAAATTCCATTTATCCCCTCTCCTCAGTTCTTCTCCATTCCACTCCCCCCCCCCCCGCCTTTATCTAGGAAAATTGCATGATTTTCCATCTATATGCTGGAGTTCTCCCAATCCCTCATGAGAACAAGTGAAGAATAAATGAATTAAGCCTGGAGTCCCTTAAATTTAATATGAAGGAAAATATAAGGTGATTAAATCCAAAAAGAATATATGTAGTAGGAATTATACATTGAAAATTTCCAAACTAATAGTGACATAGAGTGCATAAGGGTTTGGGTTTGGGAGAATTTCGGAATTTCTCTGAGACTAAGTCTGTGGGCATGCGCAGGAGGGACAACTAATGAGATATCAATAGAGTATGGACGCATGCGCCCCGACTTGGAATCGGTAGAAGAAGTGGAAGGTAGAATCAAAAGATCTCAGGATTTTACAAAGTATGGACGCATGCGCATATGTAACTTTGATCGTGACTCTTATGGTTTCATGAGCTAAGTGTGTGGGCATGCGCAGTGGGGACAAATGACGGGAAAGCGATGTGGAGTGCGGTGCGCATGTGCCTATACTTAATGTTTGCATGGAGAATCTATCCTGGTAGGACATGTATCTGCAATCGGAAAAGGTAGGTAGAATATGGGTATAAGTTCTTACGCAGGCGCATACTCTTTGCAAATATTGGCTGGTCCGTTTTTTGACCAAATATAGAGATGGATCTCATTGGCCCTACTACGTGACTATCATGCGATCGCCGCTAACTCATTGGAAAATAGGGAGGGAAAGATCCACCCACACGATATTTAAATGTGAAATCACCTGGTGATCTTGTTGATAGTAGCTCCATTGCCCCTGAAGACGCCACATCCGTGGTGAAACATGTCGGGGGAGCTGCAAGTTAGGTTTTAAATCAGTGCGTGTGCTTGGTGTTTGGCTCCCAGTGCGCTGCAGACACTGGGGTTAGCCGATACAAACAGCAATACTCCATCTATCTAAGACGAATAAAGGAATAGAGCTATATACACCTGAGTTTCCCCGGTGCAGGATTGACAGAGAGCTGTCATCTGGTTATATTTCTATTAAACCGGAGTAGGGAAATAGATTAGGAATTACTCCTCAGGATAGAGTGGTAGTCATATAAAGGAAAGAGACTGAAAATAAAACAGCAATTATAAAGAAATGAAGTACTGATTGCTGCCAAGCACAAGTGCACGTTATTTTTAGACTTTTCTTCTTTTTTTCTCTTTTTTTGTCTTCCCGTATATAATTTTAAAGAATATTATAATAAACGTTACATTTTAAATTAGACCGCAAACGGGAATCCATTAGCCATCTGGCTATCTGAACTGAAATAATTTAAATCCCGGGTCCAAGGGTCCCTGAAGGGAAATTGTGAATGGAGGTTAACCCTCCGATGACTTAGACCCCTATACAGTGAGAGCATTCACTGATAGGTTTTCCTAAGACTGGATGAATGCTGATGGATGGAATGTAAATTAGATCTGAGGGGTAGTGAGCAGAGAGTTACCTGTAAAAGAGCCGATATACAACTGGAGAGAATAACAGAAATCACTAGGGTATGGCTGGCTTCTTAAAACAGAAATTAAGCCTGGAGAATCTCACCATAGAGGCAAATCAGGTATTCTCCAATGCTCACATACCTCTGGGCCAAACAGACATAAGTGGAGCGTTTAGAAATCTAAACAATACATACAGTAAACATATAAGATCGTGGTGGGAAATAGCCAGTTTGGAAACTTACATCCAACAGGGGATGATATATAGAGGATTACGCATTCCTCTAAGACCTAATGTGCATCTGGAAGACACACAGTTCACTAAGGGTTGGGAAAGCCTGCTAACTGAGTGCTCACTAAGATTGTTAAAGTTTCTGGCAGACTATGAGAAGGAATTCTTCCAAAAAATTGATCAACAGCTAGAGAAAGAAATAAAAGAAATACAAGACTTTAATCAACACCCTGAGTTCACTGACCTTGAACAGAAAATAAAGAAAAATATAGATCTCCTACAAAACGAGATTAAAGAAAGAAAGCATAGAAAATATATCAGGGACCGTACCGATTTTGAGACGGACAGGGTATATATTTGGAGAAATAGAGGGACAAATAGGATCCCACAACGTAGATTTTTTGAAAACTCTGAAACAAAGACCTCGGGTACAGAGGGTTCAAATTACAGTTCAAGTACACAGGGAAATCGAGTTAAGGGTATTAAACGAAAAACTAAAAAAAGACAGTATCCTCCAAAAAAACAATCTCTACAGAGACGAGAATCCTTCCAATCATGTCCGGAAGGAGCAATAAGGAAACAGGCGACTACAAATCTGAGCACCCCAACGGTCAACACAAATATAAACCCTATGCTGACCTATCCGTCATCATCTTCACAACCATTTTCTTTTGGTTTGTCTCAGGGGGGGAATATGGGTCAAAATCAAATGGCCTATCAGCCCCCTGGCATACCATGTCAGATTCCTATATCCTCATCTCAGACCAACATGGGCTTGAAGGAGAGAACTCCCCCCATTGCCCCCCTTTTTTTAGGACAACCAGGGGTCCAATTGAGGGACAGGGAAAAATGGGGATACAGCAAATAACTGAGTTAATGCCAGAAATGGCTGTAGATGAAAAACAGATCATAAATCTCTCCACCCATATGATCACCACCTCACAACAGATACTTTTAAGTAAGGGTCTTACCTTTGCGCCAGTCCCCCAGTGCGACAAGTTTCTTTGGATCAAGGATATAAATCTTTTTGCCCGGAAATTAGCCCTACACAAAGTACACAAACAAGAAGAAAATGATGTACGTAAGACCTTTGAAAATGAAAAAAGATGTGTAGAAACTCTAGAAGACTTACTAAAAGAAAGTGAAGGGTATCAGATTATCCCGGATCCACCTTTCTCGACTTTAAAACCTAAATCAAGGATCACTCCAAATTTTACACAATTTCAGGAGATAGAGACTTTTGTGCAATTGGTGACCCATGATATAAAATCCTTAAAAATGAGGAAGGACCATATTAGCTCTAATCTGAGTAATCAAGAACATGAAGCCCTAGAGACCCTAAAGAAAAATGACAATATAATAATAAAACCAAGTGATAAGGGGGGCAACATAGTCATACAAGACAAAAATGACTATGTTGAGATGGTCCTTAGACTTCTCAGAGATAGGAGGACTTATAAAGTCCTATCTCATGACCCCACAAAAGAATTTATGAGTGAATTAAAAAATCACTTTTCTCTTTTTTTGTCTTCCCGTATATAATTTTAAAGAATATTATAATAAACGTTACATTTTAAATTAGACCGCAAACGGGAATCCATTAGCCATCTGGCTATCTGAACTGAAATAGCTCTGTGCGACAACCTCCTCTTCCTCCGAACTACACAGGTTACTCGCATGACCTTGATTCTATGTGGGGTCGAGGACCTCATTGTCCACATCATCTTGCACCCAGTCTTCACCCCTGCCTTCCTTGTCAGTCTGCACACTTTAGAAAGCCCCAGCAGTTGGCACCTGTATTTCGTCATCGTCCGAGACGTGCTGCGATGGTCCTCCCATGTACTCATCTTGAAAGATAAGTGGTTGGGCATCAGTGCACTCAATCTCTTTCACTTCTGGGGCAAGAATAGGTGGATGGCCCTGGGAAACCCTGCTAACAGAGTCATCAAAAAGTAGAAGAGACTGCTGCATGACTTGGAGCTCAGACTGCTTGGCTGATTTGCAAGGGGGTGAGGTGAAAGACTGATGGACATCGGCTGCAGGTGCCAACTCTGATCTTTCAGCAGGAGACTGGGTGGGAGACAATGTGAAGGAACTGGAGGCACTGTCAGCAACCCAATATACTATCGCCTGTACTTGTTCTGGCCTCACCATTCGTAGAGCTGCATTAGGCCCGACCAAATACCGCTGCAGGTTCTGTCGCCTACTCGCACCTGAATTAAAAAATCAAATTTTATTTTGCAAATAACTGAATAGAACCACAGTATGTAAAGGGTGTATCTCACAATCACAGATGCAGCAAGGGCTGCAATATTAAGTATTTTGCAATAAAAGTTGTTTTTAAAAACCCTGAAAATTATGGCTGTATTTCTAGCTAAAATTGCACACCGACTAAGGGCTCTTTCACACTTGCGTTGTTCTTTTCCGGCATAGAGATTATGAATGGAGAGAATGCATTCTGAATGGAGAGAAATCCGTTCAGGATGCATCAGGATGTCTTCAGTTCCGGACCGGAACGTTTTTTGGCCGGAGAAAATACCGCAGCATGCTGCGCTTTTTGCTCCGGCCAAAAATCCTGAACACTTGCCGCAAGGCCGGATCCGGAATCAATGCCCATTGAAAGGCATTAATCCGGATCCGGCCTTAAGCTAAATGTCGTTTCGGCGCATTACCGGATCCGACGTTTAGCTTTTTCTGAATGGTTACCATGGCTGCCAGTACGCTAAAGTCCTGTTTGCCATGGTAAAGTGTAGTGGGGAGCGGGGGAGCAGTGTACTTACCGTTCGTGCGGCTCCCGGGGCGCTTCAGAGTGACGTCAGGGCGCCCCACGCGCATGGATGACGTGATCGCATGGATCACGTCATCCATGCGCATAGGGGGCTCTGACGTCATTCTGGAGCGCCCCGGGAGCCGCACGGACGGTAAGTATACTGCTCCCCTGCTCCCCACTACTACTATGGCAACCAGGACTTTAATAGCGTCCTGGCTGCCATAGTAACACTGAACGCATTTTGAAGACGGATCCGTCTTCAAATGCTTTCAGTTCACTTGCGGTGTTACAGATCATGCGGGCACTTCCGGCAAATGGAGTACACGACGGATCCGGACAACGCAAGTGTGAAAGAGCCCTAAGCCTGCAAATGCCATAGCAAAAAATGCCTGTGGAAATAATATATCCAAAATCGTATAAATTTTATAGTACAGTATATAAAAATATGTAGAAAAAGGCAAGATGGAAAAAAGTATACAGAGAAGCGAAGGGCATATATACTACTGGACTGTCATGTATCCCCGTAAGGCTGATAAGCCCTTACTGGGTACCAGGTCAAATACTGTGGCTCACAGACACCCAATGTATGTACCACTGATGGAAAATGATATAAACACCCCTATGGGGGACTATATAACGTGATACAATGATATAAGGGAATTCCCAGGTTGTCAGTGAGATCCACAGTCTGCGTCCTTGATGGCCATAGACAACATGTATATAACAAGCTTAGTAAAGTCTATCCACAGCCTAGTCTATAATACAACACAATAATGATATATATACGGCCTGAATAGTAACAGAGGCCTAATATGGATGTGATATATAGCAATGTGTATAGTAGAGTCTAACTAGACACACCTGACACGGGACGTACCTGAAGACATGACAAAACCCAAAGAGATATAGTGACCCTAAGCGCAGGACCTCGACGCGCGTTTCACCTCAGCAGCTTCGTCAGGAGGTATGGAAATATAAGATAGCAGGGTATATATACTCAAGACATAAGTGGATAAATTACCTGGGTTGCGGACACCTGCGCTTTCTGATCAGAAATATTAGTATTTCTAAAAAACATATGTTCCCCCCCCTCCCTGCACCCCTGAATGATTTTATCCTGGTGGGAGGTGCAGGGGGGGAGTTGTGGGCGGTGGGGGCGGTGCAAGAGGCGGGCGGTGCGGCAGGCGGGATCGCGATCCACCGCCCGCCTCCACTTGAATAATCGTTGGTGTACAGTGGGTATACCAGGGTGTCAGCACATCGCTGACACCCTGTTATAAACGACTGACATCTGTGATGTGATGTCAGCCGTTTAACCCTTTCCATACCGCGGTCCGTACGGACCGCGGTATGGAAAAGGTTAACAGCTCAGGGAGCTCCCTCCCTCTCCCATCGGGGGGCTGCTGTGCCTTTGCAGCCCCCCAATGGAGAGGGAGAGAGCCCCCAGACAGTCCCCAGAGAGCCCCCCTCCTTACCATAATGTTCTGAGTAATAAACCTTGCTCTGGTTAAGTAGTACATCGGCCTGTGTGTGTAACTTGCTGAGCAGATACTGGCAGCATTGCCAGCAGTACCTGAGAGACACAGAGTGTCCAGGGGACATAACAGTATACATATTAGGTAACGCCGCGTCCGTATCGACCGGCTCTATAAAAATATCACATGACCGAACCCCTCAGATGACCACCGTAAAAAAATTAAAATAAAAACGGTGTAAAAAAAATCTATTTTTTGTCACCTTACGTCACAAAAAGTGTAATAGCAAGCGATCAAAAAATCATATGCACCCCAAAATAGTGGCAATCAAACCATCATCTCATCCCGCAAAAAATGAGACCCTACTTAAGATAATCGTCCAAAAACTGAAAAAACTATGGCTCTTAGATTATGGAGACACTAAAACTTTTTTTTTTGTTTTAAAAATGAAATCATTGTGTAAAACTTACATAAATAAAAAAAATTGTATACATATTAGGTATCGCCATGTCCATGACAACCTGCTATATAAAATTACCACATGATCTAACCTGTCAGATGAATGTTGTAAATAAAAAAATTAAAAAAACGGTGCCAAAAAAGCTATTTCCTGTTACCTTGCCGCACAAAAAGTGTAATATAGAGCAACCAAAAATCATATGTACCCTAAACTAGTACCAACAAAACTGTCACCCTATCTCGTAGTTTCTAAAATGGGGTCACTTTTTTTGGAGTTTCTAGTCTAGGGGTGCATCAGGGGGGCTTCAAATGGGACATGGTGTCAAAAAACCAGTCCAGCAAAACCTGCCTTCCAAAAACCGTATAGCATTCCTTTCCTTCTGCGCCCTGCCGTGTGACCGTACAGCAGTTTACGACCACATATGGGGTGTTTCTGTAAACTACAGAATCAGGGCCATAAATAATGAGTTTTGTTTGGCTGTTAACCCTTGCTTTGTAACTGGAAAAAAAATATTAAAATGGAAAATCTGCCAAAAAAGTGAAATTTTGAAATTGTATCTCTAGTTTACATTAAAACTTGTGCAACACCTAAAGGGTTAACATAGTTTGTAAAATCAGTTTTGAATACCTTGAGGGGTGTAGTTTCTTAGATGGGGTCATTTTTATGGAGTTTCTACTCTAGGGGTGCATCAGGGGGGCTTCAAATTGGACATGGTGTTCAAAAACCAGTCCAGCAAAATCTGCCTTCCAAAAACCAAACGGCGCACATTTCACTCTACGCCCCGCTGTGTGGCCGTACAGTAGTTTACGGCCACATATGGGGTGTTTCTGTAAACGGCAGAGTCAGGGCAATAAAGATACATTCTTGTTTGGCTGTTAACCCTTGCTTTGTTAGTGGAAAAAATAGGTTAAAATGGAAAATTAGGCAAAAAAATTTAATTCTCAAATTTCATCCCCATTTGCCACTAACTCTTGTGCAACACCTAAAGGGTTAACGACGTTTGTAAAATCAGTTTTGAATACCTTGAGGGGTGTAGTTTCTTAGATGGGGTCATTTTTGGGTGGTTTCTATTATGTAAGCCTCGCAATGTGACTTCAGACCTGTAGTGGTCCCTAAAAATAGTTTATTTGTAAATTTCTGAAAAATTTCAAGATTTGCTTCTAAACTTCTAAGCCTTGTAACATCCCTAAAAAATCTAATATCATTCCCAAAATAATTCAAACATGAAGTAGACATATGGGGAATGTAAAGTCAACAGAATTTTTGTGGGTATTACAAGGTATTACAGAAGTAGAGAAACTGAAACTTTGAAATTTGCAAATTTTTCAAAATTTTTGGTAAATTAGGTATTTTTTTACTTCATTTTTATTTATTTTTTACTTCATTTTACCAGTGTCATGAAGTACAATATGTGACGAAAAAACAATCTCAGAATGGCCTGGATAAGTCAAAGCGTTTTAAAGTTATCACCACTTAATGTGACACTGTTCAGATTTTAAAAAAATGGCCTGGTCCTTAAGGTGAAATAAGGCTGTGTCCTTAAGGGGTTAAGACCTTGTCTGGATTTCAGCGAGCTGAACCATATCACGGTTCGTGACCCATATCCGCTTCCTCTGATCCCGGACCTGTTTAACCAGATTGTTGGGGCTAAGGTTTTTTCTAAGTTGGATTTAAGAGGGGCATACAACCTAGTCAGGGTCAGGGAAGGGGACGAATGGAAGACGGCCTTCAATACCCCTGAAGGTCATTTCGAGAATTTGGTTATGCCCTTTGGTTTGATGAATGCTCCGGCCATCTTCCAACATTTTGTGAACTGCATTTTACATCATTTAATGGGGTATTTTGTACTAGTGTATCTGGATGACATTTAGATTTTTTCCCCTGATTTCAAGACTCATCGAGGCCACCTACGTCAGGTCTTGCTGATTCTGCGGGATAATAAATTGTACGCTAAACTGGAAAAATGTGTGTTTGCGGCTCCGGAGATTCATTTTCTTGGTTTTCTTCTCTCCGCTTCTGGTTTTCGCATGGACCCTGAGAAGGTCAGCGCTGTGCTTGATTGGGAGCTTCCTGAGAATCAGAAGGCGCTGATGCGGTTTTTGGGTTTTGCCAATTATTACAGAAAGTTAATTTTGAATTATTCCTCTGTTGTTAAGCTACTCACTGATATGACTAAAAAGGGGGTAGATTTTGCTTTGTGGTCGGTAAATGCGCTTAAAACTTTGAAGACCCGGGTCCCATTTTGGCTGAAGGGGTGGTCGTCTCTGCTCTTTATACTGATTTGGAGGCAGAGGTTCAGGCAGCCCAGGCAGAGGCTCCTGATCTTTGTCCCCCTGGGAGGTTGTTTGTGCCTCTCGCTTTACGACACAAGGTTTTTAAGGAGCACCACGATACTGTCCTTGCTGGACACCCGGGGAGCAGAGCCACAGTGGATCTCATTGCTCGGAGATTCTGGTGGCCGGCTCTTCGTAAGACGGTGGAGGGTTTTGTGGCAGCCTGCGAGACTTGTGCTCGTGCCAAGGTCCCTCATTCACGGCCATCGGGTTCTCTCCTCCCATTACCCATTCCTTCCCGTCCTTGGACGCATCTGTCCATGGACTTCATTACGGACCTGCCTCGTTCCTCGGGGAAGACTGTGATTCTGGTAGTAGTGGACCGTTTTAGCAAAATGGCGCATTTCATTCCATTTCCTGGGTTACCCAATGCTAAGACGCTGGCGCAAGAGTTTGTTGATCACATTGTTAAGTTGCATGGCGTTCCTTCAGACATCGTTTCTGATAGGGGCACGCAATTTGTTTCCAGATTCTGGAAGGCCTTCTGTTCTCGCTTGGGGGTTCGGTTGTCAATCTCTTCTGCTTTTCACCTGCAGTCGAATGGTCAGACCGAACGCATCAATCAGAATCTGGAGACATATCTGCGCTGTTTTGTGGCGGAGAATCAGGAGGATTGGTGTTCTTTTTTGTCCCTTGCTGAGTTTGCTTTAAATAACCGTCGCCAGGAGTACTCTGATAAGTCACCATTTTTTGGTGCATATGAGTTTCATCCGCAGTTTGGGACATTCTCTGGAGAGGAGTCTTCTGGTTTACCTGATGAGGAGAGATTTTCCTCGTCTTTGTCATTTATTTGGCAAAAGATTCAGGGTAATCTGAAGAGGATGAGTGAGAGATATAAGCATGTGGCGGATAAGAGACGTGTGCCTGGTCCGGACCTGAATGTGGGGAATCTGGTGTGGGTCGTTGTCTACAAAAAATATCAAACTGATGGTTCCCTCCTGGAAGTTGGGTCCTAGGTTTATTGGGCCTTTCAAGATCTTGTCCGTCATCAATCCCGTTGCCGTCCGTCTTGATCTTCCTCAGACTTGGAAGATCCATAATGTTTTTCACAGGTCCCTATTAAAACCTTATGTCCAACCCACTGTACCCTCCTCTTTGCCTCCTCCTCCGATTGTTGTTGATGGTAAGCTTGAATTTCAGGTCTCTAGGATTGTGGATTCTCGCATTGTCCGCGGTTCTCTCCAGTACCTCGTTCATTGGGAGGGTTATGGTCCTGAGGAGAGGATGTGGGTCCCAGTGGCAGACATTAAGGCCACTCGTCTCATCAGGGCTTTCCATAGGTCTCATCCTGAGAAGGTGGGCTCTGAGTGTCCTGAGTCCACCCGTAGAGGGAGGGGTACTGTCACCGCCAGCTCTGTAAGAAGATCTGGCAGACGTACTTCTCTACCTGTTGTATGATGTTCTTTGTTTTGGTTTCACTTTCTCATCTCCTTTCCATCTCCCAGCTGTCATCTATTTGCACTGATTGTCTCCCGTTATATTCCCTCCCATACTGCCTCACTTTGCGGTTTATACTTCTTCCTGGATTGTGTTCACGGCTGGAGGATGCTTCTCCAGATTCCTCAGATAAGTCTGTTTCCTTTATTTGTGTTTCTTGCTGGCTTGATTGTAGATTACCCAGACTCCGTCCGTATTAAGTGCGGGAAGCCCATGTTCGTGTCCCCTCACTATTATAGAGTTTTCAGGTGTCACATAGCATAAGGTACGAGGGCATGCAATCGTCTACCATAAAGATCTTTGCATGTGCATAGCAGTCAGGGAGAGCTCTAGGGGTTTTATAGGGCTCACCCAAATGCTCCTTAGTTTGATATCAAGCCAGTCGGATGTTTATTTATAAGTTCCAGCTTTCTGTACACCATCCGTGACACCCTATCTGTTACGTTACTGGTTCAGTTACTGTTCACTATGGCCAACAGATTGTTGACTGAGCCCTCCCAAGGAACAGGCAGTGGCAAAAATATAGCAGTATCCATCACAAGTAGCAGCAGAAGACGGGTGAGTAGTAGCAGCCGCAGTAACAGGCCAGAGCTGTCACTGTCATCCGGCGGTAATGTTTAGACCAACAATCCAGCTGTACTGGAACGATTGACTCACTCTTCAACATCATCTCAAGTGTCAACAGATACACACAGCCAGGAATTGGTGGGTTCTTATGACATCACACTTAGTTAGCATGACCCAGGAACTGCCTAAGTGCCATCACCTGTCCTGAACCTGCCTCTTGCTTTTGCTGCTCCTTCTGCTAGCCAAATAAGGTATGCCACTTCCTCTGCTCTGCTTTTCAGAGTGGTGAACTTCCTGAGGATAGTCATTAGTTACAGGCCAGCACAGATTTGGAGGAGAGGTCTGCTGCAGACTCCTCTAGGTGTGCAACTACCGATGAGGAAAGTGGGTTGGGAGCACATGTTGCAAGAGGTCAGGGACGTGCGCAAGAGACAGGTGAGGGTTACGTGAGGAACAAACCAATGTACTGTAAATGTAGTGGATCGCACATGTGAGCCGGGTGAAGAAAGGACACTGTCATCATGAGGGAGTGATGGTGTTAGCATGCCTGATAGACAGCAGAGTGGATGCGTGCCCATCAGAGAGCAGGGTGGAAGCATGCCCGTGAGAAAGCAGGGTGGAAGCAGTGGGAGATCAGCTGCCAAACCCGGGACTGGTACACCATCTGCTACTAAGAAGACTACCTTTGAGGATCCCTCTAGCTGTGCATTGGTTCATAAAAGCATCATCAGGCAGGCATCACTCAGTGGTGGAGAGAAAATGGCATACTCGGCAGTCAGAGAGTTTTTCAGCAAGTCGTTGAGGGACATTACCATGGTGGTAAGCAGGATATGTCGGCAGAAGGTGAGGCACAGCCAGGGTACTAATGTTGGCACAACAGCCCTGCATCAACAAAAAAATTGATATAAAAATCACACAAGAAAAGAGGTAATGCGATATCTATATAACAAATCACAGAAAAATCCAGAAAACCAACCGAAGCAGTGATCAATTATTACACTAAAACATAACTTTTAATTCAGCAATATTAAAATGATAGGCCCTTAGGTGATATGATAGAACCAAGTAGCTACTCATAAAGAGTCACAAATGATAACAACTCAGATAAGAAACGGATTGTATGGCGGCACTTAATAAGGAAACCTTTGTTCCTACCGTTCTGTCGTCAGGATCCAGAAGGCAGCCAGTATCCAGGTAAGCAGAAATCAACTCCCTTGGAGGAGACTATATGCTGCAATAGCTCATGGGATTGTGGGGTCTAATATGTCCCTAATATGGCCCTGTGGTGGTATAACCCTAGCCACTAGATGTTAGAGCAGCCTCACCACAGGGCACTCGTCCTTAGAAGGGCGACACCGTCTGGAACCTTTCCGTGTTTGCTGGCCCTGATATGGCCCTATCCTAATCCCAGTCCTTACAGGCACATTTCATATTCCAAAAGAACACTCATCAGGGGAATTAATCAGGATACTCAGGCAGAAAAACTGAGGGAAGATTGTGGTGGGGATATTAATGATCCCAGCTCAAACCACTAACCATCAACAGTGTGATAAACTGTTCCCTCTAAGGATAGCAAGGTGATACCAGTTATAACACACCTACAGTGGGATGCGAAAGTTTGGGCAACCTTGTTAATCGTCATGATTTTCCTGTATAAACCGTTGGTTGTTACGATAGAAAATGTCAGTTAAATATATCATATAGGAGACACACACAGTGATATTTGAGAAGTGAAATGAAGTTTATTGGATTTACAGAAAGTGTTCTATAATTGTTTAAACAAAATTAGGCAGGTGCATAAATTTGGGCACCACAAAAAAGAAATGAAATCAATATTTAGTAGATCCTCCTTTTGCAGAAATTACAGCCTCTAAACGCTTCCTGTAGGTTCCAATGAGAGTCTGGATTCTGGTTGAAGGTATTTTGGACCATTCCTCTGGATCTTTCAACAAGACAACGACCCTAAACACTGCTAAAAATCCACTAAGGCATTTATGCAGAGGAACAAGTACAATGTTCTGGAATGGCCATCTCAGTCCCCAGACCTGAATATAATTGAAAATCTGTGGTGTGACTTAAAGAGAGCTGTCCATGCTCGGAAGCCATCAAACCTGAATGAACTAAAGATGTTTTGTAAAGAGGAATGGTCCAAAATACCTTCAACCAGAATCCAGACTCTCATTGGAACCTACAGGAGGCGTTTAGAGGCTGTAATTTCTGCAGAAGGAGGATCTACTAAATATTGATTTCATTTCTTTTTTGTGGTGCCCAAATTTATGCACCTGCCTAATTGTGTTTAAACAATTATAGCACACTTTCTGTAAATCCAATAAACTTCATATCACTGTGTGTGTCTCCTATATGATAGATTTAACTGACATTTTTTATCGTAACAACCAACGATTTATACAGGAAAATCATGACGATTAACAAGGTTGCTCAAACTTTCCCATCCCACTGTATATGCTTGCTTGTTTACGTAATGATAGCCATATCATTCACATGAAGCAATCTGATAGGTGCCATCCACATGTCTGCCACAAGAAGCAGGAGCCACAGCACCATCAGCCAGTTCATCAACATAATGAAACAGTTTTTATTTTTTTTCACATGCTGCACCAGGCTAAGGAAAATCAGCAAATGGAGATCTACCACCTAAACACACAGGTCCAATCCTAAATGGGCTCTAAGATTTCTCTGGCGCATACCCTGTTCCCTGACACCGTGGATTTCTGGGCAGGCAGACTGAAACAGTGCCTCAAACTGGCCTAGTATTCTCTCTCTGTTCTATGTTGCCCAGCCTCCAGTGTAATCTCAGAGAAGGTTCTCAATGCTTCGGGGGCATTGTGATGGGCGAAGATGTCCTCCATCAGTATGAATGATTACTTGAGGAGTTTCACTCTACTCTGGATGAGACAAATTAATACATCTGCCTTTTCTGACAGTGCCCCATCTTGCCACTGCCACTGTCTAGCTGCCTACTATTATATGCCATCATGCCACTGTTGGCCTGCCTACCATCATGTTGTGTATTGTATGGCTGCTGCTAACGCCACTGCCGCAGCTTCTATTCCCTGATGCTAACCTAATACTGCCATTACCACTACACATTCACCACTACTACTATCACCCCTAAACAGCTGCACAAACAACTACAGCCTTGTCTTTTCCATGATATGCTGCTTCTGCTGCCGCTACTATTGCAGCAACGTGCCGCTACTACCTCACCCTTTCCACATCCACACTGCACTGCAGCTGCTCCCAATAAAAGGGAGAAATGTTCCAGGCTCAATCAGAACAAGCCTCTTTCTTCTGACATTTAACACTTATGTATAAATGTAAACAAGCATTATGTCCCCTTTAAGACGTGTTTTTGGATGCCTATGCAGAATGAGCCACTCTTTCTTATGACATTAACATTATATTTCCCCTTTAAGACATGGTTTCTGGACACTTGGGGGGTCATTTAATAATTTAATAATGGGGTTGTCTCACTTCATTAAGTTGCATTTATCATGTAGAGGAAGTAAATACAAGCCACTTACTTATGTATTGTTATTATCCATATTGCCTCCTTTTCGGGCTGGATTCATTTTTCCATCACATCATACACTACTCGTTTCCATGGTCACAGACCACCCTGAAATCCATCAGCGGTGGTCGTGCTTGCACACTATAGGAAAAAGTGCCGGCCTCTCTGGTGGCCGAGACCATGGGAGCTCACATAGGCTGGTGCTTTTTCCTATGTTGTGCAAGCACGGCCACCACTGATGGATTTCAGGGTGGTCTGTAACCATGGAAACGAGCAGTGCATAATGTGATAGAAAAATTAATACAGCCAGAAAAGGAAGCAGTATGGATAATAACAATTTATTAGTAAGTGGTGCGGTGTGTTTTTAAACACCCTGTATGTTAACACTATCAAACATGCATTTACCCGCTATGCTATGTGTGTCAGCGTCACTCAGACATAATGAGCTATTACTGCCATTGCAATTATGGATGAGCGAATCGACTTCGGATAAAACATCCAAAGTCAATTCGCATAAAACTTTGTTTCAATACTGTACAGTATTAGAATGTATTGGCTCCGATGAGCTGAAGTTATTACTTCGCATAATAATTTCAGAAATTTATTTATTTTGTAAAAAAACATTTCCCGAACTCGGGTTCGGTTCCAAAGTACCAAGGTATTTTACAGTATAAATCAATTTCTGAAGTTATTATGTGAAGTCTCGCGAGGCTTCGATTCGCTTATCTCTAGTTATTACGTGAAGTCCTGTGAAACTTCGCGAAGTAATAACTTCAGCTCATCAGAGCCAATACATTCTAATACTGTACAAAGCGCACGCTCCGTACAGTATTGAAACTAATTTTTATGCTAATTGACTTTGGATGCTTCATCCGAAGTCGATTTGTTCATCCCTAATTGCGATCAAGAGCTTAAAAAGAAAGGGAAGGCATAGAAAGAGCAAAAATTCATAAAAAATAACAAAAGATCTATTTTCTTAAAAAAAATATCTGTAGGAGATTGCTATTTACAAATGTTCAGAGCAAATTGAATTCATATAGAATCACAATTAATTTTTTTCTTATTTTTTTGCTTATCTCTTGAAGGACTACTGTAAGAAGTATTGCACTACTTCAACACATGTATCGGCATCACAGGTTGTCTTGGGAAAATAGAGCTGGCCAGCAAAATGAGCAAGGCTGTTCTCCTCTTTCCTGTTGTCATTCAGGTAGGACCACATGAGCAATTAGGTCTCAGCTGCCTCTTATTTAACTTATGAAGACCTCACTGTATGGCCGGTCTTCATTTTTAATAGCTGTGCTGTACTTTCAATGTTCTATGCTGGCTATACAATGCGGTCTCTATTAGGCTGAGTTTACAGTTCCGTCTTTTGGTCCGTTTTTTCGATCAGTTATTGTGAGCCAAAGCCAGGTGTGGGTTAAAAAAACAGATTAGGTGGAGTTCTTTCCATTACACTTTATCTCTGACTAGGCTTCACTACTGGTTTGGGCTCAAAATAACTGATTAAATAACTGAAGTGTGAACTTGGTCTTAGTTAAATAAGAGGCATCTGCGGCCTAATTTTCTACTCGATACTCTACCACAGCACAATTGAAACATGTGGTTATACCCTTCTAGTAGCCAGAACACATTGTCATCATCATCACCATCAATATCAGCTTTCGCCCACTTAGACGACTTCTCCTCCAGTCCATCGTCAATTATTTATAATGTAATGTGTGGGCAGAAAACAACAATATGCATCCAGTAATCTTGTGTGACAACTAAACTACTACCTGGTCAAGATGCTGATGTTGCTGTTGCTGCTAGAACACTTAGTAGATTCTACTGCTTTTAAGGAACTGATGTCATGTGCTCATCTTCAAGGAAGAATATCTATTAGCCGCCATTACTTCTCAAAAAAGCCATCCCTGATTTGTACTGTCATGAGGCAGAGAATATGGCCCACTCCTTGGAATTATTGCTATGTAGCAAGGTGCACACCACCATCAACACATAGAACACTAGTGCAATAGGCGGCCTCCCCCAGGGCCCTCTCTATCGCGTCACAGGTGTAGGAAATGCCGAGTGGTATAATTCGGCCTATAATGTCTCTTTATGTGTGTGACGGTGCTCCTACCTGGACACGGCTGGACCTCTGGCTCCGAAGCAATAAATACGGTGAATAATTGAGGGATTTAAAGAAATAACTTGAGGCCAGACCTTGAGATGAAGTTCAATAGTACCATTACTTGAATAAATGTTTCTCCAAACAGTTTCAGGCTTTGTCTTGGTTCCAGCAGGCTTTAGCATTAAACTAGCAGGCAAACTCAACTCTGCTCTATCCTTCTCTCACTCTGCTGGACTGACAAGATGACTTGGTGTCTTTATTTCCTCCTTATGCTGCACTTCACTCTTGTAGTCAGACTTATGATCAGCCAAAAAGTAGGTTAGAATCCTGGCAGCTCCAACATGGAGTCTCAATCAGAACAAACCAGAACTGTACCACTTCATTCTGGTAGCAAGCAGGACTGGCCCACTTCTGCCTAAAGGGGGGATAATTTAATGGTAAGTTCCATTCTCTCTAAAGATATCTCTACATTACATGAACAATTACAAAACAAGATTATGAATGCACATTGTGGAGGACCTGGAAAGACATACAGTGCCCTGCAAAAGTATTCACCCCCCTTGACTTTTTTTGTATTTTGGTGCCTCACCACTTGGAATTAACATGGATTGTTTGAGGATTTGCATAATTTAATTTACAGAACATGCCCACAACTTTGAAGATATTGTTTTTTTTATTGTGACAAATAGGACAAAATAACAGAAAAGGTCAATGTGCATAACTATTCACCCCCTAAAGTCAATACTTTGTAGAGCCACCTTTTGCGTCTATAACAGCTCCAAGTCGCTTTGGATAAGTCTCTATGAGCTTGCCACATCTTACCACTGGGAGTTTTTCCTATTCCTCCTTGCAAAACTGCTCCAGCTCCTTCAGGTTGGATGTTTGCGCTTGTGAACAGCAATCTTTGAGTCTGACCACAGATTTTCTATTGGATTGAGATCTGGGCTTTGACTAGGACATTCCAACACATTTACATGTTTCCCCTTAAACCACTCAAGTGTTGCTTTAGCAGTGTGTTTGGGGTCATTGTCCTGCTGGAAGGTTAACCTCCGTCCTAGCCTCAAATCACGCACAGAGTGGTGCAGGTTTTGCTCAAGAATATCCCTGTATTTAGCACCATCCATCTTTCCCTCAACTCTGACCAGTTTCCTAGTCCCAATCCCCCCAGCATGATGCTGCCACCACCAGGTCTCACTGTGGGGATGGTGTTCTTTGGGTGATGTGATGTGTTGGGTTTGTGCCAGACATAGCACTTTTCTTTGATGACCAAAATGTTTAATTTTAGTCTCATCAGACCAGAGCACCTTCCTCCATACATTTTGGGAGTCTCCCACATGCCTTTTTGCAAACTCACAAGGTGCCTTTTCGTTTTTAGCTGAAAGTAAGGGCTTTCTTCTGGCCACTCTGCCATAAAGCCCAACTCTATGGAACGTACGCCTTATTGTCGTCCTATGTACAGAT
The DNA here is from genome assembly GCF_905171765.1 of Bufo bufo. Lineage (NCBI taxonomy): Eukaryota > Metazoa > Chordata > Amphibia > Anura > Bufonidae > Bufo > Bufo bufo. Next base: position 832,512,461 of record NC_053389.1, read on the forward strand.
ACTCCAGTCTCTGCTGTGGAACTCTGCAGCTCCTCCAGGGTTACCTTAGGTCTCTGTGCTGCCTCTCTGATTAATGACCTCCATGCCCGGTCCGTAAATTTTGGTGGGCGTCCGTCTCTTGGCAGGTTTGCTGTTGTGCCACGTTCTTTCAATTTGATTATGATAGATTTATTTTATTTATTTTTTATTTTTTTTATTTTCCTTTTTTTTGGCACATCTATTAACTTTATTATTTTCTTTCTTTTTAAAACATATAATCCTTGATCACATCAATGACATAATGTAACATATTCCATATACAACTGTAATAAATATTATTAATTATCACCCAAACACCCACCCACCGCCCCTGGGGAAGAAGGGGGGAGAGAGGAACTGGGGATGGAGAAAAAAAAAAAAAAAAAGGTGCGCTCAACCTAATATGGCCATTTATTCCAAATCTCATCAAATCCTACTGGATTTTTAGAATAGCACTCAGAAACCCGTTGAATTTTAATAAGGTTAACTACTGCTTCACGCCATTGTCCCACTGTGGGCGGATCTTCTTTTATCCATTTCTTAAGTATAAGGAGTCTAGCTTGAAACAATATTTTACCCAAAACCAGTCGTACTTCCTTCTTTAATTTCAAATTTTCAGTTGCTCCCAATATACAGACTACTGGATCTTCAAACACCTGAACATCTAAGAATACAAATACGATTATGAGAGATGTGATGGCGCTCCTGGGAATCATCAAAGATTTGGATATTTTTTTTTATAACCTAACCCTGACTTGTACTTCTCAACAACATGGTCCCTTACTTGTTTGGAGAGTTCCTTGGTCTTCATGGCAGTGTTTGGTTAGTAATGCCTCTTGTTTAGGTGTTGCAGACCCCGGGGCCCTTTCAAAAAAGGTGTGTATATGTAATGACAGATCATGTGACACCTAGATTGCACACAGGTGGACATCATTTTACTAATTATGTGACTTCTGAAGGTAATTGGTTGCACCAGAGCTTTTTATGGGCTTTCTAACAAAGGGGGTGAATACATCTGCACATGCCAATTTTCGATTTTCTATTTCTGAACAATAGTTTTATTTATATTTTTTTTTTTCATTTCACTTCACCGACTTAGACTATTGTGTTTATGATCCGTCACATCAAATTCTGATTAACAAAACATTGAACTTAAGGCTGTAATGTAACAAAATTCGAAAAAAAGTCAAGGGGGTGAATACTTTTGCAAGGCACTATATATAAGATGACATAATATTAGCCCTTTATAGATTGTAGTTGGGTGCAGTAGTGGTAACACCACTCTGGGGTGTTACACTAGTTACGGTCAGGGACAGGAAATGTCTTTTACATCCCACTGGATCACTGTTTTGTACCGCATTGACAATGATGTAACGAGTTACACTGCTTCAAAAAATCTTTAACAAGTTTAATTCTTATTGAAAAACATTAGATTAAAAAAACAACTAAATGGTATTGACAGCCAAAACCACATGAATGTGCCACAGCATTGTCATAAATAAAGTGTGGTGTAAAAGGTAAATACATACTGTGGGGTTTCGCTCTGGTAGACAGGATTAGCGGACACAGTATGGACGCAACAACAAGTTATTTGGATCAAACAGTTCAGTGTTTTATTCACACTTTAGGCAAGTGACAAAACAAGCAGTCATAAACAAGCAAAAAGTCAACTTGCGGTGTTGGTGGTAATTCACACCATGCGGCAATTCTGCCTCAAAGAGTCCTTGACCATAGCAGCACCAACCTGTTTTCATGCCAAACAGTTAGCAAGCCTTCATCCAGACACAAGGCTCCCAGATTTCAACACAGAGACCTCGCTTATGAGCCCAGCTGCTTTTTTAAGGACAGCCAGATGCTGCCAAAACCTGGTCCGGCACTAAAAATCCGGTCTGGTATTTTACCTCACCTGGCTGTAAATCAGCCCAGCAGCACATGCTGGGAGGAAAATACCTGCCTTGCCAGACAAAATCTCTCACTGTGTCTCAATACGAATAAGGCCAAAAAAATATGGTACATCCTCAACAAATCAATACAAAAGATATATACACACCCGAAAAATAAGCACCCCAACACATATTTCACGTTGCTTTCTCTTGTGGAGGTGCTTATTTTGAGTCTGTATACAGGGTGGGCCATTTATATGGATACACCTTAATAAAATGGGAATGGTTGGTGATATTAACTTCCTGTTTGTGGCACATTAGTATATGTGAGGGGGGAAACTTTTCAAGATGGGTGGTGACCATGGCGGCCATTTTGAAGTCGGCCATTTTGAATCCAACTTTTGTTTTTTCAATAGGAAGAGGGTCATGTGACACATCAAACTTATTGGGAATTTCACACGAAAAACAACTATGTGCTTGGTTTTAACGTAACTTTATTCTTTCATAAGTTATTTACAAGTTTCTGACCACTTATAAAATGTGTTCAATGTGCTGCCCATTGTGTTGGATTGTCAATGCAACCCTCTTCTCCCACTCTTCACACACTGATAGCAACACCGCAGGAGAAATGCTAGCACAGGCTTCCAGTATCCGTAGTTTCAGGTGCTGCACATCTCGTATCTTCACAGCATAGACAATTGCCTTCAGATGACCCCAAAGATAAAAGTCCAAAGGGGTCAGATCGGGAAACCTTGGGGGCCATTCAACTGGCCCACGACGACCAATCCACTTTCCAGGAAACTGTTCATCTAGGAATGCTCGGACCTGACACCCATAATGTGGTGGTGCACCATCTTGCTGGAAAAACTCAGGGAACGTGCCAGCTTCAGTGCATAAAGGGGGAAACACATCATCATGTAGAAATTTCGCATATCCAGTGGCCTTGAGGTTTCCATTGATGAAGAATGGCCCCACTATCTTTGTACCCCATGTACCACACCATACCATCAATTTTTTTGTTCCAACAGTCTTGGAGGGATCTATCCAATGTGGGTTAGTGTCAGACCAATAGCGGTGGTTTTGTTTGTTAACTTCACCATTCACATAAAAGTTTGCCTCATCACTGAACAAAATCTTCTGCGTAAACTGAGGGTCCTGTTCCAATTTTTGTCTGGGTCATCCTCGTTGAGATGCTGCAGTAGCTGGAGTTTGTAAGGGTGCCATTTGTGAGGAGCTAATATCCGCCTAAGGGATGTCCGACTAATGCCACTCTCCAGTGACATGCGGCGAGTGCTACGCTGTGGGCTCTTGCTGAATGAAGCTAGGACAGCCACTGATGTTTCTTCATTAGAGACAGATTTTATGCGTCCACATTTTGGCAAATCCAACACTGAACCAGTTTCACGAAACTTAACAAGCAGTTTGCTAACTGTAGCATGGGAGATGGGTGGTCTCGTAGGGTGTCTTGCATTGAAATCTGCTGCAATGACCCGGTTACTGCGTTCACCAGACATCAACACAATTTCTATCCGCTCCTCACGTGTTAACCTCGGCGACATGTCAATGGCTGTAAACAAAGAGAAACTTGTAAATAACTCATGAAAGAATAAAGTTACGTTAAAACCAAGCACACCATTGTTTTTCGTGTGAAATTCCCAATAAGTTTGATGTGTCACATGACCCTCTTCCTATTGAAAAAACAAAAGTTGGATTCAAAATGGCCGACTTCAAAATGGCCGCCATGGTCACCACCCATCTTGAAAAGTTTCCCCCCTCACATATACTAATGTGCCACAAACAGGAAGTTAATATCACCAACCATTCCCATTTTATTAAGGTGTATCCATATAAATGGCCCACCCTGTACTTTCTATATAGTGAATTTGGGTACTGCAGCATTTGTTTGCTGTTTTGCTGGGTTACCTCAGCTACACAGAGTGACAAACGCCATTGGAACACATAATTTCTACTGGTGTGATATACCAGTTGCCCCCCCCAATTTTTTTTTATTGAAGCAGTGGTGTTATTTATGCTAAAATCATTTGCAGTCATTTCTTGTGAAAGAGCATAGGGCGGTATTTCAGTAATACACTAAACATTTAAACGCACTGCACGGTTGCATTCATTTGTGGTGAAAGAGTATAGGGGCTTATTTCATTAAAAAAATAAAAATACATACGCACTGCTGGTGAAAGCGTAAAGTGGTCTATTTCAGTCGAACAAAAAAACTAAATTTTCAGTTCACTGCTGCAGTTTTTTCTGTTGAAAGCATATAAGGGCGTATTTGAGTCCAACAAGAAATATATATTCTCAGGTCACTTCTGCAGTTATTTCTGGTGAAAGCGTATAGGGGTGTATATCAGTACTACAAGAAAAATATATTCTCAGTTCACTGTTGTAGTTATATCTGGTAACGCCTTTACTGGCGTATAGCAGTAGAAAAATAAATATACATTCGCCATTCGCTGCTGCACTTATATCTTGAAAAACATTTATTGACGTATATCAGTAGAAAAGTAAAAATATATTCAGCTTTCACTGTTACAGTTATATGAGGTAAAGCCTTTGGTGGCATATTTCTGTACAAAAATCAAGATATATTCAGCGCTGCAGTTATATGTGGGAAAGTCCTTTTTGCGGTGTGGACTGAATTAAATTGTGTTAGGCCTCTTTCACACGGGCGTTGCGGAAAAATGTGCGGGTGCGTTGCGGGAACATGCGTGATTTTTCTGCGCGAGTGCAAAACATTGTAATGCGTTTTGCACGCGCGTGAGAAAAATCGTGCATGTTTGGTACCCAAACCCGAACTTCTTAACAGAAGTTTGGGCTTGGGATCGGTGTTCTGTAGATTGTATTATTTTCCCTTATAACATGGTTATAAGGGAAAATAAAAGCATTCTGAATACAGAATGCATAGTAAAATAGCGCTGGAGGGGTTAAATTTTTTTTAAAAAAAAATTAAACTCACCTTAGTCCACTTGATCGCGCAGCCCGGCTTCTCTTCTGTCTCCTTCTTTGCTGATTGCAGGAACAGGACCTGTGGTGACGTCACTCCGGTCATCACATGATCCATCACATGATCCATCACCATGGTAAAAGATCATGTAATGGATCATGTGATGACCGGAGTGACGTCACCACAGGTCCTGTTTAGTGATGTCGCGAACATAAAATTTTCAGTTCGCGAACAGCGAACGCGAACTTCCGCAAATGTTCGCGAACTGGCGAACCGGGCGAACCGCCATAGACTTCAATAGACAGGCGAATTTTAAAACCCACAGGGACTCTTTCTGGCCACAATAGTGATGAGAAAGTTGTTTCAAGGGGTCTAACACCTGGACTGTGGCATGCCGGAGGGGGATCTATGGCAAAACTCCCATGGAAAATTACGTAGTGGACGCAGAGTCGGGTTTTAATCCATAAAGGGCATAAATCAACTAACATTCCTAAATTGTTTGGAATAACGTGCTTTAAAACATCTAAAAATTAAATGCCTTATTTATCGGCAAGCTACTGTGCCACCCGGTATCAGTGGTTGGCACTGGCAGTGGGCACACTACAGTCAGTGGAAGCGGGCCTGACACACACTGGCAGCAGGCAAGCAACTGAAATTACACTAAAGTGTAAAAATTAAATGCCTTATTTATCGGCAAGCTACTGTGCCACCCGGTATCAGTGGTTGGCACTGGCAGTGGGCACACTACAGTCAGTAGAAGCGGGCCTGACACACACTGGCAGCAGGCAAGCAACTGAAATTACACTAAAGTGTAAAAATTAAATGCCTTATTTATCGGCAAGCTACTGTGCCACCCGGTATGAGTGGTTGGCACTGGCAGTGGGCACACTACAGTCAGTGGAAGAGGGCCTGACACACTGACTGGCAGCAGGCAAGCAACTGAATTTAGACTACTGTCTAAAAATTAAATGCCTTATTTATCGGCAAGCTACTGTGCCACCCGGTATCAGTGGTTGGCACTGGCAGTGGGCACACTACAGTCAGTTGAAGTCGGCCTGACACACACTAGCAGCAGGCAAGCAGCTGAAATTACATTAAAGTGTAAAAATTAAATGCCTTTTTTAAGCAAAGTCCTGTGCCAGCCGGTATGAGTGGTGGGCACTGGCAGTGGGCACACTACAGTCAGTGGAAGTCAGCCTGACACACACTGGCAGGCAACTAACCTTAGATTAAAGTGTAAAAATTAAGTGCCTATTTTTTAAGCAAAGTCCTGTGCCACTCGGGATGACAGGGGTGGGCACTGGCAGTGGGCACACTACAGTCAGTTGAAGTCGGCCTGACACACACTGGCAGGCAACTAACCTTAGATTAAAGTGTAAAAATGAAGTGCCTTTTTTTTAAGCAAAGTCCTGTGCCACACGGGATGACAGTGGTGGGCACTGGCAGTGGGCACACTACAGTCAGTTGAAGTCGGCCTGACACACACTAGCAGCAGGCAAGCAGCTGAAATTACACTAAAGTGTAAAAATTAAATGCCTTTTTTATGCAAAGTCCTGTGCCAGCCGGTATGAGTGGTGGGCACTGGCAGTGGGCACACTACAGTCAGTGGAAGTCAGCCTGACACACACTGGCAGGCAACTAACCTTAGATTAAAGTGTAAAAATTAAGTGCCTTTTTTTAAGCAAAGTCCTGTGCCACACGGAATGACAGGGGTGAGCACTGGCAGTGGGCACACTACAGTCTGTGGGCCTGCAGCTCCTCACACACAGGCAGGCCAGGCAACTGCAATATGTATATAAAGGAAAAAAAAAAAGCAGACTAATGTTGCAGCCCTAAAAAGGGCTTTTTGGGGTGCTGTCAGGACGCTGTCCTTACAGCAGAGATCAGATGAGTCTTTCAGGACTGGAGTGGACACTGAATTCACTAGCCTAGCTATCGATTTCCCAATTAAATCAGCAGCAGTTACAGTCTCCCTCCTCTCACTAAGACTGCAGCTTCAGAATGAATCTAAAATGGATGCTGTGCAGGAGGTGGGAGGGTCTGGGAGGGAGGGTATGCTGCTGATTGGCTGGAATGTGTCTGCTGACTGTGAGGTACAGGGTCAAAGTTTGCTCAATGATGATGTATAGGGGGCGGACCGAACATCGCATGTGTTCGCCCGGCAGAGGCGAACGCGAACAAGCTATGTTCGCCGGGAACTGTTCGCCGTCGGATAGTTCGGGCCATCTCTAGTCCTGTTCAGCAAAGAAGGAGACAGAAGAGATGCCGGGCTGCGCGAGCAAGTGGATTAAGGTGAGTTTAACTATTTTTTATTTTTTTTAACCCCTCCAGCGCTATTTTACTATGCATTCTGTATTCAGAATGCTATTATTTTCCCTTATAACCATGTTATAAGGGAAAATAATAATGATCGGGTCTCCATCCCGATCGTCTCCTTAGCAACCATGCGTGAAAATCGCATCGCATCCGCACTTGCTTGCGGATGCTTGCGATTTTCATGCAACCCCATTCATTTCTATTGGACCTGAGTTACGTGAAAAACGCACAAAATAGAGCATGCTGAGATTTTTACGCAACGCACAAGTGATGCGTGAAAATCACCGCTCATGTGAACAGCCCCATAGAAATGAATGGGTCGGGATTCAGTGCGGGTGCAATGCGTTCAACTCACGCATCGCATCCGCGCGGAATACTCGCCCGTGTGAAAGGGGCCTTAGGGTCTATAAATGAAAAGTCACAGGTTTGAGACAAAAAATATTACAATTTTGTATTTAAGTTTCACACACTGCGCACTTACATTACGACGTCCATAAGAGCGGCGCACCAATACAGGTGAATACACTATGCACTAACCCTGCACAAAAATGCGAAATAATTCACACCAGTCCACATCTATCTACGGTATTGCTTACTGAACACTACGGGGACTTTTCTGCAGCACAGAAACCGCATGAGGTCCGCGTCTTGCTCTCCCAGCGCGGACCTACTTCCCCCGCTAAGTCCCGTTCACTTCAGAAAAAATCTTGTATTCTTTTGCTAATTATTTCAGTGGAAATAAAAATTTCCACCTCCTCCATTAACTTCCTCATCTGTTCATTAACATCGGACACACTAACTTTACACCCCCCAGCTATATATCCAAGTGGTTCCTGCACCACCTAGGAGCGAATAAAGGTAAATGGTACTGCCAGCATGATACCACATTACATTTGATATGACATTTAGCAAGAGTTCAAAGTGCTCACATATAGCACATAGTGGGGCACTGCATCAAGATGAATCAGGTGTGGATCAGCCACGATTTCAACACACCAATACCTGATGCATCAGACTAGATCATCCATGGTGCCACACCAACATTTTGACAAAAGAGACCATTTTCTTCTGGCTCCTTGCCTCAGCTACTATTCTGATGCTGCCACCCGCCTGATCCCAAACATCTGATGCCAATTGCTCCTTCTTTCACCGACCCTTTTCAGCGAGTACTAGTATTGCCACCCACCTCCACACTGTCACCTTGCCACTCTGTGGCCTCCTGGTGCTGCCATGTCTACACTATGTCACAGTGCCACTCGGTTAAAGGGTTTCTATCACTTCATATGACATAATTAGCTGGCAGACACTAGCGATCTGCTAGTGTCTGCTCTGGCCAACCATCCTAATATAATCACTTGTGGGGCAGCGGTTTTGCTAAAAAACTAACTTTTATAAATATGCTAATGAGCCTCTAGGTGCTATGTGGGCGTCATTAGCACCTAGAGGCTCCGTCTACCTTCATACACAGCGGCCGCCCGGCACGTCCCTCCAGCCCGCCCATGTCCTCCTCCGTGTGACGCAGCGGCCGAATTCTCGCGCATGCGCCGTGCGCGGCTGTATTCGGCGCATTAGAGATGTCTGAGCTCGGAGCGGTCAGACATTCAATGCGCATGCGCGGCTGTATTCGGCGCATGCGCATTGAATGTCTGACAGCTCCGAGCTCAGACATCTCTAATGCGCCGAATACAGCCGAGCACGGCGCATGCGCGAGAATTCGGCCGCTGCGTCACACGGAGGAGGACATGGGCGGGCTGGAGGGACGTGCCGGGCGGCCGCTGTGTATGAAGGTAGACGGAGCCTCTAGGTGCTAATGACGCCCACATAGCACCTAGAGGCTCATTAGCATATTTATAAAAGTTAGTTTTTTAGCAAAACCGCTGCCCCACAAGTGATTATAGTAGGATGGTTGGCCAGAGCAGACACTAGCAGATCGCTAGTGTCTGCCAGCTAATTATGTCATATGAAGTGATAGAAACCCTTTAAGTAGCAGCTGTAAGGCCTGTATGGTCCAATCAGAATTGGCTTATGATTTGGTAGACAAAAGCAGGAGTGGGTACAAAACACAGAAGACATGCAAATATTCTGTTCACGTGTCATCTATGTTTTGGATCCACTCTTGTTTTTAATGGCATTAGCAATACTGATGGATTACTGACCAAATGCTGACCGAGTGAAGGCGGATGCTCCACAGACAGGATCCGTTTTCTTAGGGGTTATTGTTCTGACGGATCAGAGGAAGGGCAAAATAATCAGTGACGTCAACACAAACTTACTGCTGACCCCCTCTCCACTCTGTCGGGGGCTCTACCTGTATAAGTGATTAATAGAACAGATTCTGTAGACATCAATGTGGAATCAGCTGATGACGGTGTGAAAGGAGTGCGCTTCTTCTTGGCGCTAACATCGACCTGTAAGGCTGAGTTCATACTTCAGTTATTAGGTTAGGTTTAGCAAATTTAAGTATACTTTCTTATAATTTTAATCAAGTTTTGGTTTAATAAAATTAATGTTAAAATTTTTGAATAAATCTAATAATAAAAATTAAATGTTGCATAAGACAGGAGAGAATCAGCCAATCTTCTGTTTATTCAACGATGTGGTATTGCAATGGAGAAAGCATTAACCCCTTAACCACCTCCCGACCGCCTAATGCACGGATGCGTCCGGAAGGTGGTTGATTCATTCCTCCTGGACGCATCCGTGCGTCATCTCGCAAGACGCGATATTTCCTGTGAAGGCGCGCACACAGGCGCGCGCGTTCACAGGAACGGAAGGTAAGCGAGTGGATCTCCAGCCTGCCAGCGGCGATCGTTCGCTGGCAGGCTGGAGATGTGATTTTTTTTAACCCCTAACAGGTATGTTATGATAACAGCGTCTAATATACCTGCTACCTGGTCCTCTGATGGTCCCTTTTGTTTGGATCGACCACCAGAGGACACAGGCAGCTCAGTAATAAGTAGCACCAAACACCACTACACTACACCCCCCCGTCACTTATTAACCCCTTATGAACCACTGATCACCCCTGATCACCCCATATAGACTCCCTGATCATCCCCCTGTCATTGATCACCCCCCTGTCATTGATCACCCCCCTGTAAGGCTCCATTCAGACGTCCGTATGATTTTTACGGATCCACTGATACATGGATCGGATCCGCAAAACATGTACGGACATCTGAATGGAGCCTTATAGGGGGGGTGATCAATGACGGAGGTGATCACCCCATATAGACTCCCTGATCACCCCCCTGTCATTGATCACCCCCCTGTAAGGCTCCATTCAGACGTCCGTATCTTTTTTACCGATCCACGGATACATGGATCGGATCCGCAAAACACATACGGACATCTGAATGGAGCCTTATAGGGGGGTGATCAATGACAGGGGGGTGATCACCCCATATAGACTCCCTGATCACCCTCCTGTCATTGATCACCCCCCTGTAAGGCTGCATTCAGATGTCCGTATGTTTTTTACGGATCCACGGATACATGGATCGGATCCGCAAAACACATACGGACATCTGAATGGAGCCTTATAGGGGGGTGATCAATGACAGGGGGGTGATCACCCCATATAGACTCCCTGGTCACCCCCCTGTCATTGATCACCCCCCTGTCATTGATCACCCCCCTGTAAGGCTTCATTCAGACATTTTTTTGGCCCAAGTTAGCGGAATTATTTTTTTTTTTCCTTACAAAGTCTCATATTCCACTAACTTGTGTCAAAAAATAAAATCTCACATGAACTCACCATACCCCTCACGGAATCCAAATGCGTAAAAGATTTTTGACATTTATATTCCAGACTTCTCACGCTTTAGGGCCCCTAGAATGCCAGGGCAGTATAAATACCCCACATGTGACCCCATTTCGGAAAGAAGACACCCCAAGGTATTCCGTGAGGGGCATATTGAGTCCATGAAAGATTGAAATTTTTGTCCCAAGTTAGCGGAAAGGGAGACTTTGTGAGAAAAAAAAAATCAATTTCCGCTAACTTGTGCCAAAAAAAAAAATCTATGAACTCGCCATGCCCCTCATTGAATTCCTTGGGGTGTCTTCTTTCCAAAATGGGGTCACATGTGGGGTGTCATGGTTTGACTCTCTCTGTGACAATGGCCACACCCATCTGCCTCCCAGCCAAGCTCTTGAACTAATCTCTGCTTACCTCATTTGCATAGCCAATCAGAGGAGGTTTTACAATTTACCAATTGGAAGAGGTGTTCCAACTGTCATTATAAATATATGTGATACATTCAATAAAGATTTGGTCTGTTTGAACTCACATACAGCCTGACTGGTGTTAGTTCTGTGAGAATTAAAACGACACGAGCGGTCGTTTGAGGCCGGATCATTAACGGCGGAACCAGCAGATATTGTGGTCACATCATTGAGTGCCATGAGAGCAGAATAGAGCGAGCAGGGGCTCGTTACATTGGTGGCAGCGGTGGGATTGGCTCTCCAGTTACTGGGACACTCCAAATCACAACTAGGAATGACCAGCTACGCAGCCTGCAGGAGAGACACGCTGAAAGATCTACTTGAGAGCCGAGGGGGGATCGCTGGGACAAAGAACAAGGCCACCTTGATCAGTGAGTTAGCTGAGATGGATCAGAGGGATGGTGATGCTGGACCTCGGTCCGTGGAAGCCTTGTTTCAGCAACGAGTTAGAGAACGGTTGGCATTATATGGTGCCAACCCATCCGAGACCGCGATACAGAATGCCATCAGAGACATCCAGCTGCAAGATGAGCGGCAAGAGAAAGAACTAGAGCGACAAGAGAGAGAATTGGAGCGACAACATGAGTGGAGAATGGCGGAAATACGGCGATCAGAGACAGCACCTAGAGATACAGCACCTTTCCGTAAGTTGCCCTTTCGCGCATTCAAATTATTTAAGGAAGGAGAGGAGGAAATAGAAGAGTTCCTCCAGGACTTTGAGAGACTGTGCCAGATACATAAAGTGCCGTCCCAAGATCGGGTCGCCTTACTGGCGAGTAACCTAACTGGCAAAGCTGCGGATGCGTATCGGGCCATGGAGGATGAGGACGCCATGGATTATGACCGGGTAAAAGAAGCCCTGCTAGCCCGATTTGCCATTACCCCTGAAGCCAGCCGGATTAAGTTTCGAGAATCCCGGAAACAAGGCAACCTAACCTACGTGGAGTGGGCACATCGTCTGCAGCGGAACCTCAAGGGCTGGTTCCAGGGAAGCCATGCTCATACCATAGAGGACATCACCCAGCTAGTTCTATTAGAGCAGTTCTTTGACCAAACCCCTCCGATAGTACGGGATTGGGTGCGAGATAAGCGGCCACAGATGGTACAGCAAGCAGCTACTTTGGCCGATGAATATCTGGACTCTCGGAGATCCATTGGAGGCCAGCGCTATCCACTACCGCGGCCCAGTGTACCGACCTCGAGCCCAACTCCAGTATCTCAATGGGCTGCCTCTAGACCCTTAGCCCAATCAAAATCTTCTACCGGGCCTAAGTGCTATACATGTAATCAAACGGGTCATCTGCAGCGTTATTGCCCTAACCGATCCCCGAGGTACAAAGAGACTGCCCAGTTATCCAGGTCTGCGAATTATTGCCTCCAGAACGAGGCCAACCTGCTAGATGTTCAGGAAGAGTTTGGTGAGCTGTTCGAGGCGGATCCCGTCCAGGCCGCAGCTGAAGATAATCGGCAGCACCATCGTCAGGCGGTATGGGTTAATGGGCAGCCGGCCCAGGGACTTTGTGATTACGGGGCTACGATTACCCTTATTCAGCCTCACATGGTTCCTCAGTCGGCCCGAACCGGCCAGACTGTGGCAGTCAGGGTAGAGGGGGCAAGGTGCTGCGCTTATCCACCGCCAGAGTTCACCTGGATTGGGGCTCAGGGAAGCGACAAGTGAGAGTAGGGATACTCCGTGAGTTACCCGCAGAAGTACTTTTGGGGAACGACTTGGGGCATTTGACTTCTTCATTTGCACCAGAGACCGCCATGGCCGTGACCACCCGACAACAAAGCCACCTACAAGGCAACTCCACTCCTATGGGGACCCAGGTAAGACCTAATCCTCCCACGTTACCCCGACTTGACAACCCCATGTCCTGGGATTCTCCTTCCGACGTTAGGCAAGAAACCCGGAGAGACCCTACTTTAGCGTGCTATCGGGACAGGGCGGGCAAGGATCCAGGGGGGTTAGGGGAAGACAGAATAGAGTGGGAGGGAGGGCTTCTTTATCGTTACACTGAAGGGGTGGGCAACGGGAAACGTGAGGGCCACCACAAACAGCTAGTCGTACCCCAGAAGTACAGACAGGAACTATTGAGGCTGGCTCACGACATCCCCTTGGCCGGACATTTAGGGATAGCTAAGACCCGGAGTCGGTTGTCTCGTGCTTTCTTCTGGCCTAGGTTACATGCAGAGGTACGAGAATACTGCCGGACCTGTGAGACTTGCCAGAGAGTAGGAAAGGCGGGGGATCATCCAAAAGCCTCTCTGCATCCCATGCCGATAATTAGGGAACCCTTTAGCCGGATAGCAGTAGACATTATTGGCCCACTGGCCCGCCCCAGTGCTACTGGGAAGAAGTATATTCTTACAGTGGTGGATTACGCCACCCGCTACCCGGAATCTATTCCCCTATCCAATATCCAGGCTGACACGGTAGCTGATGCCTTACTGCGGGTGTTTACTAGGGTAGGATTTCCCCAGGAGATATTGTCTGATCAAGGAAATCAGTTCACCGCTGAGCTGACCCAGCAGCTCTGGCGCCTCTGTGGTATTAAAACCCTCCAGAGTGCACCCTACCACCCCCAAACGAACGGGCTGTGCGAGAGATTTAACGGGACCCTAAAACAGCTACTTCGGGCCTTCGTGGAGAGTAGGAAGGATTGGGAAAAATATCTTCCCCACCTACTGTTCGCATACAGGGAGGTACCTCAAGAGTCCACAGGGTTTTCACCATTTGAGCTGTTGTATGGGCGAAGGGTTAGGGGACCCTTAGACTTAGTGAGGGCCCAGTGGGAAGGGGGAGAGGATCCTGAAGGCCTCCCCATCCTTAGTTACGTCTTGGAACTCAGGGATCGACTGTGGGAACTTACCGAGCTAGTCCATGAGAATATGCAATCAGCCCAGAGTCAGCAGAAGGTTTGGTATGATCGATCTGCTCGGAATCGCACCTTTTGTGTCGGACAGAAGGTCCTAGTACTAGAACCCTTGAAGCAAAATAAATTACAGGCCTCCTGGCAGGGCCCCTATCAGGTGGTAAAACAGCTGTGCGACACCACCAACGTGGTTGCCAGCTGTTCAGACACAAGAATTAAGAGGACATTCCACATCAATATGATGAAGGCCTATCACGAGAGGGCTGAGGCAGTAGCCGCCATATGCGCTCCTGCCACCGGGGACTCTGAATACCTGCCGATGCTGGAGCTTCCTGCAATCAGTAATCATTCTGGGGGGGGTGGAAGATGTTCAGTTAGGAGATGGGTTAGGACCCTAGGAACAAGAACAGGTCAGGGAATTACTCCAGGACCGGAAAGAGATGTTCTCAACACTCCCTGGATACACTCACTTGGCAGTGTACAAGGTGGAGACCCTCGGGCAGAAGCCCCTGAGACAATCAGCCTATAGGATTCCTGGAGCTGTGCAAGAACGGATGAGAGCAGAGATTAGGGAGATGCTTGAGTTAGGGGTGATTGAACCATCAGCAAGCCCCTGGGCTTCCCCTGTAGTATTAGTCCCAAAACGGGATGGCACGACCCGATTTTGTGTGGACTATAGGTGACTGAATGACTGTACTGTGACAGATGCCTACCCCATGCCCCGAGTGGACGAATTGTTGGACAAAATAGCTCAGGGACATTATCTGACGACTATTGACCTGTGTAAGGGTTACTGGCAGATTCCCCTGGAGGCGGCCGCCATTCCAAAGTCGGCCTTCATCACCCTGTTTGGCCTTTACCAGTTCCGGGTAATGCCATTCGGGATGAAAAATGCTCCGGCTACCTTCCAACGAATGATAGGTCAACTCCTCGGTGGTCTGCAGGATTTTGCATGCGCATATCTTGATGACATCGCAATCTATAGCCAGACATGGGAGGAGCATCTCAGACACCTGGGCATAGTGTCTGAGATGCTCCTCCCATGTCTGGCTATAGATTGCGATGTCATCAGAGTTGCAGGCCTGACCCTGAAGCCAGACAAGTGTAATATCGGGATGTCTGAGGTTACAATATTTGGGACATAGAGTGGGATGTGGGAAGCAGAGGCCGGAGCCTGCAAAAATCGAGGCCATCCTAAACTGGCCGGTTCCCAGAACCAAGGCCCAGGTACTTGCATTTTTAGGGACAGCCGGGTACTACAGAAAGTTTGTACCTCACTATAGTGACATAGCCAAACCACTGACGGATCTGACCAAAAAGAATCTCCCTAGACAGGTCCTGTGGTCCCCGGAGTGCGAAACAGCATTTCAACAGTTGAAAACCACCCTAACACAAGCTCCCATACTGACGGCACCCGATCCTAACAAACGCTTTGTCGTACATACAGACGCCTCCATGTTCGGACTGGGAGCCGTACTAAGTCAAGTTGGCGACGATGGGAAGGAGCACCCGGTGGCGTATCTAGGCCGCAAGTTGATACCCCGTAAAGTTGGATATGCTGCCGTGGAAAAAGAATGTTTGGCTTTAGTCTGGGCTTTAAAGAAATTGCAGCCCTACGTCTATGGACGCTCTTTTAGCGTCATGACGGACCACAATCCCTTGATATGGCTAAACCGGGTGGCGGGAGAGAATGGCCGATTACTAAGGTGGAGCCTGGCTTTGCAACCCTACAATTTCACCATACAATATCGGCCAGGGCCTCAAAACGAGAATGCGGATGGATTGTCACGGCAAACGGACCTGGAATCTTAAGACTACTTTTCCAACATCCTCGAGTTGACCGGGTGAGGGTCCCACTGTGGCTGGTGGACTGTTTCCCAGGAGAAGGGGGGGGGTAATGTCATGGTTTGACTCTCTCTGTGACAATAGCCACACCCATCTGCCTCCCAGCCAAGCTCTTGAACTAATCTCTGCTTACCTCATTTGCATAGCCAATCAGAGGGGGTTTTACAATTTACCAATTGAAAGAGGTGTTCCAACTGTCATAAATATATGTGATGCATCCAATAAAGATTTGGTCTGTTTGAACTCACATACAGCCTGACTGGTGTTAGTTCTGTGAGAATTAAAACGACACGAGCGGTCGTTTGAGGCCGGATCATTAACGGCGGAACCAGCAGATATTGTGGTCACATCAGGGAGTGCCATGAGAGCAGAATAGAGCGAGCAGGGGCTCGTTACATGGGGTATTTATACTGCCCTGGCATTTTAGGGGCCCTAAAGTGTGAGAAGAAGTCTGGGATCCAAATGTCTAAAAATGCCCTCATAAAAGGAATGTGGGCCCCTTTGCGCATCTAGGCTGCAAAAAAGTGTCACACATCTGGTATCGCCGTACTCAGGAGAAGTTGGGCAATGTGTTTTGGGGTGTCATTTTACATATACCCATGCTGGGTGAGATAAATATCTTGGTCAAATGCCAACTTTGTATAAAAAATGGAAAAAGTTGTCTTTTGCCGAGATATTTCTCATGCTGGGTGAGAGAAATATCTTGGCAAAAGACAACTTTTCCAATTTTTTTTATACAAACTTGGCATTTGACCGAGATATTTATCTCACCCAGCATGGGTATATGTAAAATGACACCCCAAAACACATTGCCCAACTTCTCCTGAGTATGGCGATACCAGATGTGTGACACTTTTTTGCAGCCTAGGTGGGCAAAGGGGCCCACATTCCAAAGAGCACCTTTCGGATTGCACCGGCCATTTTTTACAGATTTTGATTTCAAACTACTTCTCACGCATTCGGGCCCCTAAAATGCCAGGGCAGTATAACTACCCCACAAGTGACCCCATTTTGGAAAGAAGACACCCCCAGGTATTTCGTGATGGGCATAGTGAGTTCATGGAAGTTTTTTTTTGTCACAAGTTAGTGGAATATGAGACTTTGTAAGAAAAAAAAAATAAAAAATCATCATTTTCCGCTAACTTGTGACAAAAAATAAATAAATTCTAGGAACTCGCCATGCCCCTTACGGAATACGTTGGGGTGTCTTCTTTCCAAAATGGGGTCACTTGTGGGGTAGTTATACTGCCCTGACATTTTAGGGGCCCGAATGCGTGAGAAGTGGTTTGAAATCAGAATCTGTTAAAAATGGCCGGTGAAATCCGAAAGGTGCTCTTTGGAATGTGGGCCCCTTTGCCCACCTAGGCTGCAAAAAAGTGTCACACATGTGGTATCGCCGTACTCAGGAGAAGTTGGGCAATGTTTTTTGGGGTGTCATTTTACATATACCCATGCTGGGTGAGATAAATATCTTGGTCAAATTCCAACTTTGTATAAAAAAATGGGAAAAGTTATCTTTTGCCAAGAAATTTCTCTCACCCAGCATGGGTATATGTAAAATAATACCCCAAAACACATTGCCCAACTTCTCCTGAGTACGGCAATACCACATGTGTGACACTTTTTTGCAGCCTAGGTGGGCAAAGGGGCCCACATTCCAAAGAGCACCTTTCGAATTTCACCGGCCATTTTTTACAGATTTTGATTTCAAACTAATTTGCACGCATTTGGGCCCCTAAAATGCCAGGGCAGTATAACTACCCCACAAGTGACCCCATTTTGGAAAGAAGACACCCCAAGGTATTCGCTGATGGGCATAGTGAGTTCATAGAAGTTTTTATTTTTTGTCACAAGTTAGTGGAATATGAGACTTTGTAAGAAAAAAAACAAACATCATTTTCCGCTAACTTGTGACAAAAAATAAAAAGTTCTATGAACTCACTATGCCCATCAGTGAATACCTTAGGGTGTCTACTTTCCGAAATAGGGTCATTTGTGGGGTGTTTGTACTGTCTGGCCATTGTAGAACCCCAGGAAACATGACAGGTGCTCAGAAAGTCAGAGCTGCTTCAAAAAGCGGAAATTCACTTTTTTGTACTATAGTTTGTAAACGCTATAACTTTTACCCAAACCATTTTTTTTTTACCCAAACATTTTTTTTTATCAAAGACATGTAGAACAATAAATTTAGAGAAAAATTTATATATGGATGTCGTTTTCTTTTGCAAAATTTTACAACTGAAAGTGAAAAATGTCATTTTTTTGCAAAAAAATCGTTAAATTTCGATTAATAACAAAAAAAGTAAAAATGTCAGCAACAATGAAATACCACCAAATGAAAGCTCTATCAGTGAGAAGAAAAGGAGGTAAAATTCATTTGGGTGGTAAGTTGTATGACCGAGCAATAAACGGTCAAAATAGTGTAGTGCAGAAGTGTAAAAAGTGGCCTGGTCATTAAGGGTGTTTAAGCTAGGGGAGCTGAGGTGGTTAAGGACCTGGCTCATTTTCACCTTAAGGACCAGGCCATTTTTTTGCAAATCTGACCAGTGTCACTTTATGTGTGAATTACTTTAAAACGCTTTTACTTATCCAGGCCATTCTGAGATTGTTTTTTCGTCACATATTGTATTTCATGACACTGGTAAAATTTATTAAAAAAAATACCAAATTTAACAAAAATTTGGAAAAATTAGCTAATTTCCAAGTAGTTTCAATTTCTCTACTTCTACTTCTACATTCCCCATATGTCTACTTTATGTTTGGATCATTTTGGGAATGACATTTTATTTTTTGGGGAAGTTTAGAAGCAAATCTTGAAATTTTTCTGAAATTTTCAAAACCCCACTTTTTAAGGACCAGTTTAGGTCTGAAGTCACTTTGTGAGGCTTACACAATAGAAACCACCCAAAAATGACCCCATTCTAGAAACTACACCTCTCAAGGTATTTTCTCCAGTAACAAAGCAAGGGTTAACAGCCAAACAAAACTCAATATTTATTGCCCTGATTCTGTAGTTTGCAGAAACACCCCATATGTGGCCGTAAACTACTGTACGGGCACACGGTAGGGTGTAGAGGGAAAGGTGCGCCGTGTGGTTTTTGGAAGGAAGATTTTTTGGACTGGTTTATTTACACCATGTCCCATTTGAAGCCCCCTGATGCACCCCTAGAGTAGAAACTCCATAAAAGTGACCCCATCTAAGAAACTACACCCCTCAAGGTATTTAAAACTGGTTTTACAAACTTTGTTAACCCTTTAGGTGTTCCACAAGAGTTATTGGCAAATGGAGATGAAATTTGAGAATTTCCATTTTTTGACAAATTTTCTATTTAATCCATTTTTTCCAGTAACAAAGCAAGTGTTAACAGCCAAACAAAACTCAATATTTATTGCCCTGATTCTGTAGTTTGCAGAAACACCCCAAATGTGGTCGTAAACTGCTGTACGGGCATACGGTAGGGCGTAGAGGGAAAGGTGCGCCGTGTGGTTTTTGGAAGGCAGATTTTGCTGGACTGGTTTATTTACACCATGTCCCATTTGAAGCCCCCCTAATGCACCCCTAGAGTAGAAACTCCATAAAATTGACCCCACCTAAGAAACTACACCCCCAAGGTATTCAAAACTGGTTTTACAAACTTTGTTAACCCTTTAGGTGTTCCACAAGAATTAATGGAAAATAGAGATAAAATTGAAAAATTTCACTTTTTTGGCAGATTTTCCATTTTAATATTTTTTTCCAGTTACAAAGCAAGGGTTAACGGCCAAACCAAACTCAATATTTATGGCTCTGATTCTGTAGTTTGCAGAAACACCATATATGTGGCCGTAAACTACTGTACGGGCACACGGCAGGGCGTATCGGGAAAGGTGCGCCGTGTGGTTTTTGGAAGGCAGATTTTGCTGGACTGGTTTAGTTACACCATGTCCCATTTGAAGCCCCCTGATGCACCCCTAGAGTAGAAACTCCAAAAAATTTACCCCATTTTAGAAACTACGGGATAGGGTGGCAGTATTGTTGGTACTAGTTTAGGGTACATATGATTTTTGGTTGCTCTACATTACACTTTTTGTGAGGCAAGGTAACAAGAAATAGCTGTTTTGGCACCGTTTGTATTTTTTGTTATTTACAACATTCATCTGACAGGTTAGATCATGTGGTATTTCTATAGAGCAGGTTGTCACGGACATGACAATACCAAATATGACAACTTTTTTAGGTTGTTTGTTTCAGTTTTACATAACAAAGCATTAAAAAAAAAAAAAAAGATTCTTTAGTGTCTCCACATTCTGAAGCCATAGTTTTTTTTTTTTTTTGGGCGACTGTCTTGTGTAGGGGCTCATTTATTTCGGGATGATATGACGTATGATTGGCAGTATTTTGGGGTGCGTATGACTTTTTGATCGCTTGCTATTACACTTTTTGTGATCTAAGGTGACAAAAAATTGCTTTTTTTACACCTTTTTTTTTTAAGGTATTCACCGGAGGGGTTAGGTCATGTAAAATTTTTTAGAGCAGGTTAATACGGACGTGGCAATACCCAATATATACACTTTTTTTTATTTATGTAAGTTTTACTCAATGATTTCAATTTTGAAACAAAAAAAAATCATGTTTTAGTGTCTCCATAGTCTGAGAGCCATAGTTTTTTCAGTTTTTGGCCTATTATCTTGGGTAGGGTACGATTTTTGCGGGATGAGATGATGGTTTGATTGGCACTATTTTGGGGTGCGTATGACTTTTTGATCGCTTGTTATTACACTTTTTGTGATCTAAGGTGACAAAAGATAGCTTTTATTACACCGTTTTTTTTTTTTACGGTATTCACCTGAGGGGTTAGGTCATGTGATATTTTTGTAGAGCAGGTTAATACGGACGTGGCGATACCCAATATATACACATTTTTTATTTATGTAAGTTTTACACAATGATTTCATTTTTGAAACAAAAAAAAAATCATGTTTTAGTGTCTCCATAGTCTGAGAGCCATCGTTTTTACAGTTTTTGGGCGATTGTCCTATGTAGGGGCTCATTTTTTGCAGGATGGGGTGACGGTTAGATTGGTACTATTTTTGGGGACATATGCCTTTTTGATCGCTTGGTGTTGCACTTTAAGTGATGTAAGTTGACAAAAATTGAATTTCTTTATACAGTTTTTATTTTTTATTTTTTATGGTGTCTATCGGATGGGGTGGTCATGTGATATATTTATAGAGCCGTTTGTTACGGACGCGGCGATACCTAATATCTGCGGTTTTTCAATTTTTTATTTGAAAATCAGGGGAATGAGGCGTGTTTATTTAATTTTTTTTATCTTGAAACATAATTTTTTTTTTATTAAAAACACTTTCTTTACTTTTTTTTTTTAAAACTTTATTGCTGTCACACTCTTTTGGGAGTCTGATCCCCTCTGCAATGCATTACAATACATTTGTATTGTAATGCATTGCCTGTTAGTGTATGACACTGAGTCATACACTAACAGGTTGCCTAGGAGACGGGCCTGAGGCTGGATCTCCTCGGCTCCCATAGAAGGCAGTTCCCGATGCCGTGCAGGGCATTGGGCAGCCTCTGCACGGCATCTGGCTGCCTTGTCACGCATCGGGTCCCCGCCACAGCAGTGCGGGGACTCGATGCGATCACTCACCTGCCGCAAACTACTTCTATGTCGCGATCAGAGCGGACCATGGCATAGAAGGGGTTAATACGCCGGCATCGCTGATACAGCAGGGGCCCGGCTACCACGGACTGCCAGACCCCTGCAGTGATCGGGCGTGCACCGCTCCAGTGCCCACCCGATCATCCCGCCGTGCTTGTACGGCGGAATGCATTCTGGCTAAAGAATGGGGGTTAAAGAAAAAATAATAAATTACTCTCCACCTGGAGCCGAATCCTGTCAAGATTGATGCAAGTGCGGTATTGGCTGCTCATCCAGCAAGATACTTCTGGGAGAACCTGCCTGCCAGGCTTAGGCCTCTACTAGCGACAGACAATGAGAAGAAGACAAAGCTTCAAGCTTGGAGCCCGGAAGAGTTGCAAATTTAATTAAGATTCAAACCAACCAGAGCCCAGTCTCTTTGTCAGGGGTTCCCAGTCATCATGGAATGGAAAGGAGGGCATCCTTATTATATTTAATACATTTATTAAAAATGTTTTATAAATTTTAGAATAAAAATTACATTTTTCATAACACAGGAGGAGGAGGACATCCTGTGGTGCACGGAGATGGAGATGGTCTTCGGATTCCCACACAGCCATCTCATAAATGAACCTTCTCTTCCAAAAGCAGCTCCTAGGAAGATCATGGAGCGTCCTGATCATCCGTCATCTATTCGCCCCACTTTATTTTGGAAGTGTGTAGAACCCGTGTGGGACCCCCATGCTGAAGATTGATCATGGAGACACCGAATTTTATAATATATATGGAATTCATTTCATAATAAAATGTTTAATAAATTTTATAATAACATTAAAAAAAAAATCTTAGGAGAGAATCGGACAGTCTTCAGTTTATTCACCGACGTGGAGGGTGTTGCAATGGAGAAAGCATTTAAAAAAAAACTATTCCTCTAAACCTGGAGCCGAATCCTGTCAAGATTGATGCAAGTGCGGTATTGGCTGCTCATCCAGCAAGATACTTCTGGGGGAACCTGCCTGCCAGGCTTAGGCCTCTACTAGCAACAGACAATGAGAAGAAGAGAAAGCTTGTTCTATTCTGTACATTGAATGAATAATTTTTGGGGCCTGGACTCCACTGGCCTGCAGTAAAATTGATATCTAATGACCGTCTCCAGCCACATAATCACTTGATGTTTTCTGTCCGGTGAATGCCTAATGTTTGGGGCCTGTTCCCCCGTGGCCTAAAATAACATTTTTCAAGGCTCCAGCAGGGGGGATTTCTGAGAGTTTCAATTTAAGATGCATAAATATGGCCCCTGATTAAAATACATATTTTTTGTGGGAACTTATCCCTACACCATAACCCTTTGAAATATTACTAGGGTTTTTAAACTACCTCTCTATACTATATATTATTGATTGACGAGACAGAAGGAGTTACACTGTATAACAATTGAGGCTGTTTGTTTTTGCTACATTGTTACTGTGGAAACCTCATAGCCACTCCTCTCAATTGAATTTTGACCAATGGATGATCTAACTCCACCTTCATAATACTATATAAAGTGTGGACTGTAATATGCAGAAACCTATAATAGCCACTGAAGAAGAGGTTCGTAACCTCGAAACGCGTATGGCAACTCAACAATAACGAAGTTTGTGGACTGTACAACTTAAAAGAAACAATGCGCTGTAACATTTAAAAGAGGTGACGTATAAAACCACATGGGACGCCACGTGAGACGCCACCGAACGCGTGACCTACACCCGGAAGCTCTTCGATCCAGACTATTGTCACCTTTACGGCAAGGAGAACCTACGCTTATCCGGCGTGCGGTCTGCATAACCAAACAACCACTCGTGGGTGGTGAAGACACGGTAAAAAGACTGCTTACTTATACACCTGCCTGTTATATAATTTTTCCATCCAGATGCCATAGATATGGT
The DNA here is from genome assembly GCF_905171765.1 of Bufo bufo. Classification (NCBI taxonomy): domain Eukaryota; kingdom Metazoa; phylum Chordata; class Amphibia; order Anura; family Bufonidae; genus Bufo; species Bufo bufo. The sequence continues at coordinate 832,536,143 of NC_053389.1, forward strand.
GACTATATTGAACAAGTAAAGTGGTTATAAACCTTGACATTGAGAATACACCCGGAGGATAAAGTCATTCTGCTCTCCAATACTTTTTATCTACTTTTTATTAATTTGATCACTCATTGGTCACTATCTGGTCACATTAGTATGCTATGGAAGGTATATGATTATACATTGTCTACAATTTTATGATATTGACTTTTATGATTTTTATTTTTATTTTTATCTTTATTTATTTTTATGGTATCATTTCTATTTCTATTGCTTTTATAATCTATAACAATAAATATATTTTTGATACAGCCCCCTATGGTCTGAGTGCCCGTCCTAACAATCCATTTTACTTGATGCACTTTGGTTTTTGGGGTAAATCTATGCACGTGAGCACCTGACTTCATTTAGTCTGGAGGTGAGCTGCACGTTTATCTAAAGGACGATATATGTTGTTCACAGTCCACTGCATAAATGCCGTCCTGGATCAGGCACACCAGCAACTTGGCCAGTTGATGTAATGCCGCCTCCTCATAATACTAGGATTTCTGCACCAATTTCCTCCTCTGCCTCCTGATCCTCGATCCTTGTCCTAACCCTCCCCTTTAAACACAGTTCACAGTGGTCCTCCAGCATATCACCTCTGGAAAGCTAGGCCACTTTATATGTCAGTCGGCAGAACTACATAGAACATGCGCAGACCGAAAAAAAAAGGTGAAAAAAATAAATGCCGGATCAGTTTTGCCGGATGACACCGGAAAGACAGATCTGACATTTCAATGCATTTTTTTGACTGATCAGGCATTTTTAAGACTGATCAGGATCCTGATCAGTCTTACTAATGCCATCAGTTGACATACGTTTTGACGGATCCGGCAGGCAGTTCCGGCGACGGAACTGCTTGCCGGATCACTGTGCCGCAAGTGTGAAAGTAGCCTTACAGAGATAACCTTGACGTGCGGCAGACGGGTTCAAATAATTTTGTACAAAATGATTTGCCAAGCATCTGTAATTTATAAGCATAGCATTTGCAATATAATACATTTTTGTACTTTACTTGGTTTGCAGTGAGCTGTTGCATTGTATGTTTTGTTCTATGTTGTGTTTTCAGCCATAGCACCTGCGCATTGGGATGTGCTGACCAACCCCCTTTTTTCTTTGCATTCGGCAGAACTGCGATATAAATGATGTCATTCCACTCCATCATGTCCTGGAGGGGATGCTGACAAATCTTATTAGCGACGGGACAGAAGAAATGGCACCTCCATTTCATGGCCACCTGAGCCCTAAGAAGGATGAACTGGCAGACGAGGAGGATGAGGACATAAACGCCCAGGAATTTTATACACAACTAGGTGGTTTATCTACCCAGTCGACAGGAGTGGAGCAGTAGGAGCAAGAGGAGCAGGAGGAGCATTAGGAGCTGGTGGACGATGATGAACCCGCAGATGACAACGCAGATGACCCCACAGACAGTGGCAGTATGCTGTGGAGATGGAGGGAGGGAGGCCTTCCAACGCCCTTGCGCAAATGGCCAGATGCATGCTGTCATGTTTGTGCAATGACAGCCACATTGTCATTATTCTGCAGAGGGATGTCTACTGGCTAGCCACATTGTTAGACCGTTGCTACCCGTCAAAAATGTGGAATTTTTTAGACCTTCTGAAAAGGATGCAAAATGGACTACTATATAAACATGCTGTGTAGTCGGTTGGTTGCTGCTTACGAGTGCCATTGCCCATTCGACTGTAGTTTCTCATCTATAAAAGGATGCCTTGTGCTTACAATGTACCTGTGTTTTCTTGACTTGAATGAAACGTCTGCTCCTTTATGAAGAAATAATACAGAATTTCCCTAATTGTTTTGTACAAATGCACGTGCATTCGCTTGGTCAGTGTGAGTACCTTACAGTATCAAAGGAACTACAGGAACATAGGGGACATGTCACCGCCAGATCTCTGAGAAGTTCTGACAGACGTTCATCAGTACCTCTTACATGATGTTCTTTTGTTTTGGTTTCATTTTGTCTTCTCTCCTCCCTCTCCCAGCTGTCATCTATTAGCAGTGATCGCCTCCCTTTATATCCCCTCCCATACTGCTTCACTTTGCGGTTTATACCACTTCCTGGATTGTGCTCACTGCTAGATGCTGCAACTGCTGGTTCCTCAGATAAGTCTATTCCTTTATTTGTGTTTTCCTGTTGGCTTGATTCTAGGTGACCCTGACTCCCTCCATATTGAGTGCAGGGAGCCGGTGGTCGTGTCCCCACACTATTATAGGGTTTTCAGGTATCACTCAGTCTAGGTACGGGGGCATGCAATTTTCTATCATAAAGATCTTTGCATGGGCTGAGCAGTCAGGGAGAGCTCTAGGGCTTTTATAGGGCTCATCCATTTGTTCCTTAGTTTGGGATCAAGTCAGTTGGATCTTTATATAACCATCCGTGACAGGACAGCAGAGATGGACCGGGCTGCATTTGTTAGAAAGGGAGTTTTGTTATTATTTTGAGCATTTTCCTTGGGTATGTGTGTGTTTATATGACTTTTACTGCATTGCACTGTATGTTGCTGTGTAACAAAGCCACCTTACTTGAAGTGCTGCCATATGTGGACTAAAGAAAGGTTGAGGCAGGCTACAAGAGCCCTGAAGAACTGAATGCCTCATTCATGCCATGCTACATGTCTCTACCTCATAGCGAGGTCCTCAGCAGGCAGATTGTCATTGTTCATTACATATGGACATTTTTCCCCAGCCCTGTCCTGTCTAAACACAGCGCATAGAGATATAGAGGCTCCTATAGAGAGGCATCACATCGTTATTAACCCCTTCTACTCCAGAGTTTTTTTTGCCTTTGAAATTTTTGTTTTGTGCTCACCACCTTCTCAAAGCCATTACTTTTATTATTTTTCCGTTCACATAGCCGTATGAGGGCTTGTTTTTGGCGGGACAATTTGTACTTTTCAACGCCAATATTTAATATTGCATAGAATTTAGTGGGAAGTGAGAAAAAAATTCCAAAGGTGGAGGAATTGGGACAAAGAAAAATTGCAAATTTACCAGTTAATTTTTTTTTTTTTACAGCTTTCAATATGTGGTTAAACTGACTTGTAATCTTCATTCTCCAGGTCAGTACAAATCAGACGATACTACATATGTATAGTTTTGATTCTGAAAAAAAAAATTTTTTTTTGTCATTTTCTGACCCCTATAACTTTTTTTGTAGTTATGTGTGCGGAGCTGTGTGAGAGCTCATATTTTGCGGGGTGATCTTTACTTTACATTGATAGCATTCTAGGTGTGTACAACTTTTTGGTCACTTTTTATTGAATTTGTGTGGGAGGAGAAGCGACCAAAAAATGCCAAATTGCCTATTTTGACCTTTTTTTCTTTTTGCCTTTTTTTTGTATTGGATTAATGCTTTTATATTTTGATAGTACGAGTGTTTTCCCACGCAGTGATACCCATGATGTGTATTTTTATTTTTATTTTTCTCATTTTGAGGAAAGGGGGATGAATTGAATTTTTATATTTTTTATTTTTAAAAACTTTATTATTCATTTTTTTACACTTTTTTATAGTTCCCATAGGGAACTGTAACAAGTCGTGTTGATCGCAAATATTCTAATCGCAAATTTTTCAGTAACCTCCCTTCTTGCTTGTGGGCCAATGAGAAGGCTGCAATATCTTTGTCAGAGCTTAGCAACATCCCTAGCAACCAATAGGAAAGTTGCCTACCCCTTCCTGTATAAGAAACTCCCCAGCAGTCATTTTCTGCAGGTTTTTGCAGTTCTGAGAGAGAGAGAGCGGTGACATTGCTGTGCTCTGTGCTTTCATCTGGATCCTATTCCTTATCCAATTACATTAGAGAGTTAGCTCATATATATAACTAGACATTAAGCCTGTTCCAATAACGGGCGCTAGAACCGTAGTGAAAAAACATTAGTAGGAACAGTCTATATTAAATGGCAAGGGGATGGCTGGCACTGACTGCTGTCACTGACTAGCGGCTGAGATGGCTGAGACTGCTGGCACTGTGACTAGTGGCTGTGGCTGGTGGCACTGACTGATGGCTGAGATGGCTTGCACTGACTGGTGGCTGAGACTGTTGGCACTGTGAATGGTGGCTGGTGGCACTGACTGATGGCTGAGATGGCTGTGGCTGAGAGTGCTGGGACTGTCTGGCTCTGTGATGCACGGACAGTAATGGCGGCGCTCCGACGTGGAGAGCAGACCATAACCTGCGAGCGGCGGTGGTAATTCGGCGGCGCGCAGGTGCGGGCGGCGTGTGGAGCTCCATGTGATGATTGGTCGGCTCACCGCACATGCGCAGTTCAATTATCGGCACACACGCACAGACACGCAGCCCTGAGCATGCACACAGGGCTTCATTGATGTCTGTGTATAGAGCTTTATCAATGAAACAGCTTCCTCTGGAGGCTAAGATGACATGAAAATAGGATATCATAAATTTTTCTCAGAATATATCATCTTGACCATGTTCCATTTCATTTTAGAGGAAAGGATGGCTGAGACCTCGCTGCGTGATGATAGGTCGGCGCGCCGTGCGCACTGGTGTGGGCGGCGAGATTGCGTGTGGGGCGGTGTGCTGGTGTGGGCGGCATGTGGAGCGCCATGTGCTGATTGGCCGGCGCGCCGCACATGCGCAGTTTGATTATTGGCACACACGCACGGACACGCCGCCCTAAGCACACACACAGGGCTTTTATTATTATAGATATACTGTATATATATATTTTTTTTTTCTTTTTTCTTTTCTTTTTGTTTGTACTGTTCTTTTTGGTGTGGTACATGTGACATTGGGTCAATTTATTAGAGTCCTCCTGTAGGTGCCATCCTCCACACCCAGTCTGCCTTCGTTCCCCCGCTGACCGGAGCAGTAACATCTGGAGTCCCGGATTAGCACTTGGCACGAGCAGCCAGGCTGTCCCACTGTGCCCCTTTTACTGTAATAATGCCCACTGTGCCGCCTTCACAGTAATAATCCCCACTGTGCCCCCTTCACAGTAACAATGCCCTGTGTGCCCCCTTCATTGTAGTAATGACCTCTGGCTCTGTGCCCCTTCCATAGTAAAATTGCCCATTGTGCCCCATTGACATTAGTAAAGTCCTCTGTGCCCCCTCCATAGTAATAAAGTCCTCTGTGCTCCCACCATAGTAATAAAGTCCTCTGTGCCCCCTCCATAGTAATAACGTCCTCTGTGTCCCCTTCATAGCAATAAAGTCCTCTGTGCCCCATCCATGGTAATAAAGTCCTATGTGCCCCCTCTGTATTAAAAAAAAACAAAAAAAAAAAAAACACGGTAACTACTCACCTTATCCCGCTCCTGAAGCTCACATACCTCTCTTCCCTCCAGGCACAGATCGCTCTGCAGCGCTGTGTGGGCGAAGCTTATGCAGATTTCTGGGCTGCAGGTCCCGACCACACAGGGTGGCAGTGCGATCTGTGTCTGCAGGCTGAATGGTGGATCAGGGAGAAGTCTTGCTGCTTCACCATTCAGAGCACTGCCGGCCTGAAGGAGGGGAAGAGCATGGGCAGCTGAGCGGTGAGTGACAGGACTTAACTCCCAGCGGTGGTGGTTGGGCGGCGGGCTGGTGTGGGTGGTGCGGGCGTTGCGCGCTGATTGGACGGCACGGCGCGCATGCCCAGTGTGAAAATCGGCACACACGCACGGACACAGCGCAGACACACAGGGCTTTTATTAGGTAGGATACAGATAATTAGTGTGAGGTAGTCAGTGTAGGTTAGATTGTGATATAGTGTAGCTGATAGGTTCTGCTGTCCATACATACATGCTACAGACATAGTGCTGTGATGTCACAACAAGTGATATCTACTCAGACCTGATCAAATGTGACGTTGCATGTATTGAGCAAAAAATATGAGCATCATTAGTGCCGATTTGCGCAATCACAAAAATAATGAGTGGAGATCACGAATGATGATTTTACTACTTTTCTACTACTTTTTCTTCTGTTAGGCTACTTTAACACTAGCGGTTTTGCTGGATCCGGCAGGGTTCAGCAAAAACACTTTCGTTACTGATAATACAACCGTCTGCATCCGTTATAAATGTATCCTGTTGTATTATCTTTAACATATTCAAGACGCATCCGTCATGAACTCCATTAAAAGTCAATAGGGGACAGATCAGTTTTCGATTGTGTCAGATTGTGTCAGAGAAAACGGATCCGTCCACATTGACATTTTGCTCCACATCCCAGGACGAAAAGCAAACTGCAGCATGGGCGGTTTGCTCTCCGGTATGAGAACGGAACAGAATGCCATTTGGAGCGCTCCGTTCTGTTCAGTTGCGTTTTGTCCCCATTGACAATGAATGGGGACAAAACTGAAGCAATTTTTTCTGGTATTGAGAACATATGACTAGGGATGAGCGAACCCGAACTGTATAGTTCGGGTTCGTATCGAATTTTGGGGTGTCCGTGACACGGACCCGAACCCGAACATTTTCGTAAAAGTCCAGGTTCGGGTTCGGTGTTCGGCGCTTTCTGCAAAGCAGCCAATCAACAAGCGTCATGCTACTTGCCCCAAGAGGCCATCACAGCCTTGCCTACTATTGGCATGGCTGTGATTGGCCAGTGCAGCATGTGACCCAGCCTCTATATAAGCTTGGGTCACGTAGCGCTGCACGTCACTCTGCTGATTCAAGCGTAGGAAGAGGTTGCTGCTGCGACGTTAGGGTGAGATTAGGCAGATTAACTCCTCCAAAAGACTTCATTCAGTGATCAATCTCCAGCTGTGGATCGTTGAAGTGCTGATATTGAATTGCTCACTTTTTTTAGGCTGCCCAGAGCGTTTTTATATCACTTTTTTCTGGGGTGATCAGCGGCCATTTTGTGGCTTGTGGTGCGCCAGCACAAGCTATCACCAAGTGTATTTAACCATCAATAGTGTGGTTATTTTTTGCTATATCCTACATCAGGTGCAGGCTGAGCCTGTGTCACCCAAGTGCATTTAACCATCAACAGTGTGGTTATTTTTTGGCCATATACTACATCAGGTGCAGGCTGAGCCTGTGTCACCCAAGTGCATTTAACCATCAACAGTGTGGTTATTTTTTGGCCATATACTACATCAGGTGCAGGCTGAGCCTGTGTCACCCAAGTGCATTTAACCATCAACAGTGTGGTTATTTTTTGGCCATATACTACATCAGGTGCAGGCTGAGCCTGTGTCACCCAAGTGCATTTTACCATCAATAGTGTGGTTATTTTTTGGCCATATACTACATCAGGGGCAAGTTGAGCCTGTCACCCAGCGCCTAAAAAATAGGCCTGACATTTCTATTCCTCCAAATCTGTACTGTTTTAGCTGGTCAAGTTATATTTAGTGACCGTAAAAGCACAGTTTTTGTTCTGGGTTGAAAAACTATTCCCAAATTTGCCATTCTCAAAATTAGTAGTTTCTGCTATATCAGGCCTACTTTAAATCTATCCCAAAAAGGATATCTTAGATTGAAGGTGCTGATAGTGTCATTCTGAAAAACTTAACACACACGCTACCGTGCAGATACAAGTCTAATTCTGTGATTAAAGGTATATCTGTCACACAGAGCGTAAAAAATAGGCCTGACATTTCTATTCCTCCAAATCAGTACAGTTTTAGCTGGTCAAGTTATATTTAGTGACCGTAAAAGCACAGTTTTTGTTCTGGGTTGAAAAACTATTCCCAAATTTGCCATTCTCAAAATTAGTAGTTTCTGCTATATCAGGCCTACTAGTTTCAGGCTATATCTCCCTAACTGTACACTGGGTAAATGTAGTTGCGGCTGGGCCCCAGGCGGAGAGCTGTTTGGCGCACGTCCTTCCGCCGCCAAGGATCGCAGGGCAACATTCTTTGCCTCCTGTCTCCTTGTCCTCCTACTCAGCTTCCTCGTCCTCTTCTTCCACCTGCTCATCCAGTCAGCCACACACCTTCACCACCAACTTCAGCACAGCCCGGGGTAAACGTCAGCAGGCTGTTCTGAAACTCATATGTTTGGGGGACAGGCCCCACACCGCACAGGAGTTGTGGCGGGGTATAGAATAACAGACCGACGAGTGGTTGCTGCCGGTGAGCCTCAAGCCCGGCCTGGTGGTGTGCGATAATGGGCGAAATCTCGTTGCAGCTCTGGGACTAGCCGGTTTGACGCACATGCCTTGCCTGGCGCATGTGCTGAATTTGGTGGTGCAGATGTTCATTAGCAACTACCCCGACATGTCAGAGCTGCTGCATAAAGTGCGGGCCGTCTGTTCGCGCTTCCGGCGTTCACACCCTGCTGCTGCACGCCTGTCTGCGCTACAGCGTAACTTCAGCCTTCCCGCTCACCGCCTCATATGCGATGTGCCCACCAGGTGGAACTCCACCTTGCACATGCTGGACAGACTGTGCGAGCAGCAGCAGGCCATAGTGGAGTTTCAGCTGCAGCACGCACGGGTCAGTCGCACTGCGGAAAAGCACCACTTCACCACCAATGACTGGGCCTCCATGCGAGACCTGTGTGCCCTGTTGCGCTGTTTCGAGTACTCCACCAACATGGCCAGTGGCGATGACGCCGTTATCAGCGTTACAATACCACTTCTATATCTCCTTGAGAAAACACTTAGGGCGATGATGGAAGAGGAGGTGGCCCAGGAGGAAGAGGAGGAAGAGGGGTCATTTTTAGCACTTTCAGGCCAGTCTCTTCAAAGTGACTCAGAGGGGGGTTTTTTGCAACACCAGAGGCCAGGTACAAATGTGGCCAGACAGGGCCCACTACTGGAGGACGAGGAGGACGAGGATGAGGAGCAGGTGGAGGAGGATGAGGATGAAGCATGTTCACAGCGGGGTGGCACCCAAAGCATCTCGGGCCCATCACTGGTGCGTGGCTGGGGGTAAACACAGGACGATGACGATACGTCTCCCACAGAGGACAGCTTGTCCTTACCTCTGGGCAGCCTGGCACACATGAGCGACTACATGCTGCAGTGCCTGCGCAACGACAGCAGAGTTGCCCACATTTTAACGTGTGCGGACTACTGGGTTGCCACCCTGCTGGATCCCTCGTACAAAGACAATGTGCCCACCTTACTTCCTACACTGGAGCGTGATAGGAAGATGCGCGAGTACAAGCGCACGTTGGTAGACGCGCTACTGAGAGCATTCCCAAATGTCACAGGGGAACCAGTGGAAGCCCAAGGCGAAGGCAGAGGAGGAGCAAGAGGTCGCCAACGCAGCTGTGTCACGGCCAGCTCCTCTGAGGGCAGGGTTAGCATGGCAGAGATGTGGAAAAGTTTTGTCACCACGCCACAGCTAACTGCACCACCACCTGATACGGAACGTGTTAGCAGGAGGCAACATTTCACTAACATGGTGGAACAGTACCTGTGCACACCCCTCCACGTACTGACTGATGGTTCGGCCCCATTCAACTTCTGGGTCTCCAAATTGTCCACGTGGCCAGAGCTAGCCTTTTATGCCTTGGAGGTGCTGGCCTGCCCGGCGGCAAGCGTTTTGTCTGAACGTGTATTCAGCACGGCAGGGGGCGTCATTACAGACAAACGCAGCCGCCTGTCTACAGCCAATGTGGACAAGCTGACGTTCATAAAAATGAACCAGGCATGGATCCCACAGGACCTGTCCATCCCTTGTGCAGATTAGACATTAACTACCTCTCCTTAACAATATATTATTGTACTCCAGGGCACTTCCTCATTCAATCCTATTTTTATTTTTATTTTAAGATTATATTGCGGGGCAACCCAAAGTTGAATGAACCTCTCCTCTGTCTGGGTGCCGGGGCCTAAATGTGTGACAGTGGCCTGTTTCAGTGGTGGGTGACGTGAAGCCTGATTCTCTGCTATGACATGAAGACTGATTCTGTGCTGACATGAAGCCAGATTCTCTGTTACGCGACCTCTCTCCTCTGCCTGGGTGCCTGGGCCTAAATATGTGACAGTGGCCTGTTCCAGTGCTGGGTGACGTAAAGCCTGATTCTCTGCTATGACATGAAGACTGATTCTCTGCTGACATGAAGCCTGAATCTCTGTTATGGGACCTCTCTCCTCTGCCTGGGTGCCTGGGCCTAAATATGTGACAGTGGCCTGTTCCAGTGGTGGGTGACGTGAAGCCTGATTCTCTGCTATGACATGAAGACTGATTCTCCCCTGACATGAAGCCTGAATCTCTGTTATGGGACCTCTCTCCTCTGCCTGGGTGCCTGGGCCTAAATATGTGACAGTGGCCTGTTCCAGTGGTGGGTGACGTGAAGCCTGATTCTCTGCTATGACATGAAGACTGATTCTCTGCTGACATGAAGCCTGAATCTCTGTTATGGGACCTCTCTCCTCTGCCTGGGTGCCTGGGCCTAAATATGTGACAGTGGAATGTTCCAGTGGTAGGTGACGTGAAGCCTGATTCTCTGCTATGACATGAAGACTGATTCTCTGCTGACATGAAGCCTGAATCACTGTTATGGGACCTCTCTCCTCTGCCTGGGTGCCTGGGCCTAAATATGTGACAGTGGCCTGTTCCAGTTGTGGGTGACGTGAAGCCTGATTCTCTGCTATGACATGAAGACTGATTCTGTGCTGACATGAAGCCAGATTCTCTGTTACGCGACCTCTCTCCTCTGCCTGGGTGCCTGGGCCTAAATATGTGACAGTGGCCTGTTCCAGTGCTGGGTGACGTGAAGCCTGATTCTCTGCTATGACATGAAGACTGATTCTCTGCTGACATGAAGCCTGAATCTCTGTTATGGGACCTCTCTCCTCTGCCTGGGTGCCTGGGCCTAAATATGTGACAGTGGCCTGTTCCAGTGGTGGGTGACGTGAAGCCTGATTCTCTGCTATGACATGAAGACTGATTCTCCCCTGACATGAAGCCTGAATCTCTGTTATGGGACCTCTCTCCTCTGCCTGGGTGCCTGGGCCTAAATATGTGACAGTGGCCTGTTCCAGTGGTGGGTGACGTGAAGCCTGATTCTCTGCTATGACATGAAGACTGATTCTCTGCTGACATGAAGCCTGAATCTCTGTTATGGGACCTCTCTCCTCTGCCTGGGTGCCTGGGCCTAAATATGTGACAGTGGAATGTTCCAGTGGTAGGTGACGTGAAGCCTGATTCTCTGCTATGACATGAAGACTGATTCTCTGCTGACATGAAGCCTGAATCACTGTTATGGGACCTCTCTCCTCTGCCTGGGTGCCTGGGCCTAAATATGTGACAGTGGCCTGTTCCAGTTGTGGGTGACGTGAAGCCTGATTCTCTGCTATGACATGAAGACTGATTCTGTGCTGACATGAAGCCAGATTCTCTGTTACGGGACCTCTCTCATCTGTCTGGGTGCCGGGGCCTAAATATGTGACAGTGGCCTGTTCCAGTGGTGGGTGACGTGAAGCCTGATTCTCTGCTATGACATGAAGACTGATTCTCTGCTGACATGAAGCCTGAATCTCTGTTACGGGACCTCTCTCCTCTGCCTGGGTGCCTGGGCCTAAATATCTGACAATGGACTGTTCCAGTGTTGGGTGACGTGAAGCCTGATACTCTGCTTTGACATGCAGACTGATTCTCTGCTGACATTAAGCCAGATTCTCTGTTACGGGACCTCTCTCCTCTGCCTGGGTGCCGGGGCCTAAATATATGACAGTGGACTGCTACAGTGGTGGGTGACGTGAAGCCAGATTCTCTGCTATGGCATGAAGACTGATTCTCTGCTGACGTGAAGCCAGATTCTCTGCTATGGGAGATCTCTTCAATTGATATTGGTTTATTTTTATATATTTTATTTTTATTTTAATTCATTTCCCTATCCACATTTGTTTGCAGGGGATTTACCTACATGTTGCTGCCTTTTGCAGCCCTCTAGCCCTTTCCTAGGCTGTTTTACAGCCATTTTAGTGCCGAAAAGTTTGGGTCCCCATTGACTTCAATGGGGTTCAGGACGAAGTTCGGGTCGGGTTCGGATCCCGAACCCGAACATTTCCGGGAAGTTCGGCCGAACTTCTCGAACCCGAACATCCAGGTGTTCGCTCAACTCTACCTATGACGGATCTCAATACCGGAAAGTATTAACGCTAGTGTGAAAGTAGCCTTACAAACATAGGAAATACTGAGCAGCTATGGCAGGGGCTGCAACACACAAGCTCCTGCTCCTCCGATCGCCATATAGGGTAGTTGGAGCATCACCGGAAGCGCGTGCTTCCGGTAAAACACGTGTTCAAATGCCATGGTCAGGTCAGACCACAGCATCTGAGATGTTAAATGTCCGCGATCGGCATTACCGCTGGTCACGGACATTAGCCGCCGGTGTCTGCTATATAAAATGAACAGGCCATATCTGTCACCTGCTTTTAGCATTTTAAGATGTCACCATCGCCATGTTCACTAAAGTACCTTATTTCCTGCAGTCTTCTTCTTACTTTATTTTGTTTTGTCCTTTTGATAAAAAAGCCCTTTTTATGATATGCTAATGAAGCTCCAAGGTGCCCAGAGGGGCGTTTTTTTTCTCTCTGGTGCCCAGTGACGCCCCCTGCAGTGCCCAGCCTGCCTTAATTTGAATACCAAGAACGCCTCCTGATCCTGAAATAACCTCCCACAGCCCCGGTTCCGCCCCCTCCCCACGTCATCGTCTAAATTCTAGAAATGCACCGTCCTTCTTCCTGTCGGCGGCTAGAAAACTCGGGCAGGCGCAGTACCGCCTGCGGCCTTCGCGATCATCAAGCTCCTGAGAGCAACAGCCTCAAAAGTCTCACTGGGCATGCGCCGAGCCCAGTGATGTAATCTGAGCGCTGTTGCCCTGAGGAGGTTGATGATCGTGCAGAAAATCTTTAATAAAAAATCCCTTTATAAAAAAAAATTCTATAATTCCTTTAGAAACTTATACATTTTTCCTTTTATTTTTTAAAAATATTCTTCCACATTATTCCACAAAGATATTAACGGCATATATATCTAAGTATAATCCATAAGGAATATTTAGTTTTTCTTTCAAGTGGAAGAATTCTTTTCAAGAGGTTAGATGAGAGTGGGAACCCTTCACCAAGATAAAACCCTTCCGACTAATAGTAACAGACGTCGATGAATGGCACCCACCCAAAAACATAACAGAAAGCCAAATAATTCAAAATCTGGATTGAATATGGATCCTGCCCCTCCAGTTCTTTTTTACTTTTTCTATTGCTGCAAATTTCAACCCCTTAGGATCTTGATTCACAATCAAGATCCTAAGGGGTTGAAATTTGCAGCAATAGAAATAGTAAAAAAGAACTGAAGGGGCGGGAACCATATTTGCAATATGTCACGTCTAGAATCGATTTTTTGAGTTTGACTCCATTATACCAAAAGGCCTCAAAGATTTTTTTATCAAAGTTTCTTACTATATATTTTTATTAATATATTTCTATTTTTTTTTTATATCTCTATAACTATACATTTCCAAACAACTTTGTAAACATCTAATTACATACTAAAAAAATCACAGAGAGCTAAAATGGCCAAAAAAACGCAGGATTGCCGCATGAGAATATTGATGAACTAAATGTGTATTTTTTGTTGATACAAATATTGTTATGTTTTACAGTACATACAATATATTGCCAAATTTTCGACTTATTGCTTTACATTTCTTATATAATGCATGGTTTAAATGAATCCAAATTCACAGTTTTGGAAAGAACACCCATAGATCAATCCATGGTGAAATGGATCTAGACATTTAGAGTTGATGTTCGCACCCTATAAAATCAGCACAGAATATGTTACCCCCACTCACTGATGAAGGGACTATAGGTCCCGAAACGTGTCTGAAGAAGTTGGGGGTGAACTCCGCTTGCCAGCCAAAGACAAATAATTATAGGATTATCTCATAACTACAAAGCGCATGGACACAGCTATGTGAATATCCTTATACAGGTATTCTATTAAACTTAACGCACCTCCTCTGGACATTGAACTACGTGTAGGAGGTAATCGCTGTGTCATAGCTGACGTCAGGACTACGTTGAAGCATCGCATTAACTATCCCACGTAAAACTCAGAGAAAGCCTGCACGCAGACACGGACAACATACAGGATTAACGGGACTGCAGAGGGAAAACTTCTGGAGAGGTAAGCGCCGGTTTAAATACCAAAGAACACGCGGGACGCCGCACTGAGGTATACCGACTTGAGATCCTCTTGCCCTCATTGCAGGTCCTTCACTAACTGCCTGCTGTCTCTGTTATATGGCAAATTTCATTAAAAGATCAAAGCGCTGACATTGATAGTAGTGTTGAGCGCGAATATTAAAATTTCAAATTTTTATCTCGAATATCTCAACTTTGAGATTTCGCGAATATTTCGAATATAGTTCTATATATTAGCGAAATCGAATATTCGTTGTTTATTTTTGTTTTTTTTTCCATCTGAAAATATATGATTCCTCCCTGCTTCTTGCTTGCGGGTCAATGAGCCATTGGCCCACAAGCAACTGAATTGAAGCTGGAAGGAATCACGTTTTCAGATGGACCAAATATGACGAATATTCTAAATAAAGAATATATTGCTGTATATTCAATTTTAGAATATTCGTCCTATTCTAATCTAAACCAATAATCTCGGTTATAATATTCGAGTTCACGAATATTTCAACAGAAAAATCGTAATGGTTAATACATGTTCCCGAGCGCATGACAAAATCAATATTTAATCAACTTCAGCATACAACACCCCGACAAGCGTCCCCGTCACCATGGGAACGCCTGTGGGTTAGAAAATACCATCGGATCTGAGTTTTCCCTGAGATCGTAAAACCTCAGATCCGATGGTATATTCTAACCCACAGGCGTTCCCATGGTGACGGGGACGCTTGTCGGGGAGCAGTATGCCAAAGTGGAATATAATTGCTCTAACTTCGTCTTTTAGAATATTCGTAATATTGCTCTAACTTCGTCTTTTAGAATATTACGAATATTCTAAAAGACAAAGTTAGAGCAATATTAAGAATATTCGTAAAATACACATAGATTGTAATTTAGCTAATATACTGCTATAATCCTTTTTTTTTTTGTCTAATTTTTTTTGCCTCTTCTGAACTTCAGTTTTGGAAAATATGTACACTATTAAAAAATTACTATAGCAGTATATTAGCTAAATTACAGTCTATATGTGTATATTACGAATATTCTAAAAGACGAAGTTAGAGCAATATTAAGAATATTCGTAAAATACACATATAGATTGTAATTTAGCTAATATACTGCTATAGTATTTTTTTTAATAGTGTACATAATTTCCAAAACTGAAGTTCAGAAGAGGCAAAAAAAATTAGAGAAAAAAAAAAGGATTATAGCACTATATTAGCTAAATTACAATCTATATGTGTATTTTACGAAAATTCGTAATATTGCTCTAACTTCGTCTTTTAGAATATTACGAATATTCTAAAAGACGAAGTTAGAGCAATATTAAGAATATTCATAAAATACACATATTAGCCTAGCCATAGTCAATTACTCATAGGAACGTTGCCTTATACTATCAAAAGAAAAATCGCAATACGCGATTAATTAAATTGCATATTATTCGCGATAAATGGAATAATTACGAATATTCGATTTCGACGAATATAACATATCGCGAAATATCGCGAAATCGAATATGGCTCCTCCCGCTCATCACTAATTGATAGTTACTTACCAACTACTGCCACCTTGTCTATACTGCAACAAATTACGGTGAACTAGGATACATATACATATCTATTCTCCTGTCTATGCTGCTCCAATTATATTAGATTATGGAAGTGAACTGAACTTGTCTTATACTCCTCTGTGAATTGGAACACTCATCAACTCAGGTGCTGCTATATTTACTACGATATTTATGGGATATTAATTTATGTGTTTGTGTACGCTCCTGGATCTATAACCATTCATTGCTATATATTTTTTTTTATATTCATTGCTATTTTTTATTGCTGGTTATCATTTTAGGCATTTGACCTGATTTTAGTTAATAAACACGTACTCCACTTGTAAGTGTTGCCTGCTACTATTTATTTATTTACAACTAGATTGGGTGAGTCTTTTAGCAGTGCACCTATCCATTATTACTCTTGGTTGAGCAACCCAATATTTCTTTATTTATTTTTTTATGTTTAAGGCTTTGTTCACATCACCGTTCAGCCTTCCCATTCTCCTGGCCTTTTTAGGGGCAGGAAAACGGAAAGGATGGATTTGGCACATAACTGAGCCGAACGGAGCGCACGGGCCCCATAGACTATTAGGTTTCTGCTCAGAAGCAGTGATGAGCGGCAGGGGCAATATTTGAATTTTTGATATTTTGCCAATATTTGTGCGAATATTCGTCATATATTCGCGAATTCGAGAATTTGTGATCTCTAGTCATTATTTTCTTGATTGCAAAAATCGGCAATTGGAAAATTTGCAATAAAAATTTGCAATACGAAAATTTGCGATCAACACTACTCCTAAAGTCATAGATATTGCAGCCTTCTCGTTGGCCCACAAGCAAAAGCAGTGAGGGATCATGGGTACTGATGAAAAAAATTCTAGAATATTTCTGAATACGAAGATATAGCACTATATTCTAGATATTAGCAAATTCTCGAAGTTACAATATTCGGGATAAAAATTTGCGACAAAAGTTGTGCATGCAGGACTTTTGTCTCTGCTTCAAAAATCTTCTTCTGAGCGGAAACCTAACAGACCCTATTATAGTCTATGGGACCCGTGGGCTCCGTTCGGCACAGTTATGTGCCGAATTCATACTTTCCATTTTCCTGCCCCTAAACGGGGCAGGAGAAAGGAAAGGCTGAATGGGGATGTGAATGAAGCCTAAGTCTGTTTTTGGCTTCCAAAAGCGCATCAGAAAACCTGACAGTTGACAATGTTCTTACATCTCTTTAAGATACTTGCTAAAAAGTTTGCAAAAAATATATATACATACTTAACAAACTGTCATTCTAGTGAGAAGAGAAGATCTGATAATGAAGGTAATCTCTGAAGAAACATCTACTGCTTTGATAAAAATATTAGGAAGATACATGTATGTCTCAAAACATAATAGACAAAAAGGTTTGTTAACAAAGTAACCCATTTTCACATACGTGAAGCTGCATACATGACATCAGAGTACCTACTTGTCACAATGTTCGTTGCAATGTTCGTTGAAATTTCAATGAATCTCCCTTGAAGGGCAGAAGATATGCTGGTTTTTAACTTCTTAAAAGCCTGCTTAATGTCTCTATTACTCAGACTGTAGATAATAGGATTGAGAAGTGGAGTCACTACAGTGTAGAACAGGGAGAGGGTTTTCTTTACACCTTTCTTATTTGGGAGTAAATATATCATAATAAGTGAGCCGTAATATAAAGACACCACGGCCAGGTGAGAGCTGCAGGTGGAAAAGGTCTTCTGCCTCCCGGTCACAGATGGGATCTTCAGTATGGTGATAATAATATAAACATATGAGACCAGAATCACAATAAATGGAAAAACCACAATTGGCACTGCAAATAACATGTCTTCTAGTTTCATAAAAAATGTATCTGAGCAGGAAAGTTCAATTATGGGATCAAAATCACAGAAGAAATGGTCAATGATGTTTGGTCCACAGAACAACAAATGACTCATTGTTATTGCAACAGTCAATATAACAGCAAAAACCATCACCCAACACAAGAGAACAACTTTTATACAAAATGTGAGGTCCATGACTGAGGTGTAATGTAGAGGGTTACAGATGGCCTGATACCGGTCATAGGACATTACACTCAGAAGAAGACATTCAAAGGATTCTGAGGCTGAATAACAATAAAATTGAGTTACACATCCAATAAGAGACAGAGAACGTCCTTCATTCAACACAGTCTGAAGCGTGCTGGGTACAATGGTAAAAGTGAGGAGAATATCTGTGAAGGAGAGCTGTGTGAGGAAGAAGTACATGGGAGAGTGGAGCGATCTGCTGGAGGACACCAACAGAATGATGAGGAGGTTTACACATACCGTCACACAGAAGATGATCAGAAGCAGGAGAAAGAAGCAAATTTTAAGACTCTGTAAATTTTGAAATCCCAAAAGCAAGATCTCAGTCACCGTGCTGGAATTGCAGAACTGCATAGTCACAAAGACTTCAAAAGACCTTAACAATTAACAAAAAAACAAACAAACAAAAATTAAAAGTAAATGCTGAAGTTTATTTCTCTGTAGTTCACTAGTGTGAAAGAGCAGTTACTACTGATTGTCACTTAATCTTCAGCTGTCAATTTTTTTTGCAGGATAATGATGAGAATAATCCAGTTTTACTCTTTTTAAGTAGTTGAAAATGATAAGAAATATTTTTTATAGTAAAGTTTCACTGTAGACAAGGTAGGACGCTTTAGAAAACACATTTAAGAAAAATTAAGAAATGAACAAGTAAATGTTACCCTTTATATTTCCAAACCAGATCAGTCTAAATCTTCTGTATGCTGTATTACAGTGGGGAACACATAATAATACGGATTCCCCAGAGAATCTGAGGAGGAAGATTCATTTTCTTCTTTGTGTAATGGAGCGGATCAATGTTTTCTTGCCTGAGATAAAGACAATACATAAGGTTATTACTGATTATTTCCCTTTTATAGACAAAATATTAGAAAAAATGGTGTAACAAAGCCATGGAGATTTCACTAATGGTCTCTGAGGGGAACACTAACATTTTATTTTAATTTGACCTCTATAGATTTAAGAATATGAAATTTAAAAATGAAGTAGGAAAATGTTTCCATGTATTTTATATGAACAGTCATAGTAAAAAGAAAGTGAACCCTCCCAATAATTTGTATTTCTCAGGACCTGAATATCAGTTGTTTGGTCCTTACTCCTTATCTTGCATAAAATAAATTACCACGACTGACTTGAAAAGACACCGCACATTTCAATATGGAGTTTTTATTTTTTGGGCAAAAAGTAAACCACCGTTCAAAGAAAAGGTGGAAAGAAAAACACGTCCCTCCTTCCAAAATTATTGGGAGAGTATTTGGTAGAAAGGTGGCACTAATAAGATGCACACCTGTGTAATTTCTGCTCATTTCGGGTCTGTTCATTCAGAACAGCTTCACTTTTACATCTTACACCAGACAAGAGCTTTTGGATATAGCATTACACAACTCCGAATGTTTTATCAGCAACCTTCGACTCATCCATGAAATAAGAAAACCCGACGTTTCGCAGGCTATTCGGCCGACCGGAAGTGCTCGACGATGGCGCAGGGACCGCAAACAAAGGCGGGGGAAGTGCGATGGGCTAATAGCTAAGCTAAGGCTAACACCGCACCGGCTTTATTTACCCAGCATTTTCCTTGCTAATGTGCGGTCCCTGGTGAACAAAATGGATGAGTTACGACAGTTACGATCACTGACAACAGACACTTATGGATTGTTATGTCATGATATTCATAGAAACATGGCTACACAGTGGAATATCTGACAATGCTATTGAGCTAGACAGAATAGCAGATGATTCCGGTAAGACAAGAGGCAGAGGACTGTGCATTTATGTTAACAAGGCTTGGTGTACGAACTCTGTCATTGTTGGAAAACACTGCTCAGCTGACCTAGCGTATCTCATGGTTAAGTGTAGACCATTCTATCTGCCGAGGGAGTTCACCTTCACTATAATAACAGCTGCATATATCCCACCAGATGCTAATGCCAAGCATGCTATGAACGAACTTCATGCGGTCATCAGCAAAAAACAATCTGCACACCCTGAGGCTGCATTTATTGTAGCGGGTGACTTTAATCACTCGAACCTAAAGTGAGTTCTACCTAAATTTCATCAACATGTCTCCTGCCATACCAGAGGGGATAAAACCTTGGACCATGTCTATACAAACATTGTTGGAGCCTACAAGGCAACGCCCCTCCCCCACCTGGGACAGTCTGATGCCCTTTCTTTGTTTCTCACCCCCAAGTATTCACCGCTTATCAATCGTGTGAAACCATCAGTGAAGACAATCAAAGTGTGGCCAGCGGGGGTAGATTCTTTACTCCAGGACAGGTTTAAAGACACGGACTGGAGCATGTTTGCCTCTCAGGCCACCTGTGGTTCTCATACTAACATCGAGTCTTACACGTACTCACTACATCTGGAATACATCTACACCACAATTGACAATGTTACCACAGAAAAGCAGATCACAGTGTACCCAAATCAGAAACCATGGATGAACAAGGAAGTGCAGCTTCTACTAAAGGCATGTAACAATGACTTCAGATCAGTTGACGCTAAGACCTACAGTACGTCCAGGGCAGAACTGAAGAGGGGCATCAAGAAGGCTAAGCACAGCTACAAGCTGAAGGTGGAGGAACACTTTGTCAACTCTGACCCACGACGCATGTGGTTGGGCATTCAGGCCATCTCTGACTACAAGCCCAGCAATTCCACACAGACAGCCATAACTGTGTCCTCCCTCAATGAGCTAAATGACTCCTATGTACGATACGTTTATTTTAACAAGGACAACAAGGAAAAGTTTGTCAAAATCCTACCCTCTGATGACTGACATACCTTCACTCTCACTATTACAGATTTCCATAACACACTGAGCAGCATCAACGTTCGCAAGGCTGCTGGCCCTGACGGCATTTCTGGACGTGTGCTTCGAGCATGTGCTGAGCAGCTTGCAGGGGTCTTCACTGACATCTTCAACCTGTTGCTTGCCCAGGCAGTAGTACCATCGTGCTTCAAGACCACCTACATTGTGCCAGTGCCGAAACACTCATCACCAACGTGCCTGAATGACTACCGCCCTGTAGCACTCACGCACTAGTGTAGCTATAGGGGTCGCAGCGGTTGCAATTGCGACCGGGCCCCTAAACCAGGAGATCCACAGTAAATCTGTACCCCCCCTCATTGGTGGCAGCGGCAGTTCCGATCGGAGTCCCAGCAGTGTAATGCTGGGGCTTCGATCGGTTACCATGGCAGCAAGTCCTGTCTGCCATGGCCAGTTACTCTGCAGCATACTTACATGCGATGTGGCCGCCGGGCGCTCCTCCTTCTTGTAACTCATCACAGGTCTGTGCGGTGCATTGGTATAAGCATAAGCAATGCGCCGCACAGACCTGTGACAAGTTACAAGAAGAAGGAGCGCCAGGCGGCCACAGCGCATGTAAGTATGCTGCAGAGTAACTGGCCATGGCAGACAGGACTTCAGTAGCGTCCTGGCTGCCATGGTAACGGATGGGAGCCCCAGCATTACACTGCTGGGACTCCGATCGGAACTGCCGCTGCCACCAATGATAGGGTGGGGTCTGCACTGCCCACCAATGATTTTAATACAGGGGAGGGGGGGCACACTGCCCACCAATGATTTTAATACAGGGGAGGGGGGGCACACTGCCCACCAATGATTTTAATACAGGGGAGGGCACACTGCCCACCAATGATTTTAATACCGAGGGGAGGGGGTGCACTGCCCACCAATGATTTTAATACCGAGGGGGGGAGGGCACACTGCCCACCAATGATTTTAATACCGAGGGGGGGTGCACTGCCCACCAATGATTTTAATACCGAGGGGGGGGAGGGTGCACTGCCCATCAATGATTTTAATACCAAGGGGGGGGAGGGTGCACTGCCCACCAATGATTTTAAAAACCGAGGGGGGGGGCGCACTGCCCACCAATGATTTTAATACCGGGGGGGCACACTGGGGGCTGATGGAGATGGTACTGGGGGCTGGTGAGAGGCACTGGGGGCTGATGGAGAGGGTACTGGGGGCTGATAAGAGGCATTACGGGCTGATGGAGAGGCACTGGGGCTGGTGAGAGGGACTGGGGCTGATGGAGAGGCACTGGGGCTGGTGAGAGGCACTAGGGCTGATGGAGAGGCACTGGGGGCTGGTGAGAGGCACTGGGAGCTGATGGAGAGGCACTGGGGGCTGATGGAGAGGCACTGGGGCTGATGGAGAGGCACTGGGGGCTGGTGAGAGGCACTGGGGGCTGATGGAAAGGGACTGTGGACTGGTGAGAGGCACTGGGAGCTGATGGAGAGGCACTGGAGGCTGATGGAGAGGCGCTGGGGGCTGATGGAGAGGCACTCGGGGATGATGGAGATAGTACTGGGGGCTGGTGAGAGGCACTGGGGGCTGATGGAGAGGCACTGGGGGCTGATGAGAGGCACTGGGGGCTGGTGAGAGGCACTGGGAGCTGATGGAGAGGCACTGGGAGCTGGTGAGAGGCACTGGGGGCTGATGGAGAGGCACTGGGGGATGATGGAGAGGCACTGGAGGCTGGTGAGAGGCACTGGGGGCTGATGGAGAGGCACTGGGGGCTGGTGAGAGGCACTGGCGGCTGATGGAGAGGCACTGGGGGCTGATGGAGAGGCACTGGGGGCTGATGGAGAGGCTACTGGTGGCTGATATGAGACATGGGGCTCTTATCTGAGGTCTGATTGGGGGTAATTCATATTGGGGTCTGAGCTGAGGTGTTATCTGAGGTCTTATTGGGGTCTTATTAACATTGGGGATCTTATTGGGGCTGTTAGCTGAGGTCTGATTAACATTGGGGGTCTGATTGGTGGTCTGACCTGAGGTGTAATGACATTTTTTTATTTTCCGGAGCAGCTTGGAGAAAAAAGGCCTCACAGTCTCCCACACTCCGGCCCGGCCAAGCCTGTCAGCACCCCTGAGGCCAAGCCTGCCAGCACCCCTGAGGCCAAGCCAGCCAGCACCCCTGAGGCCAAGCCTGCCAGCACCCCTGAGGCCAAGCCTGCCAGCACCCCTGAGGCCAAAGAGCCAGCACCCCTGAGTCTTCAGAACTGTAAGTAAATTATATATAAGGGGAGCTTATAATATGAAAGAGACGAATTATGTCAGAGCGGCTCTTCACCTACACGTGTATCAGCACTAGATATATACCCTTTACTCTCCCTAATACCCAAACTACACAAGATACATATCCCTACCTTCTGTCTAATACACATACACACCCCACGATATGTACTTTCACCTTCTTGTGTTACAGACCCCTGTACAATTTAACAATCTTCTTTAATGCACAGACATTAAAATTCATACATTTCCTACACTGGCACAAATGCGTTGCCAGTGACCAACTGTCTGTGCTCAGTCCTACGCGTAACCGTTGCAAGTGCATGAGGAGCTGCGGATGTGGCGGCGAGGTCCGAGAGGTATGTGGGGGTGGGAGATCCGGGGGGCCCATACATTTTTTTTGCTATGGGGCCCAGTCATTTCTAGCTACGCCCCTGCACTCACGCCTATAGTTATGAAGTGCTTTGAGCGACTGATCCTGGCACACCTCAAGTTATGCTTGCCCCCCACACTGGATCCTCACCAATTTGCCTATCGAAGCAATAGGAGTACAGAGGATGCTGTATCTACAGCGCTTTACTGTGTACTCTCACACCTGGACAACAAGAATTCTTATGCAAGAATGCTGTTTGTTGACTTCAACTCAGAATTCAATACAGTCATTCCCTCCAAGTTTATCACTAAGCTTGTGGATCTTGGAATAAGTAACCCTATCTGTAACTGGATCATGGACTTTCTGACCAACAGACCCCAGAATGTTAGGTCAGGAAAAAACTGTTCCACCACCATCACACTTAACATGGGCACTCCACAAGGCTGTGTGCTGAGCCCGTTCCTCTACTCCCTTTTCACCTATGACTGCAGGCCTAGGTGTGGATCCAACTCCATCGTCAAGTTTGCAGATGACACCACAGTGATCGGTCTCATCAGTGACAATGATGAGTCTGACTATAAGGAAGAGTTAAAGCACCCAGCTGTGTGGTGCGCTGACAATAACCTGCTCCTGAATAGTGATGAGCGGCAGGGGCAATATTCAAATTTGCGATATTTCGCAAATATTTGGGAGAATATACGTCATAAATTCGCGAATCAGAGAGTTATATTATATTCTTGATTGCGAAAATCGGCAATGTAATATGCGCATGGGTCACTTTTGCTACATTTTTCAAGCTGCTAGAAGTTTCCTGAGACTGGAGAAAATTGTTTGGATGACAGAACATTACAAGAGCTTTATATGCAGATAGAGTGCTCCAATATATTTACGATTTCAAAAATCGGCAATTAATGATTCGCATATTTTAGCGCAATACATGCAACTTCACATTTTAGCAGGTCGGACTACATATTACTGATTGGTGCACTAAGTATTGTTATAAACTTGTGACATCTCAGCACTATGTCTGTAGCATGTATGTATGGACAGCAGAACCTATCACACTGCCTAACACCCTGCGCTGGAAACTTTCAGCTACACTATATCACTATCTAACCTACACTGACTATCTGTATTATATATATATACAAACCGGATTCCAAAAAAGTTGGGACACTAAACAAATTGTGAATAAAAACTGAATGCAATGATGTGGAGATGGCAAATGTCAATATTTTATTTGTAATAGAACGTAGATGACAGATCAAACGTTTAATCCGAGTAAATGTATCATTTTAAAGGAAAAATACGTTGATTCCAATTTTTACGGTGTCAACAAATCCCAAAAAAGTTGGGACAAGTAGCAATAAGAGGCTGGAAAAAGTAAATTTGAGCATAACGAAGAGCTGGAAGACCAATTAACACTAATTAGGTCAATTGGCAACATGATTGGGTATAAAAAGAGCTTCTCAGAGTGGCAGTGTCTCTCAGAAGCCAAGATGGGTAGAGGATCACCAATTCCCACAATGTTGCGCAGAAAGATAGTGGAGCAATATCAGAAAGGTGTTACCCAGCGAAAAATTGCAAAGACTTTGCATCTATCATCATCAACTGTGCATAACATCATCCGAATCTGGAACAATCTCTGTGCGTAAGGGTCAAGGCAGTAAAACCATACTGGATGCCCGTGATCTCCGGGCCCTTAAACGACACTGCACCACAAACAGGAATGCTACTGTAAAGGAAATCACAGAATGGGCTCAGGAATACTTCCAGAAACCATTGTCAGTGAACACAATCCACCGTGCCATCCGCCGTTGCCAGCTGAAACTCTTCAGTGCAAAGAAGAAGCCATTTCTAAGCAAGATCCACAAGCTCAGGCGTTTTCACTGGGCCAGGGATCATTTAAAATGGAGTGTGGCAAAATGGAAGACTGTTCTGTGGTCAGACGAGTCACGATTCGAAGTTCTTTTTGGAAATCTGGGACGCCATGTCATCCGGACCAAAGAGGACAAGGACAACCCAAGTTGTTATCAACGCTCAGTTCAGAAGCCAGCATCTCTGATGGTATGGGGTTGCATGAGTGCGTGTGGCATGGGCAGCTTGCATGTCTGGAAAGGCACCATCAATGCAGAAAAATATATTCAGGTTCTAGAACAACATATGCTCCCATCCAGACGTCATCTCTTTCAGGGAAGACCCTGCATTTTTCAACAAGATAATGCCAGACCACATTCTGCATCAATCACAACATCATGGCTGCGTAGGAGAAGGATCCGGGTACTGAAATGGCCAGTCTGCAGTCCAGATCTTTCACCTATAGAGAACATTTGGCGCATCATAAAGAGGAAGGTGCAACAAAGAAGGCCCAAGACGATTGAACAGTTAGAGGCCTGTATTAGACAAGAATGGGAGAGCATTCCTATTTCTAAACTTGAGAAACTGGTCCCCTCGGTCCCCAGACGTCTGTTGAGTGTTGTAAGAAGAAGGGGAGATGCCACACAGTGGTGAAAATGGCCTTGTCCCAACTTTTTGGGGATTTGTTGACACCGTGAAATTCTGATTCAACATATTTTTCCCTTAAAATGGTACATTTTCTCAGTTTAAACTTTTGTTCCGTGATTTATGTTCTATTCTGAATAAAATATTAGAAGTTGGCACCTCCACATCATTGCATTCAGTTTTTATTCACGATTTGTATAGTGTCCCAACTTTTTGGGAATCCGGTTTGTATAAGCTAACTAATAGGGATGAGCGAACCCGAACTGTATAGTTCGGGTTCGTACCGAATTTTGGGGTGTCCGTGACACGGACCCGAACCCGAACATTTTCGTAAAAGTCCGGGTTCGGGTTCGGTGTTCGGTGCTTACTTGGCGCTTTTTGAAAGGCTGCAAAGCAGCCAATCAACAAGCGTCATAATACTTGCCCCAAGAGGCCGTCACAGCCATGCCTACTATTGGCATGGCTGTGATTGGCCAGTGCAGCATGTGACCCAGCCTCTATTTAAGCTGGAGTCACGTAGCGCCGCACGTCACTCTGCTATGATCAGTATAGGGAGAGGTTGCAGCTGCGACGTTAGGGCGAGATTAGGCAGATTAACTCCTCCAAAAGACTTCATTCTGTGATGGATCTGCAGCTGTGGATCATTGAAGTGCTATTATTGACTTGCTCACTTTTTTGAGGCTGCCCAGAGCGTTTTTAGATCACTTTTTTTCTGGGGTGATCGGCGGCCATTTTGTGACTTGTGGTGCGCCAGCACAAGCTATCACCAAGTGTATTTAACCATCGATAGTGTGGTTATTTTGTGCTATATCCTACATCAGCTGCAGGGTGAGCCTGTGTCACGGAAGTGCATTTAACCATCAACAGTCTGGTTATTTTTTGGCCATATACTTTATCAGCTGCAGGCTGAGCCTGTGTCACCGAAGTGCATTTAACCATCAACAGTCTGGTAATTTTTTGGCCATATATTACATCTGGTGCAGGCTGAGCCTGTGTCACCCAAGTGCATTTAACCATCAACAGTGTGGTTATTTTTTGGCCATATACTACATCTGGTGCAGGCTGAGCCTGTGTCACCCAAGTGCATTTAACCATCAACAGTGTGGTTATTTTTTGGCCATATATTACATCAGGGGCAAGTTGAGCCTGTCACTCAGCGCCTAAAAAATAGACCTGACATTTCTATTCAACCAAATCTGTACTGTTTTAGCTGGTAAAGTTATTTGTAGTGACCGTAAAAGCACACTTTTTTTTCTGGGTTGAAAAACTATTCCCAAAATTGCCATTCTCAAAATAACTAGTTTCTGGTATTTGAGGCCTACTTGAAATCTATCCCAAAAAGAATATCTTACATTGAAGCTAGTGATAGTGTCATTCAGAAAAACCTAAGACACACGCTAGCGTGCTGATAGAAATCTGATTCTGTGATTAAACCTATACCTGTCACACAGCGCAAAAAAAAACAGGCCTCACATCTCTATTTAACCAAATCTGTACTGTTTTAGCTGGTCAAGTTATTTGTAGTGACCGTAAAAGCACACTTTTTTTCTGGGTTGAAAAACCATTCCCAAATTTGCCATTCTCAAAATAACTAGTTTCTGGTATTTGAGGCCTACTTGAAATCTATCCCAAAAAGAATATCTTACATTGAAGCTAGTGATAGTGTCATTCAGAAAAACCTAAGACACACGCTAGCGTGCTGATAGAAGTCTGATTCTGTGATTAAACCTTAACCTGTCACACAGCGCAAAAAAAAACAGGCCTCCCATCTCTATTTAACCAAATCTGTACTGTTTTAGCTGGTCAAGTTATTTGTAGTGACCGTAAAAGCACACTTTTTTTTCTGGGTTGAAAAACTATTCCCAAATTTGCCATTCTCAAAATTGTGGTGAACGGGAACAATGAGGAAAACATCTAGTAAGGGACGCGGACGTGGACATGGACATGGTCGTGGTGGTGTTAGTGGACCCTCTGGTGCTGGGAGAGGACGTGGCCGTTCTGCCACAGCCACACGTCCTAGTGTACCAACTACCTCAGGTCCCAGTAGCCGCCAGAATTTACAGGGATATTTGGTGGGGCCCAATGCCGTTCTAAGGATGGTAAGGCCTGAGCAGGTACAGGCATTAGTCAATTGGGTGGCCGACAGTGCATCCAGCACGTTCACATTATCTCCCACCCAGTCTTCTGCAGAAAGCGCATAGATGGCGCATGAAAACCAAGCCCATCAGTCTGTCACATCACCCCCATGCATATCAGGGAAACTGTCTGAGCCTCAAGTTATGCAGCAGTCTCTTAAGCTGTTTGAAGACTCTGCTGCCAGGGTTTCCCAAGGGCATCCACCTAGCTCTTCACCAGGGGTGGAAGAGATAGAATGCACTAGCGCACAACCACTTATGTTTCCTGATGATGATACCACCTCAGCACGTCTCTGATGATGACGAAACACAGGTGCCAACTGCTGCGTCTTTCTG
Source organism: Bufo bufo (assembly GCF_905171765.1). Classification (NCBI taxonomy): domain Eukaryota; kingdom Metazoa; phylum Chordata; class Amphibia; order Anura; family Bufonidae; genus Bufo; species Bufo bufo. Next base: position 832,564,290 of record NC_053389.1, read on the forward strand.
CAGTGTGCAGACTAAACAGGAGGTCAGGGATCAAGACTGGGTGGAAGACGATGCAGGGGACGATGAGGTCCTAGACCCCACATGGAATGAAGGTCGTGCCACTGACTTTCACAATTCGGAGGAAGAGGCAGTGGTGAGACCGAGCCAACAGCGTAGCAAAAGAGGGAGCAGTGGGCAAAATCAGAACACCCGCCGCCAAGAGACTCCGCCTGCTACTGACCACCGCCATCTGGGACCGAGCACCCCAAAGGCAGCTTCAAGGAGTTCCCTGGCATGGCACTTCTTCAAACAATGTGCTGACGACAAGACCCGAGTGGTTTGCACGCTGTGCCATCAGAGCCTGAAGCGAGGCATTAACGTTCTGAACCTTAGCACAACCTGCATGACCAGGCACCTGCATGCAAAGCATGAACTGCAGTGGAGTAAACACCTTAGAAACAAGGAAGTCACTCAGGCTCCCCCTGCTGCCTCTTCTGCTGCTGCTGCCTCGGCCTCTTCTGCTGCTGCCGCCGCCTCGGCCTCTTCTGCTGCTGCTGCCGCCGCCTCGGCCTCTTCCTCTGGAGGAACGTTGGCACCTGCCGCCCAGCAAACATGGGATGTACCACCAACACCACCACCTGCGTCACCATGCATCTCAACCACGTCACACGGCAGCGTTCATCTCTCCATCTCACAAACATTTGAGAGAAAGCGTAAATTCCCACCTAGCCACCCTCGATCCCTGGCCCTCAATGCCAGCATTTCTAAACTACTGGCCTATGAAATGCTGTCATTTAGGCTGGTGGACACACACAGCTTCAAACAGCTTATGTCACTTGCTGTCCCACAGTATGTTGTTCCCAGCCGCCACTACTTCTCCAAGAGAGCCGTGCCTTCCCTGCACAAACAAGTGTCCGATAAAATCAAGTTTGCACTGCGCAACGCCATCTGTGGCAAGGTCCACCTAACCACAGATACGTGGACCAGTAACCACGGCCAGGGACGCTATATCTCCCTAACTGCACACTGGGTAAATGTAGTGGCGGCTGGGCCCCAGGCGGAGAGCTGTTTGGCGCACGTCCTTCCGCCGCCAAGGATCGCAGGGCAACATTCTTTGCCTCCTGTCTCCTCCTCCTCCTACTCAGCTTCCTCCTCCTCTTCTTCCACCTGCTCATCCAGTCAGCCACACACCTTCACCACCAACTTCAGCACAGCACGGGGTAAACGTCAGCAGGCCATTCTGAAACTCATATGTTTGGGGGACAGGCCCCACACCGCACAGGAGTTGTGGCGGGGTATAGAACAACAGACCGACGAGTGGTTGCTGCCGGTGAGCCTCAAGCCCGGCCTGGTGGTGTGCGATAATGGGCGAAATCTCGTTGCAGCTCTGGGACTAGCCGGTTTGACGCACATCCCTTGCCTGGCGCATGTGCTGAATTTGGTGGTGCAGAAGTTCATTCGCAACTACCCCGACATGTCAGAGCTGCTGCATAAAGTGCGGGCTGTCTGTTCGCGCTTCCGGCGTTCACACCCTGCCGCTGCTCGCCTGTCTGCGCTACAGCGTAACTTCGGCCTTCCCGCTCACCGCCTCATATGCGAAGTACCCACCAGGTGGAACTCCACCTTGCATATGCTGGAGAGACTGTGCGAGCAGCAGCAGGCCATAGTGGAGTTTCAGCTGCAGCACGCACGGGTCAGTCGCACTGTGGATCAGACACACTTCACCACCAATGACTGGGCCTCCATGAGAGACCTGTGTGCCCTGTTGCGCTGTTTCGAGTACTCCACCAACATGGCCAGTGGCGATGACGCCGTTATCAGCGTTACAATACCACTTCTATGTCTCCTTGAGAAAACACTTAGGGCGATGATGGAAGAGGAGGTGGCCCAGGAGGAAGAGGAGGAAGAGGGGTCATTTTTAGCACTTTCAGGCCAGTCTCTTCAAAGTGACTCAGAGGGAGGTTTTTTGCAACACCAGAGGCCAGGTACAAATGTGGCCAGACAGGGTCCACTACTGGAGGACGAGGAGGAAGAGGATGAGGAGGAGGTGGAGGAGGATGAGGATGAAGCATGTTCACAGCGGGGTGGCACCCAAAGCAGCTCAGGCCCATCACTGGTGCGTGGCTGGGGGGAAACACAGGACGATGACGATACGCCTCCCACAGAGGACAGCTTGTCCTTACCTCTGGGCAGCCTGGCACACATGAGCGACTACATGCTGCAGTGCCTGCGCAACGACAGCAGAGTTGCCCACATTTTAACGTGTGCGGAATACTGGGTTGCCACCCTGCTGGATCCCCGGTACAAAGACAATGTGCCCACCTTACTTCCTACACTGGAGCGTGATAGGAAGATGTGCGAGTACAAGCGCACGTTGGTAGACGCGCTACTGAGAGCATTCCCAAATGTCACAGGGGAACCAGTGGAAGCCCAAGGCGAAGGCAGAGGAGGAGCAAGAGGTCGCCAACGCAGCTGTGTCACGGCCAGCTCCTCTGAGGGCAGGGTTAGCATGGCAGAGATGTGGAAAAGTTTTGTCACCACGCCACAGCTAACTGCACCACCACCTGATACGGAACGTGTTAGCAGGAGGCAACATTTCACTAACATGGTGGAACAGTACCTGTGCACACACCTCCACGTACTGACTGATGGTTCGGCCCCATTCAACTTCTGGGTCTCCAAATTGTCCACGTGGCCAGAGCTAGCCTTTTATGCCTTGGAGGTGCTGGCCTGCCCGGCGGCCAGCGTTTTGTCTGAACGTGTATTCAGCACGGCAGGGGGCGTCATTACAGACAAACGCAGCCGCCTGTCTACAGCCAATGTGGACAAGCTGACGTTCATAAAAATGAACCAGGCATGGATCCCACAGGACCTGTCCATCCCTTGTGCAGATTAGATATTAACTACCTCCCCTTAACAATATATTATTCTACTCCAGGGCACTTCCTCATTCAATACTATTTTTAATTTCATTTTACCATTATATTGCGGGGCAACCCAAAGTTGAATGAACCTCTCCTCTGTCTGGGTGCCGGGGCCTAAATGTGTGACAGTGGCCTGTTCCAGTGGTGGGTGACGTGAAGCCTGATTCTCTGCTATGACATGAAGACTTATTCTGTGCTGACATGAAGCCAGATTCTCTGTTACGCGACCTCTCTCCTCTGCCTGGGTGCCTGGGCCTAAATATGTGACAGTGGCCTGTTCCATTGGTGGGTGACGTGAAGCATGATTCTCTGCTACAACATGAAGACTGATTCTGTGCTGACATGAAGCCAGATTCTCTGTTACGCGACCTCTCTCCTCTGTCTGTCTGGGTGCCGGGGCCTAAATATGTGACAGTGGCCTGTTCCAGTGGTGGGTGACGTGAAGCCTGATTCTCTGCTATGACATGAAAACAGATTCTGCGCTGACATAAGGCCAGATTCTCTGTTACGGGACCTCTCTCCTCTGCCTGGGTGCCTGGGCCTAAATGTGTGACAGTGGCCTGTTCCAGTGGTGGGTGACGTGAAGCCTGATTCTCTGCTATGACATGAAGACAGATTCTGCGCTGATATATAAGCCAGATTCTCTGTTACGGGACCTCTCTCCTCTGCCTGGGTGCCTGGGCCTAAATGTGTGACAGTGGCCTGTTCCAGTGGTGGGTGACGTGAAGCCTGATTCTCTGCTATGACATGAAGACAGATTCTGCGCTGACATAAGGCCAGATTCTCTGTTACGGGACCGCTCTCCTCTGTCTGTGTGCCGGGGCCTAAATGTGTGACAGTGGCCTGTTCCAGTGGTGGGTGACGTGAAGCCTGATTCTCTGCTATGACATGAAGACAGATTCTGCGCTGACATAAGGCCAGATTCTCTGTTACGGGACCGCTCTCCTCTGTCTGGGTGCCGGGCCCTAAATGTTTGACAGTGGCCTGTTCCAGTGGTGGGTGACGTGAAGCCTGATTCTCTGCTATGACATGAATACAGATTCTGCGCTGACATAAGGCCAGATTCTCTGTTACGGGACCTCTCTCCTCTGCCTGGGTGCCTGGGCCTAAATGTGTGACAGTGGCCTGTTCCAGTGGTGGGTGACGTGAAGCCTGATTCTCTGCTATGACATGAAGACAGATTCTGCGCTGACATAAGGCCAGATTCTCTGTTACGGGACCGCTCTCCTCTGTCTGGGTGCCGGGCCCTAAATGTTTGACAGTGGCCTGTTCCAGTGGTGGGTGACGTGAAGCCTGATTCTCTGCTATGACATGAAGACAGATTCTGCGCTGACATAAGGCCAGATTCTCTGTTACGGGACCTCTCTCCTCTGCCTGGGTGCCTGGGCCTAAATGTGTGACAGTGGCCTGTTCCAGGGGTGGGTGACGTGAAGCCTGATTCTCTGCTATGACATGAAGACAGATTCTGCGCTGATATAAGGCCAGATTCTCTGTTACGGGATCTCTCTCCTCTGCCTGGGTGCCTGGGCCTAAATGTGTGACAGTGGCCTGTTCCAGTGGTGGGTGACGTGAAGCCTGATTCTCTGCTAAGACATGAATACAGATTCTGCGCTGACATAAGGCCAGATTCTCTGCTATGGCATGAAGAGACTGATTCTCTGCTGACATGAAGCCAGATTCATTGCTATGGCATGAAGAGACTGATTCTCTGCTGACGTGAAGCCAGATTCTCTGCTATGAGACCTCTGTCCAATTGATATTGGTTCATTTTTATTTTTTTTATTTTTATTTTAATTTATTTCCCTATCCACATTTGTTTGCAGGGGATTTACCTACATGTTGCTGCCTTTTGCAGCCCTCTAGCTCTTTCCTGGGCTGTTTTACAACCTTTTTAGTGCCCAAAAGTTCGGGTCCCCATTGACTTCAATGGGGTTCAGGACGAAGTTCGGGTCGGGTTCGGATCCCGAACCTGAACATTTCCGGGAAGTTCGGCCGAACTTCTCGAACCCGAACATCCAGGTGTTCGCTCAACTCTACTAACTAACTAACTAACTAACTAACTAACTAACTAACTATCTAATGTAAAGCACAGCAAAGCACAGAGCACAGCAATGACACTGCTCTCTCTCTCAGAACTGCAAAAAACTGCAGAAAATGACTGCCGGGTGAGTTTCTTATATAGTAAGGCCTCATGCACACGACCGTTGTGTGCATCCGTGGCCGTTGTGCCGTTTTCCGTGATTTTCTGCGGACCCATTGACTTTCAATGAGTCCGTTGAAAACTCGGAAAATGCACCGTTGTTCATCCGCGGCTGTGATCCGTGTTTCCTGTCCGTCAAAAAAATATGACCTGTCCTATTTTTTTGACAGACAATGGTTCACGGACCCATTCAAGTCAATGGGTCCGTGAAAAAACACGGATGCACACAAGATTGGCATCCGCGTCCGTGGTCCGTGGCCGTAGGCTACTTTCACACAGACGGATCCGCAGATCCGTCTGCATAAAAGCTAAAAGCTTTTTCAGAGCTGAGTTTTCACTTCGTGAAAACTCAGATCCGACAGTATATTCTAACACATAGTGATGGGAATGCTTCTAGTTAGAATATACTACGAACTGTGTACATGACTGCCCCCTGCTGCCTGGCAGCACCCGATCTCTTACAGGGGGCTGTGATCTGCACAATTAACCCCTCAGGTGCTGCACCTGAGGGGTTAATTGTGCGTATCATAGCCCCCTGTAAGAGATTATGTGCTGCCAGGCAGGAGGGGGCACACCCCCCTCCCTCCCAAGTTTTAAATTCATTTGTGGCCAATGGGCCCCCCCTCCCTCCCCTGTAGTACTGTAGATTCATTGGTGGCCAGTGGGCCCCCCCTCCCTCCCCTGTAATACTGTCCATTCATTGGTGGCCAGTGGGCCCCCCTCCCTCCCCCTCCTAATTAAAATCTCCCCCCCCCCTATCGTTGGTGGCAGCGGAGAGTTCCGATCGGAGTCCAAGTTTAATCGCTTGGGCTCAGATCGGTAACCATGGCAACCAGGACGCTACTGCATTCCTGGTTGCCATGGTTACTTAGCAATTTTTAGAAGCATTATACTTACCTGCGAGCTGCGATGTCTGTGACCGGCCGGGCGCTCCTCCTACTGGTAAGTGACAGGTCTGTGCTATAAGCAATGTGCCGCACAGACCTTTCACTTACCAGTAGGAGGAGCGCAGTAGCGTCCTGGTTGCCATGGTTACCGATCAGAGCCCCAGCGATTAAACTGGGACTCCGATCGGAACTCTCCGCTGCCACCAATGATGGGGGGTCTGTCATTTTAATTAGGGGGGGGAAGAGGGGGGGGCGGCCGCACTGGCCACCAATGTGTTAAATACAAGGGAGGGAGGGAGGGGGGGCCGGCCGCACTGGCCACCAATGTGTTAAATACAAGGGAGGGAGGGGGGCCCGGCCGCACTGGCCACCAATGAGTTAAATACAGGGGAGGGAGGGGGGGCCGCACTGGCCACCAATGAGTTAAATACGGGGGGGGGAGGGGGGTTTGCCCCCTGCTGCCTGGCAGCACCTGCCAGGCAGCAGGGGGCAGTCATGTACACAGTTCTTTTAGTATATTCTAACCTGAAGCGTCCCCATCACCATGGGAACGCCTCTGTGTTAGAATATACTGTCGGATCTGAGTTTCACGATCTAACTAAAATCCGATGGTATATTCTAACATAGAGGCGTTCCCATGGTGATGGGGACGCTTCAAGTTAAAATATACCATCGGATTGGAGAAAACTCAGAGTGATGGTATAAAAGGGACTCCTGACTTTACATTGAAAGTTAATGGGGGACGGATCCGTTTGCAATTGCACCATATTGTGTCAACATCAAACGGATCCGTCCCCATTGACTTGCATTGTAATTCAGGACGGATCCGTTTGGCTCCGCACGGCCAGGCGGACACCAAAACGGCTTTTTTTTCATGTCCGTGGATCCTCCAAAAATCAAGGAAGACCCACGGACGAAAAAACGGTCACGGATCACGGACCCCGTTTTTGTGGACCTTAAAAGAAAACGGTCGTGTGCATGAGGCCTAAGGGGTAGGCAACTTTCCTATTGGTTGCTAGGGATGTTGCTAAGCTCAGACAAAGACATTGCTGCCTTCTCATTGGCCCACAAGAAAAAAGCAGGGAGGGATCATGGGTTCAGATGAAAAAAAAATCTAGAATATTTGCGAATACGTATATATCAAACTATATTCTAAATCTTTGCGAATTCTTAAAGTGGCGATATTCAAGATTAAAATTTGCGATTCGAATATCCGCGCCCAACACTACTCCTGAATACCAGCAAGATAAAAGAGCTCATTGTGGACTTTAGGAAGGAGAAGAGGAACACCCATGACTCCATCCACATAAATGGCACAGCTGTTGAACGGGTTTCCAGCTTCAAGTTCCTGGGGACACACATCTCTGAGAATCTGTCCTGGTCAACCAACATCTCCAGCCTGGTCAAGAAGGCACATCAGAGCCTCTTTTTCTATCGCTATGCGATAGAGAGCATCCTGACCAACTGTTTCACAGTCTGGTATGGGAATTGTTCTGTTGCTGACCGCAAGGCACTGCAGCGGGTTGTAAACACTGCTCAACACATCACAGGGACTCCACTTCCTGCCATTGAGGATGTTCACAAGAAGAGATGTCTACGACGGTCACGCATCATTCTTAGGGACTCCTCTCATCCTGTCAATAATCTCTTCCAGCTCCCCCCCTCCAGAAGGCAGCACAGGACCCAGCTGTCACCCATCCACACTCACTTAACCTTCTACACTTTTCCTCCCCTCCATCCCTTTATGATCACTGGACCATGATCATGACTGTCATTCATTCTCAACATTCACTGTAAGTTCACATTGGTTACTGCTACAGTTTGGGACACTTGCTAAAGTTAGGATACTTGTACATCTGTATATTTGCCCATTTGTATAGCAATATAGAACAGTTCATCTGTATATATTGTAGGAAGGCGCAAGGTTCCGTCATTGACGGAAGGTATGTGTCACCGAGGTTCCTGGCCTCAATTAAGTAAGAGCCGGTATTTTCAGGTGTCAGCGGCAGCTAATGCTGATTGACACTTTGCTATTTTAGTATGGCTGTATAGCCAATCCGGGACGGCTCTTACTGGGAGTAGTCAAAGTGATGGGTGAGTGACTACTCCCCATGTTCCAGGCCGGGTCTTGACTGGCCTATAAAAAACCCAGCCAGCAGTGACAGCTGTGAGTGATCACCTCTCTCTGACAGAGGAGCTCTGGCAATCGCTGGTGTGGGAACTGAGCCCTGTGCTGGGCTTAAAAGCTGAGACCTGTGTGTCAGGAGAGCAGGCCACCTAAAGCCTACATTTTGACTGCTGGAGGCAGAACTGCCTACAAGATGATGTTTTTTTGTTATGCAGGAACTTTCTACTTGGTGTGAACAAACACCAACCTTTCAAAGAGTGTTTTTTGTTTAACCTTATGTGTGAATAAACACGGACATTTGAATTACGAACTTTGCCTCTGTACTGCACCCGATTATCCCAACTACCAGAGCGAATCCCCACAATATGTTTACATCATCACATCTGCATATATGTATTGTGGGGATTTGCTCTGGTAGACAGGCTAGCGGACGCAGTACAGAGGCAACCACAAAGTCTTTAACTTAAACAGTTCAGTGTTTTATTCACACATAAGGAAAAACAAAAAGTAACGGTTTGCAGTCTTGGTGTTTGTTCACACCATAAAAAGTCCACAGAACAAAAGCCTTCACCTGGTCAGAAGTTTTTCCACCCGCAGTCCACAGCAGGCTTTTTAGGGCCTGTTTTCCAGCAGGCGTCTCTCAGCCCTTTAGCACGGCACAAGTTCTCAGTTCCCAAACACACAGAGACTGACAGCGCTCCACTGTCAGAGAGGAGTAGTCCAAACCCAGCTGACCCTTGAAATTACCGACTCTTACCTCACCGAGGCCAGGAACCTCGGTGACACATACCTTCAGTTAATGATGGCCTCTTGCGCCTTTCTACAGAATATATAGCTAAAAGAATGGGGGGCACTCAATAACTAGTAATACCTGGACTATTATAAATGTACCAGTAGTATAAACCCCTTTATTCCCAAAAAAGTTAGAAACCTATAGACAATAAAATGGACTATATCTCAGATCAATACAGACCTAAACCAATTAAAAACCATAGATAATAAAACCAATTGTTTGTGCAGTCCTTATCAACTATCTCCTTAAATATATATATATATATATATATATATTTACGTATATATATTATGAGTATTGCACAGTGTGGTTCCAGGTTGTATGAATAGACCCCTACTATTGGGGTATAATCCTCCCACAAATATTGGGGGTACTGACCGAAGGTATATCGAAATGTACGGTCAATCAGCTGTATGTATGTGAAATTAAAATAAGTTGCAACTGTATATTCAGTACTTTACCACTCCGCGCGCGTGCCGCCAATTCTGTCTTCTGTTATACTTTAATGTCCGAAACCTCCTAGGAGATGTATTTTTCCTTTGCTCTGCCAGGACCTACGCGGCGTCCCACGAGGTCTGCAGTCCTCCTTGTGGCGTCCCACGTGACGGAGGCATTAAATGTGACCTATAAACTGTGCAACTCAAGTGAAAAACAAACTGAAATATTTTAGGTGGAGGGAAGAAAACAAAAAACACTAAAATAATGTGGTTGCATAAGTGTGCACACCCTCTTACAACTGGTTATGTAGCTGTGTTCAGAATTAAGCAATCACATTCACAATCCTGTTAAATAGGAGTCGGCATACACCGGCCATCATTTAAAGTGCCTCTGATTAACCCCAAATAAAGTTCAGCTGCTCTAGTTGGTCTTTCCTGAAATGTTCTTAGTCGCATCCCACAGCAGAAGCCTTGGTCCACAGAGAGCTTCCAAAGCATTATTGTTAAAAGGTATCAGTCAGGAGAAGGGGACAAAATAATTTCCAAGGCATTAGATCTACCATGGAAAACAGTGAAGACAGTCATCATCAAGTGGAGAAAATATGGCACAACAGTGACATTACCAAGAACTGGACGTCCCTCCAAAATTAATGAAAAGACGAGAAGAAAACTGGTCTGGGAGGCGACCAAGAGGCCTACAGCAACATTAAAGGAGCTGCAGGAATATCTCTGGCAAGTACTGGCTGTGTGGTACATGTGACAACAATCTCCCGTATTCTTCATATGTCTGGGCTATGGAGTAGATTGGCAAGACAAAAGCCTTTTCTTACAAAGTAAAACATCCAAGCCAGGCTACATTTTGCAAAAACACATCTGAAGTCTTCCAAAAGCTTGTGGGAAAAGGTGTTATGGTCTGATGAAACCAAGGTTGAACTTTTTGGCAATAATTCCAAAAGATATGTTATGCCCAAAAACAATACTGCACATCACCAAAAGAACCCCATCCCCACAGTGAAGCATGGTGGTGGCAGCATCATACCAAGGGGCTGTTTTTCTTCAGCTGGAACTGGGGCCTTAGTTAAGCTAGAGGGAATTATGAACAGTTCCAAATAACAGTCAATATTGGCACAAAACTTTCAGGCTCCTGCTAGAAAGCGGAACGTGAAGAGGAACTTCATCTTTCAGCATGACCCAAATCATACATCCAAATCAACAAAGAAATGGCTTCACCAAAAAAAGAATTACGTTTTGGAATGGCCCAGCCAGAGCCCAGACCTGAATCCGATTGACAATCTGTGGGGTGATCTGAAGAGGGCTGTGCACAGGAGATGCCCTCGCAGTCTGACAGATTTGGAGTGTTTTTGTAAAAAAGAGTGGGCAAATCTTGGCAAGTCAAAATGTGCCATGCTGGTAGACTCATACCCAAAAAGACTGAGCGCTGTAATAAAATCAAAAGGTGCTTCAGTATTAGCAAAGTATTAGTTTAAGGGTGTGCACACTTATGCAAACATATTATTTTATTTTTTATTTTTTATTTCCTCTACCTAAAAGATTTCAGTTTGTTTTTCAATTGAGTGGTACAGATTATAGGTCACATTAAGGCTCCATTCACACGTCCGCAAAATGGGTCCGCATCCGTTCCGCAATTTTGCGGAACGGGTGCGGACCCATTCATTCTCTATGGGGACTGAATGGATGCTGACAGCACACAGTGTGCTGTCCGCATCCGCATTTGCGGTGCGCGGCCCCGATCTTTGGGTCCGCAGCTCCGCAAAAAGATAGAGCATGTCCTATTCTTGTCCACAGCTTGCGGACAAGAATAGGCATTTCTATGGGGGTGCCGGGCTGGTCTGTTGCGGACCCGCAATTTGCGGGTCCGCAACACACCACGGACGTGTGAATGCAGCCTAAAGGTGGAAAAAGTTCTGAAATGATTTATCTTTGTCTAATTTTTTTACATCACAGAAACCTGACATTTTAACAGGAGTGTGTAGACTTTTTATATCCACTGTATAACACTCTCTGATCTCCTGTAAAGCTGTAACTATGGTCAGGGACAATACATGCCCTTTACGGCCCACTGGGTGAATGTGGTTCCTGCACAGCCACACCAGCAACTTGGCCAGGTGACTCCACTTCCGCTTCCACATTCTCACGCCGTTGGTCCTGCAACAATGTCCGCCTCTGCCTCCTTATCCTCCACCGTGTCCTCAGCCTCCACTGCAAGGACAATTCACAGTGCCCCTCCAGCATACCACATGTGCAGGGCACGGCTGTTCTGCACCTCGATTGCCTGGGCGAACTGAGCTACACAGGGGAGGAACTGCTCTGTGTCCTTCAGCAAGAAATCGAATACTGGCTTTCTCCGCGACAAATGAAAATCAGAAACATGGTGACCGACAACGGGAAGAACATTGTGTCGGCGCTGCGTCAAGGAGGGCTTAGTCATGTGCCCTGCATGGCACACATGTTCAATCTGGTTGTCATGTGTTCCTGAAGTCTTCCACCCATCTGCAAGACAGCCTAAAAATGGCCAAGAATCTTTGCATGCACTCGTACACCGCAAAGCACACCCTACTTGAGCTGCAGCGGCAGAATGGAATCCCCCAACATAGGCTGATATGCAACATTTCCAACCGTTGGAATTCCACCCTCTATATGTTGGACAGACTGTACGAACAGAGAAAGGCCATAAACAATTCTCCCCTGTGTAACTTTGATGTCAGCCAGTGGCAGCTCATGCGTGATACCCTTTGAGGAGGCCACGTTATTTGTCAGTCGCCAGGACTACGGGATGAACAATGTTATTCCACTGCTTCATGTCCTGGAGCAGATGCTGGTAAATCTGGCTGGTCAGGGAACTGGAGACGGGGCGTCTAGTTCTCACTGCCACATGAGCCCTGTGGGGGCTGAACTGGAGGAGGAGGACGACATTGGAGCACACGCAATGTGTAGCGAAATGGTTGATTTTTCTACACAGGAGACAGGAGAGGAGGAGCAGGAGCAGCCAGAGGTGCTACAGGGTTATGAGAAAGACGAGGCAGAGGACCCAGACACTCCGTGGAAGTATGCAATGGAGATGGAGGCAGGAAGTCCCTCCGAATCACTTGCGCAAATGGCCTGCTGCATGCTCACTTGCTTAGGTAGTGGGGGGATTTGCTCTGGTAGACAGGCTTGCGGACGCAGTATAGAGGCAATGACAACGTCTTTAACTTAAACAGTTCGGTGTTTATTCACACATAAGGATAAGCAAAACAAAAAGTCAGTTTCAAGGAAAACAGTCACCTTGAGTCTGGTGTTTGTTCACACCATGCAGCAATGCAGAAGTCCTTGGACATAGCAGAAAGCATCTGCTCTCATGCCAACAAGGTAGCAGGCCTTTACCCAGGCCCAAACTCCCAGGTCCCAACACAGAGACTGACAGAGCTTCACAGTCAGAGAGGAGTAAATTCCCACCATCGGACAGTGCTGCCTATGTTTTAACGCCCAAACCAAGATCCAGCCTGGAACGTGGGGAGCAGCCACCCACCCTGCACTTTGGCTGCTTCCAGTAAGAGCCAGCCCGGATCGGCTTTACAGCCATACTAAATAGCAAAACCATGTCAGCCAGCACTAGCTGCCGCTGACACATTAAATTACCGGTTCTTACCTCACCAAAGCCAGGAATCTCGGTGACACATACCTTCCATAAATAACAGACCCTTGTGCCTTCCTACAGTAGTGACAGCCGAATTGTCACCATTCGGCAGCGGGATGACTTCTGGCTCTCCACCTTGTTGGACCCTCGCTACCGGTCCAAAATGGGGGCCTTTTTTACACCCGCTTAGATGGAGGACAAACTGAACTACTATAGAGACATCCTATTTAGTAAGTTGGCGGCTGCCTATCTGCACCATCGTCCATCCTCTCGCAGGGCTGACCGGGGGCCCCTCTGCACTCACGTTCCACAGCCATGGCTGCTGGGGAGGGGTGGGGTGGCAGGAGTATTTACAGCTCCATCAGTGGCTGATGAGCAGCTTTCTTCACCCGCCTAGTGAAGAAACTACTCACCAGCATCTAGACCTGGAGCAGAACCTTAACCAGCAGGTGGCGGCATACTTGGAGTGCACCCTGCCAGCTGTCAATGAAGATGGACTACTGGGCAGCCAAACTGGATTTGTGGCAACACCTGGCCGAGTTTGCCCTGGAAATATTTGTCCTGCCCGGCCAGTAGTGTGGCATCAGAGCAGGTGTTTAGTGCGGTGGGGGCCATAGTTCCCCCCAGAAGAACTCGCCTGCCACCCAAAATGTGGAGAGACTGACCTTTGTCAAGATGGATCAGGCGTGGATCAGCCAAGATTTCCAACCACCACTTCCTGATGTATCAGACTAGATCATCCATGGTGCCACACCAACACTTTGACAAAAGAGACCTGTTTCTTCTGGCTACATGACTCAGATACTATTCTGATGCTACCACCCACTTGATGCCACACATCTGATGCCAAGTGCTCCTTCTGTCACCCACCATCTTCAGAGGGTGCTGGTATTGCCACCCACCTCCACATTATGTCACCTTGCCACTCTGTGGCCCCCTGATGCTGATGCCATCTCCACACTATGTCACCTTGCCACTCTGTGGCCTCCTCATGCTGCTGCCACCTCCACACTATGCCACCTTGCCACTATGTGGCCTCCTCGTGCTGCTGTCACCTCCACACTATGTCACCTTGCCACTCTGTGGCCTCCTGATGCTGCTGCCACCTCCACACTATTTCACATTGCCACTCTGCGGACTCCTGCTGCTGCTGCCACCGCCAAACTCTGTCATTGTACCACTCTGTAGTCTTCTTTATGCTGCTGCCACCTCCACACTCTGTCATTGTGCCACTTTTCGGCCTCCTGATGCTGCAGCCACCTACAGATTCTTTCATTGGGCCACTCTGTGTGTCTCCTCATACTGCTGCCACCTCCACACTGTCATTGTGCCACTCTGTGGCCTCCTCATGCTGCTTTCACCTCACCACTATGTCATAGGGCCACTCTGTGGACTTCTCATGCTGTTGCCACCCTCCCCACTTCATGACTTGGCCACTTTTTTGCCTTTCGGCCTGGCTGTCATAATTTATTTGACCTTTCTTCTGATCTGTCAGAAGGAAGGAAAAATGAGACGCACAATGGATCCTGTCTGTGCAGCAGCTGTAAGGCTTGTATGGTCCCATCAGAATCGACTTGTGATTTGGTAGCCAAAAGCAGGAGTGGGTACAAAACACAGAAGACATGCAAATATTCCATTCACGTGTCATCTCTGTTTTAGATCCACTCCTGTTTTTTTTGGCATTAGCAATACTGATGGATTACTGACCAAATGCTGACCGAGTGAAGGCGGATGCACCACAGACAGGATCAGTTTTTTTGGGGTTATTGTTCTGACGGATCAGATGTAGGGCAAAATAATCTGTGACGTCAACACAAACTTACTGTTGACACCCTCTGCACTCTGTCAGGGGGCTCTACTAGTATAAGCGATTAATACAACAGGTTTTGTTGACATCTATGTGGAAGAGTTCACACTTGAGTTTTTTTGTTCAGCTTTGGCCCCGTGACTGCCCAAATAAGTGAAGTGTGCATTGATTCTAGGAGCGACGCCTGTCATCTGCATGTCATACGGACTCACAGTTTTATTTCACTACCAAAGCAGACTCCATATGCGTGTTACTGAAAGGCACAGTGTTCTACACCACTATAGAGGCTCTCAGCAGCCAGGAAATAGCAGTTTTTTAACACGATTCGCCGCAAATATATTCGTATCAAACCAAATTTTTTCAAAATTTTTCGGTGAATATGTTAAAAAACATGTAAGTAATAGCATTCTTAAGACAGAATGCAAAATAATTTGGCCATTCAGGGGTTAAAAAAACAACTCACCTCATTCACTTGATCACTGCAGCACCTTCTTCTATCTTCACTGAACAGGACCTGCCAAAGGACCTGCAATATGCATGATGACGTCACTGCGCTCTCCCACATGGTGATGTCATTATGCATATCGCATATGGCCATGTTCCTTTGCATTCCGTCTTAAGAATGCTATTATTTTCCGTTATAACAGAAAATAATTAAATGACCTGGACACCGAACCCGAACCCAAACTTCAGTGAAAAAGTCAGAGTTCGAGTCCAGGTAACCGAACTCGCAAAGTTTGGTACAAACCTGAACTTTGTAGTTGGGGTTCGCTCATCGCTACTTGTAAGTCAATGAGGGCAGGCCCTCCCTCATACTTTCTCTCAGAGTCATGTGAGCACCCTTTTTCTTCCTCCGTCGTGCACCAACATATGCAGTAAAATTAAGGTGAGCACCGTTTTACTAGTTTTGTCCAAATTGAAACTCATTGCCAAGCTTTGGTGAGGCCTAGGGATGAGCGTACCCGAACTGTATAGTTCGGGTTTGTACCGAATTTTGGGGTGTCCGTGACACGAACCCGAACATTTTCGTAAAAGTCTGTGTTCGGGTTCGGTGTTCGGCGCTTTCTTGGCGCTTTTTGAAAGGCTGCAAAGCAGCCAATCAACAAGCGTCATACTACTTGCCCCAAGAGGCCATCACAGCCTTGCCTACTATTGGCATGGCTGTGATTGGCCAGTGCAGCATGTGACCCAGCCTCTATATAAGCTTGGGTCACGTAGCGCTGCACGTCACTCTGCTGATTCAAGCGTAGGGAGAGGTTGCAGCTGCGACGTTAGGGCGAGATTAGGCAGTGATTAACTCCTCCAAAAGACTTCATTCTGTGATCGATCTGCAGCTGTGGATCATTGAAGTGCTAATATTGACTTGCTCACTTTTTTGAGGCTACCCAGAGCGTTTTTAGATCACTTTTTTTCTGGGGTGATCGGCGGCCATTTTGTGACTTGTGGTGCGCTAGCACGAGCTATCACCAAGTGTATTTAACCATCGATAGTGTGGTTATTTTGTGCTATATCCTACATCAGCTGCAGGCTGAGCCTGTGTCACCAAAGTGCATTTAACCATCAACAGTCTGGTTATTTTTTGGCCATATACTACATCAGCTGCAGGCTGAGCGTGTGTCACCGAAGTGCATTTAACCATCAACAGTCTGATTATTTTTTGGCCATATACTACATCTGGTGCAGGCTGAGCCTGTGTCACCCAAGTGCATTTAACCATCAACAGTGTGGTTATTTTTTGGCCATATACTACATCAGGGGCAAGTTGAGCCTGTCACCCAGCGCCTAAAAAATAGACCTGACATTTCTATTCAACCAAATCTGCACAGTTTTAGCTGGTCAAGTTATTTGTAGTGACCGTAAAAGCACTTTTTTTTTTCTGGGTTGAAAAACAATTCCCAAATTTGCCATTCTCAAAATAACTAGTTTCTGGTATTTGAGGCCTACTTGAAATCTATCCCAAAAAGGATATCTTACATTGAAGGTACTGATAGTGTCATTCAGAAAAACCTAAGACACACGCTACCGTGCAGATAGAAGTCTGATTCTGAGATTAAACCTTAACCTGTCACACAGTGCAAAAAAAAACAGGTCTCACATTTCTATTCAAGCAAATCTGTACTGTTTTATCTGGTCAAGTTATTTGTAGGGACCGTAAAAGCACATTTTTTTTTCTGGGTTGAAAAAATATTCCCAAATTTGCCATTCTCAAAATTGTGGTGAACGGGAACAATGAGGAAAACATCTAATAAGGGACGCGGACGTGGACATGGTCGTGGTGGTGTTAGTGGACCCTCTGGTGCTGGGAGAGGACGTGGCCGTTCTGCCACAGCCACACGTCCTAGTGAACCAACTACCTCAGGTCCCAGTAGCCGCCAGAATTTACAGGGATATTTGGTGGGGCCCAATGCCGTTCTAAGGATGGTAAGGCCTGAGCAGGTACAGGCATTAGTCAATTGGGTGGCCGACAGTGCATCCAGCACGTTCACATTATCTCCCACCCAGTCTTCTGCAGAAAGCGCACAGATGGCGCATGAAAACCAAGCCCATCGGTCTGTCACATCACCCCCATGCATATCAGGGAAACTGTCTGAGGCTCAAGTTATGCAGCAGTCTCTTATGCTGTTTGAAGACTCTGCTGCCAGGGTTTCCCAAGGGCATCCACCTAGCTCTTCACCAGTGGTGGAAGAGATAGAATGCACTAACGCACAACCACTTATGTTTCCTGATGATGAGGACATGGGAATACCACCTCAGCACGTCTCTGATGATGACGAAACACAGGTGCCAACTGCTGCGTCTTTCTGCAGTGTGCAGACTGAACAGGAGGTCAGGGATCAAGACTGGGTGGAAGACGATGCAGGGAACGATGAGGTCCTAGACCCCACATGGAATGAAGGTCATGCCACTGACTTTCACAGTTCGGAGGAAGAGGCAGTGGTGAGACCGAGCCAACAGCGTAGCAAAAGAGGGAGCAGTGGGCAAAATCAGAACACCCGCCGCCAAGAGACTCCGCCTGCTACTGACCACCGCCATCTGGGACCGAGCACCCCAAAGGCAGCTTCAAGGAGTTCCCTGGCATGGCACTTCTTCAAACAATGTGCTGACGACAAGACCCGAGTGGTTTGCACGCTGTGCCATCAGAGCCTGAAGCAAGGCATTAACGTTTTGAACCTTAGCACAACCTGCATGACCAGGCACCTGCATGCAAAGCATGAACTGCAGTGGAGTAAACACCATAAAAACAAGGAAGTCACTCAGGCTCCCCCTGCTGCCTCTTCTGCTGCTGCCGCTTCGGCCTCTTCTGCTGCTACCGCCGCCTCGGCCTCTTCTGCTGCTGCTGCCGCCGCCTCGGCCTCTTCCTCTGCCTCTGGAGGAACGTTGGCACCTGCCGCCCAGCAAACATGGGATGTACCACCAACACCACCACCTGCGTCACCAAGCATCTCAACCATGTCACACGGCAGCGTTCAGCTCTCCATCTCACAAACATTTGAGAGAAAGCGTAAATTCCCACCTAGCCACCCTCGATCCCTGGCCCTGAATGCCAGCATTTCTAAACTACTGGCCTATGAAATGCTGTCATATAGGCTGGTGGACACACACAGCTTCAAACAGCTCATGTCGCTTGCTGTCCCACAGTATGTTGTTCCCAGCCGGCACTACTTCTCCAAGAGAGCCGTGCCTTCCCTGCACAAACAAGTGTCCGATAAAATCAAGTGTGCACTGCGCAACGCCATCTGTGGCAAGGTCCACCTAATCACAGATACGTGGACCAGTAAGCACGGCCAGGGACGCTATATCTCCCTAACTGCACACTGGGTAAATGTAGTGGCGGCTGGGCCCCAGGCGGAGAGCTGTTTGGCGCACGTCCTTCCGCCGCCAAGGATCGCAGGGCAACATTCTTTGCCTCCTGTCTCCTCCTCCTCCTACTCAGCTTCCTCCTCCTCTTCTTCCACCTGCTCATCCAGTCAGCCACACACCTTCACCACCAACTTCAGCACAGCCCGGGGTAAACGTCAGCAGGCCATTCTGAAACTCATATGTTTGGGGGACAGGCCCCACACCGCACAGGAGTTGTGGCGGGGTATAGAACAACAGACCGACGAGTGGTTGCTGCCGGTGAGCCTCAAGCCCGGCCTGGTGGTGTGCGATAATGGGCGAAATCTCGTTGCAGCTCTGGGACTAGCCGGTTTGACGCACATCCCTTGCCTGGCGCATGTGCTGAATTTGGTGGTGCAGAAGTTCATTCGCAACTACCCCGACATGTCAGAGCTGCTGCATAAAGTGTGGGCCGTCTGTTCGCGCTTCCGGCGTTCACACCCTGCCGCTGCTCGCCTGTCTGCGCTACAGCGTAACTTCGGCCTTCCCGCTCACCGCCTCATATGCGACGTACCCACCAGGTGGAACTCCACCTTTGCATATGCTGGACAGACTGTGCTAGCAGCAGCAGGCCATAGTGGAGTTTCAGCTGCAGCACGCACGGGTCAGTCACACTGTGGATCAGACACACTTCACCACCAATGACTGGGACTCCATGCGAGACCTGTGTGCCCTGTTGCGCTGTTTCGAGTACTCCACCAACATGGCCAGTGGCGATGACGCCGTTATCAGCGTTACAATACCACTTCTATGTCTCCTTGAGAAAACACTTAGGGCGATGATGGAAGAGGAGGTGGCCCAGGAGGAAGAGGAGGAAGAGGGGTCATTTTTAGCACTTTCAGGCCAGTCTCTTCGAAGTGACTCAGAGGGAGGTTTTTTGCAACAGCAGAGGCCAGGTACAATGGTGGCCAGACAGGGCCCACTACTGGAGGACGAGGAGGACGAGGATGAGGAGGAGGTGGAGGAGGATGAGGATGAAGCATGTTCACAGCGGGGTGGCACCCAAAGCACCTCGGGCCCATCACTGGTGCGTGGCTGGGGGGAAACACAGGACGATGACGATACGCCTCCCACAGAGGACAGCTTGTCCTTACCTCTGGGCAGCCTGGCACACATGAGCGACTACATGCTGCAGTGCCTGCGCAACGACAGCAGAGTTGCCCACATTTTAACATGTGCGGACTACTAGGTTGCCACCCTGCTGGATCCCCGGTACAAAGACAATGTGCCCACCTTACTTTTTACACTGGAGCGTGATAGGAAGATGCGCGAGTACAAGCGCACGTTGGTAGACGCGCTACTGAGAGCATTCCCAAATGTCACAGGGGAACCAGTGGAAGCCCAAGGCGAAGGCAGAGGAGGAGCAAGAGGTCGCCAACGCAGCTGTGTCACGGCCAGCTCCTCTGAGGGCAGGGTTAGCATGGCAGAGATGTGGAAAAGTTTTGTCACCACGCCACAGCTAACTGCACCACCACCTGATACAGAACGTGTTAGCAGGAGGCAACATTTCACTAACATGGTGAAACAGTACCTGTGCACACCCCTCCACGTACTGACTGATGGTTCGGCCCCATTCAACTTCTGGGTCTCCAAATTGTCCACGTGGCCAGAGCTAGCCTTTTATGCCTTGGAGGTGCTGGCCTGCCCGGCAGCCAGCGTTTTGTCTGAACGTGTATTCAGCACGGCAGGGGGCGTCATTACAGAGAAACGCAGCCGCCTGTCTACAGCCAATGTGGACAAGCTGACGTTCATAAAAATGAACCAGGCATGGATCCCACAGGACCTGTCCATCCCTTGTGCAGATTAGATATTAACTACCTCCCCTTAACAATATATTATTCTACTCCAGGGCACTTCCTCATTCAATACTATTTTTAATTTCATTTTACCATTATATTGCGGGGCAACCCAAAGTTGAATGAACCTCTCCTCTGTCTGGGTGCCTGGGCCTAAATGTGTGACAGTGGCCTTTTCCAGTGGTGGGTGACGTGAAGCCTGATTCTCTGCTATGACGACTTATTCTGTGCTGACATGAAGCCAGATTCTCTGTTACGCGACCTCTCTCCTCTGCCTGGGTGCCTGGGCCTAAATATGTGACAGTGGCCTGTTCCAGTGGTGGGTGACGTGAAGCCTGATTCTCTGCTATGACATGAAGACAGATTCTGCGCTGACATAAGGCCAGATTCTCTGTTACGGGACCGCTCTCCTCTGTCTGGGTGCCGGGGCCTAAATGTGTGACAGTGGCCTGTTCCAGTGGTGGGTGACGTGAAGCCTGATTCTCTGCTATGACATGAAGACTTATTCTGTGCTGACATGAAGCCAGATTCTCTTTTACGCGACCTCTCTCCTCTGCCTGGGTGCCTGGGCCTAAATGTGTGACAGTGGCCTGTTCCAGTGGTGGGTGACGTGAAGCTTGATTCTCTGCTATGACATGAAGACAGATTCTGCGTTGACATAAGGTCAGATTCTCTGTTACGGGACCGCTCTCCTCTGTCTGGGTGCCGGGGCCTAAACGTGTGACAGAGGCCTGTTCCAGTGGTGGGTGACGTGAAGCCTGATTCTCTGCTATGACATGAAGACAGATTCTGTGCTGACATGAAGCCAGATTCTCTGCTATGGCATGAAGAGACTGATTCTGTGCTGACTTGAAGCCAGATTCTTTGCTATGGCATGAAGAGACTGATTCTCTGCTGACGTGAAGCCAGATTCTCTGCTATGTGACCTCTGTCCAATTGATATTTGGTCATTTTTATTTTTTTAATTTTTATTTTATTTCATTTCCCTATCCACATTTGTTTGTTACCTACATGTTGCTGCCTTTTGCAGCCCTCTAGCTCTTTCCTGGGCTGTTTTACAGCCTTTTTAGTGCACAAAAGTTCGGGTCCCCATTGACTTCAATGGGGTTCGGGTTCGGGACGAAGTTCGGTTCGGGTTCGGATCCCGAACCCGAACATTTCCGGAAAGTTCGGCCGAACTTCTCGAACCCGAACATCCAGGTGTTCGCTCAACTCTAGTGAGGCCTCATCTGGAATATGCAGTTCAGTTCTGGACACAAGTCCATGGAAAGGATGCCCTGGAGCTGGAAAAGGTACAGAGGAGAGCAACTAAACTGAGAAGGGTCATGGAGGGTCTTAGTTATAAGGAAAGATTAAAATAATTGAATTTAGTTAGGCTAATTTCACACTAGAGCTTAGTATCCAGCAGGCTGATCTGGCAGGGAACAGCTTGCCTGATCTCTCTGCTTTCTGGCATTGCAGAAAGCCAAAGCATTGCCGGAAGCCCCAATTAACTATAATGCGGATAGGCAGAGATCCGCCCGCAATCTGACAAATATGCTGAGAATTGGCTGGACAAAACTGTTGTGCATAACTTTGTGAAACTAGTCTTAGTCTTGAGAAGAGACATCTAAGGGGGGGACATGGTTAATCTATACAAATATATAAATGGGCCAAACAAAAAATACGGCGAAAAACTGTTCCATGTAAAATGCCGACAAAAGACTCTGACTGGAGAAGAAAGAATTCAGTCTCCAGAAGCATTAATACTTCTTCGTCATAAGAACTGTGAATATGTGGAATAGTCACCTCCGGACGTTGTCACAACAGGAACAGTGGACAGTTTTATAAAGGGCTTAGATGAATTCTTAAAAGTAAGTAATATTATGAAAAAAGTTCAAAGAGCCCAGGTTCCAAAGGTAAAAATTCAGTTTTTATTGTTTCAAGACTTTAAATCCAAAGTAGCAAAAAGTCTACGCGTTTCGGGTCAAATAACTACCCTTAATCATGAAAAAGTAATACTCCAAATTGCTGGTAACTATATATCCCTAAAACCACCAATCCATAAGGTTGGGGCGGATCATGTGAACTTGCAAATTCGCATAACATGCAAGTTAAAGGCACAGTGTTAGAAAAAAGAAAGACATAACAAAAATATAAGAACACATACTAATAATGTCAGATTAAGTATTGTCTTTTGTTGAAAGGGAACCTGTCATCAACTTTATGCTGACCATACTGAGGGCAGTATAAAGTAGTGACAGAAATACTGATTTCAGCGGTGTGTCACACATCAGCTAAAAGTAAGTGATTGCCGAGTACCATTATCATAATCATTGCAGCCCAGGCCTTGAAAAGAGTGAAATCTACCTGAGAAGAGTTATGGTTATTCATGAATTCCTGCTCTCCCTGCCCATCTGCTGAGAGAAAGGGAGAAAACTAGGTAGAAGATTGTCAATCATCAGCAGGTGGGCAGGGAGAGCAGGAATTCATGAATAACCATGACTCTTCTCAGGTAGATTTGGCTCTTTACAAGGCCTGGTCTGCAATGATTATAATTCTGGTACTCGGCAACCACTTACTTTTAGCTGATGTGTGACACACTGCTGAAATCAGGATTTCTGTCACTACTTTATACTGCCCTCAGTATGGTCAGCATAAAGTTGATGACAGGTTCTCTTTAACCCCGCTGGTATACGAGTATTCATCTGAAAAATCCCAAAAAACTCCCTGTTGAGAAGTTTACGTTTGCAATCCCCCCACGTGCAAGGAGAGAGACTGGAGATACAGTCAACGGCTAGTGGGCAAACTTTTCACATTAAGCAGTATATTAATTGCAACACTAGCTTTGTTGTGTACTGTATTACCTGTGCAACCTGCAACTTACACCACCAATGAATTGAAAGTTTGCATCATAAAACACCTGTCTGACATATTTCAGGCTAGAAATGTTTCTGCGGCTAGTCTTCATTTTGCGGTGGTACATGGAGGTAGTATGACTCATTTTCGTGTACAGGGGGTGGAGCGAGTCTCTCTCCCTGCATATGGGCATTAAGGGTCGTTGTTTGACCCGAAACGCCTAGACTTTTTGCTACTTTGGATTTTCAGTCTTGGAACAATAAAGGCTGAATTTTTGACTTTGAAGCTGTGCTCTTTGAACTCTTTTCATTTGGACTAGTGCCTTGTTCCTGGCACCGACCGTGCATCCACTTTGGATTCAGGTGAGCGCAGCTACTAAAAATCACTGAATAAAGTGGCCTGAATGGGAGGAAATGCTCAAACCCAAACACTGCAGCGTATTTATAATTGGGGGAGCAATTCCTCCGTAAGTGATCCGTTGCTAGCGGCGATCCCCAGCAAAAATGCATACAATGGAGGATGCCGGCAGCAGACCACATGCACCACAAAAACATCCTACACAAGATGGGATAATGTGCACCCATCAAGGTATCTCAGTGTGGCGTGGGTCCTACCGCTAAACTACCCATCATGTATGAACACAGTCTGATAGGTGCTTAGGGTCCCCCGCTGACCCCAGAACTTCTTCCTCGTGGTAGTCCAAACGCTGACATAAGTCATGCACAGGGAGACTCTCTTGAGTATCTTCCATAGGGTGTGTAAGGATTTTGTTGCCACTTTTTTGGAAAAAAACAAGACATCCACAAGGAGGGGTCAGTGAAGATAGAAATGGTGCAAGGGAAAGGTCCACAAGTAGGTGGAGCAGGAGAAATGGTATGACTCCTGTCTCCAAGGCATTGTGTACTGTAACACTCAGAGTTGACCACCACATCATCCTGCTGTGACTGAGAGGAAGAGTGAGCCATCCAATCCACAATGTACACAGATTATGGTACTAGCAAAATTTCAAGTGTTTTTCCTATTATTTAAAGACAGACGTGCAATTAATTGTCCCTCTTCTAAAAACACACTGCACACTGATATTGACAATTTATGTTTATAACAATTCAATTTTATTTGGTGAAATGTCTTTGACTTACATGGTCTGATGCATTAATGTATTCACTAACATAGATATATAAAAGCAATGTTTGTGTTAAAATATCTTTGAACTATGTGGTTTATAATATAGATATAATAAAGGCGTTATTGTAACACTTTTTTTTTGCTATATTGCAACACATTTATTAACATGGGTATAATACACTGAAATTGTTTTTAGAAGAAAAACAAACATGTACAATTGCTCAGTTTTTGCAGTAGAATGCTTTTCAGGTGCTGACAATAAGCCTATGAACTGTGGAAACGTAATAAAAAAAATAAAAAAATAAATTATATATATATATATATATATATATATATATATGTAAGCGATGAAAAAGGGCAGCACTCCAATAGATAAAAATGAAAATAACTTTATTTACCCATAAGGCTGTAGCGACGTTTCGGCTCTTACACAGGAGCCTTCCTCAAGCAGTGTGTATAGATCAAACTCTAAGTATATATAGTGTTACAACCAATCATAGCCAATTACATATCGAGTGAACATAATTAATAAAAAAATCAAAATACATGATACATTATAAATATACAGACAAATACAACCAACCATGTAGCATCTATCAAATCGTGATACATATAATTATGAAATAGTTCCGTGAATATAAAGTACAGTACGTTTTTTATACAGAGCAAGAATTAATAATATTATAAGTGCCAGCTGTGGACAATTAAATAAAGTGCTAAGTGCTTACTGATACAGGTGATACACGTAACAGATGCAGGAGGGAGGACGGCTGTCATCCATGTTGACATGTGCGATCCGGCGTACCTGAATCGCCAATGCGCATGCCCCTATGACGCATAATGTGTGCTTCCGTCTTACACTAACCTCGTCACATGACGCATGCGCTCTTGAGCTGCAACACTGAAACGGCCATTTTAGATAGGGGCAAAGAGCCCACTAGATTACGCTACTGCTCACAATAACTACTATAGCCGGTACACTGCAGGCTCAGGGTGACAATGACATATAAAAATGCCCGAGTGTCACAGTGGCCAAGTGGACTCGGGAGAAGGCCACACCTACACATTGAAGTGGAGCCGTCTGCCGTGATCATAGAGCGGCTGCGCATCTGCATGTGAATACAAAGTCGCACCGTTACAACGGTCAAAATCCACCTATCACCACCTCACTCCGAGGGTTCTCCTCATAACACCCCGCCATGCTTGTAGCGGACAATAAAAAAAAGAAAACAAAAACAATTATTTAAGGAAATACAAAAGTATAAAAGCCGTATTATGCATGAACAATGGTCTCCAGATGTCGTGATCGCACAGCCCACATGAATGCCACACCGCTTCTCCTCATCCCAGACTCGGTAAAAAACCATCTAAAAAGTAAAAGAAAAGAAAAGAGAATGTATTAAATATAGAAATCAAAAATAAATATTTTTTGAAAAAAAAGAGAACTTTCGGAATAAACAGGAATTTATGTTTTATACACACAAGTCACATAATTTACAGTAAGGCAGTCGACATTTAGAATGCAAAGAGAGAGGGCAAACCACGCAGCTAACCAACCCCAACCTTGTAATCCACATTGAGACCGTGTGGTTGTAGGGAATTGAGCGTGTAAATCCATTTTAGCTCCCTCTTTTTTAGGAGGCCAATTCTGTTACCACCTCTCCTGGGCATTGGTATATGGTCAATGATGTAACACTTCAGGTCTTTCTCAGTGTGTTTATGATTGGCAAAGTGTTTAGATACTGGTAGATCCAGTCGTTTCTTCCTGACACTAAGTCGATGGTTATTAAACCGTGTCTTAAAATCAGTTGTTGTTTCTCCAACGTATATCAAATTACATGGACAAACAATCACGTACACGACATGGTTGGAGTCGCAAGTCAGATAATGCCTTATCTGATATGAAACTCCAGTTTGTGGATGTATGAAGGACCTACCTTTAATGATGTATTTACAGTTTACGCAGGACAAACAGGGAAAACAGCCGACACTGGCGCCTGTCAATGTCCGCTGTCTTGCCGTTTTCAAAGTTCCTACGTCTGCCCTTACCAATTGGTCCTTGAGACTCTTAGATCTACGGTAGGACATAATGGGAGGAGAATGGAATTCCTTAACAGTGTTGAGGCAACCGCCCAATATACTCCAGTGACGTCGAATAATGTTATTAATATCAACGCTCTGCTCACAGTGAGTGGAGATGAAGGGGATCCTAGTGGTTTGCACTTGTTGTACTTTTCTTTTAAGAATATCATCCCTATTGAGTTGACCAACCATTGTCTTTTTCTCATATAACAATTTGGTTGGGTAACCCCGTTGCTCGAATTTGTGCAGTAATGTATCTAACGTGTTATTGGATGTCACGGGATCAGAGACTATGCGCTTAACTCTCAGAAACTGAGAGTATGGAAGAGATTTTACCATGGATCTGGGGTGATTACTGGTATAAGTCAGTAGCGTGTTCCTGTCGGTTGGCTTAGTAAACAACTCTGTCTGCACTTTACCCGCCGACAGGATCACGCGAGTGTCCAGAAATTGCATTTCCACAGGGGAGTGCACCAAAGTAAACTGCAATGCCTTATCAATTCCATTTAGAAAACCATGGAAATCAAAGAGTTGTTGAACATCGCCCGTCCAGATGAGGAAGATGTCGTCTATGTACCGCCACCACGCCCTGACATGTTGGAAGTGGTGGCTTCCATAGACGACATCTTCCTCAAACTGACGCATAAAAATATTGGCGTAAGTTGGGGCCACGTTGGACCCCATCGCCACACCCTGTTCTTGTACGTAGTATGAATCCTGAAATAGGAAATAATTCTGTCTGAGTACAATTTCCAACATAGATAGTATAAAATGTTGGGCGCCATCAGTAAATGTGGATTTCTCCATCATTGAAGAAACCGCCGCTAATCCCTTTTGATGATCTATTGATGTATAAAGTGAAGTCACATCAAATGATGCTAGTGTCACATCAGATACATCAACCAGATCAATCTCCTGCAGTTTGAGCAAAAAGTCGCTAGTATCGCGGATATATGAACTGCCTCTACATGCAAAGCTACACAAAACCTTATCAAGGAAGATGGCAACATGACTGAAGATTGAATCAGAGCCCGAAACAATGGGGCGGCCAGGTGGATCGACGAGGGACTTGTGGATCTTGGGCAACACATAGAGCACCGGAGTGACTGGATGCGTTACCGTGAGAAAATCCACAAGCCCCTCGTTAATGACCCCCGCATGCAAGGCCTCCGTCAATATGTTATCAATCAACCCAGCAATTTTAAACCTTGGGTCAAAATCAATGTGTCTATAGATGGTTTTATCACCCAATTGCCGCATGATTTCGGCAATGTACTTGTGGGTGTCTAGCACGACCACCGCACCGCCCTTATCTGCGGCCTTAATGGTAAGTTCGTGGTCAAGCTTTAATTCTTTAAGAGCTACCATCTCTTCTGTTGTCACATTGGGATGACCAAAAGGCTGTGGAGAATGTATCGCTTTTAAACTCTGAATGTCAGATTTAACAGCAGCCATATACGCCTCAACTGCAGGCTCATTAATGACTGGGTTAAAGCTGCTTCTAGGTGAGAGATCGAGCATGCCAAGAGAGAGTTCACTCATCTTGGCATGCTCGATCCGTTCCCTACCATGAAACCAAATCTTCAATTTGATGGCACGAAAAAAAGTACACAGATCAAAATCAAGTTCGAACCAATCTGCACTGGCTCGAGGGCAAAATGAGAGCCCGTTACTCAGCACACTCACTTGGGCATCGGTCAGACTCTTAGAAGAAAGATTTACTACCGTTACTTCTTCCTGGACGGCATGTTTCGGCCAGGAGGTCGGGGTTTGTTGTTGCGTTGCTTTTTGGTATCTCCGGTGTCTACGGCCTCCACGCCGGATGCGTTGTCTCCGGACAGTTCCGTCTCTCTTACCCCTAAAAAAGCCTGATCCACAGAAAATGCATCTTGGATGGATTTATGCTTCTTTTTCCATGCATCCTTGTTTGTATAGACATTTTTATCGCTGGATTGCCAGGAATAGATATTTCCTTTTTTATAGTCGTCACAGTCCCGATTCCACTTAAGGCGTTTGCCTTCCTCCATATCAACACGAAAGATCTGGAGCTGAGTAGACAATACATCATTATATGTCCCAAATTCCTCAACTGAGGACAGATTAATCAGTTGTTGTTCCACACTTGCCAATTCAAGCATAACATTAGACAGTTCGCCCTGTAGAAATTCAATATTGAGCAGTATAAAATCCAATGCATACCTATTAGAGAGGTTTTCGAATTTTTTACAAAACAGTGGACAGCCAGAGAATAGATTAGGGCGTAGATTAGATCTCATCCCTCTTGGTACGCGCTGTGCTTTAAAATATTCCCCAAGGGTGGTCATGTGGAGACGCAAAGAGATGGACCTCTTTGATAGGAATTCGTGTTTCCTCTTTAGCTCCTTAGCTGTTGGAGTAGTAAGGAACGTGGCATCTCCCTC
This sequence comes from Bufo bufo, assembly GCF_905171765.1. NCBI lineage: Eukaryota > Metazoa > Chordata > Amphibia > Anura > Bufonidae > Bufo > Bufo bufo. The sequence continues at coordinate 832,593,222 of NC_053389.1, forward strand.
AATCAAGCATAAAATCCTGTCGACCGCTTCCTGTGTGTATGTGAAGCCTCCGGGTGCAATTTGGTCACTGGTAGACATACTTGAAATAATAAGTCCGTATGAAAAAAGACGTGCAAATGCCAAACAACGGCTGTATATAAAAAAGAAAAAAAGAGATGGCAGCACCGTCACAGTAGAAAAAATGGATGAAGGGTGCACAGGCCCAGTATGGATATAAGCCAATCCAGTAAAATGTAAGCGATGAAAAAGGGCAGCACTCCAATAGATAAAAATGAAAATAACTTTATTTACCCATAAGGCTGTAGCGACGTTTCGGCTCTTACACAGGAGCCTTCCTCAAGCAGTGTGTATAGATCAAACTCTAAGTATATATAGTGTTACAACCAATCATAGCCAATTACATATCGAGTGAACATAATTAATAAAAAAATCTAAATACATGATACATTATAAATATACAGACAAATACAACCAACCATGTAGCATCTATCAAATCGTGATACATATAATTATGAAATAGATCCGTGAATATAAAGTACAGTACGTTTTTTATACAGAGCAAGAATTAATAATATTATAAGTGCCAGCTGTGGACAATTAAATAAAGTGCTAAGTGCTTACTGATACAGGTGATACACGTAACAGATGCAGGAGGGAGGACGGCTGTCATCCATGTTAACATGTGCGATCCGGCGTACCTGAATCGCCAATGCGCATGCCCCTATGACGCATAATGTGTGCTTCCGTCTTACACTAACCTCGTCACATGACGCATGCACTCTTGAGCTGCAACACTGAAACGGCCATTTTAGATAGGGGCCGTTTCAGGTACGCCGGATCGCACATGTCAACATGGATGACAGCCGTCCTCCCTCCTGCATCTGTTACGTGTATCACCTGTATCAGTAAGCACTTAGCCCTTTATTTAATTGTCCACAGCTGGCACTTATAATATTATTAATTCTTGCTCTGTATAAAAAACGTACTGTACTTTATATTCACGGAACTATTTCATAATTATATGTATCACGATTTGATAGATGCTACATGGTTGGTTGTATTTGTCTGTATATTTATAATGTATCATGTATTTAGATTTTTTTATTAATTATGTTCACTCGATATGTAATTGGCTATGATTGGTTGTAACACTATATATACTTAGAGTTTGATCTATACACACTGCTTGAGGAAGGCTCCTGTGTAAGAGCCGAAACGTCGCTACAGCCTTATGGGTAAATAAAGTTATTTTAATTTTTATCTATTGGAGTGCTGCCCTTTTTCATCGCTTACATTTTACTGGATTGGCTTATATCCATACTGGGCCTGTGCACCCTACATCCATTTTTTCTACTGTGACGGTGCTGCCATCTCTTTTTTTCTTTTTTTTTATATATATATATATATATATATATATATATATATATATACACTGCGTGCAGAATTATTAGGCAAATGAGTATTTTGACCACATCATCCTCTTTATGCATGTTGTCTTACTCCAAGCTGTATAGGCTCAAAAGCCTACTACCAATTAAGCATATTAGGTGATGTGCATCTCTGTAATGAGAAGGGGTGTGGTCTAATGACATCAACACCCTATATTAGGTGTGCATAATTATTAGGCAACTTCCTTTCCTTTGGCAAAATGGGTCAAAAGAAGGACTTGACAGGCTCAGAAAAGTCAAAAATAGTGAGATATCTTGCAGAGGGATGCAGCACTCTTAAAATTGCAAAGCTTCTGAAGCGTGATCATCGAACAATCAAGCGTTTCATTCAAAATAGTCAACAGGGTCGCAAGAAGCGTGTGGAAAAACCAAGGCGCAAAATAACTGCCCATGAACTGAGAAAAGTCAAGCGTGCAGCTGCCAAGATGCCACTTGCCACCAGTTTGGCCATATTTCAGAGCTGCAACATCACTGGAGTGCCCAAAAGCACAAGGTGTGCAATACTCCTGACATGGCCAAGGTAAGAAAGGCTGAAAGACGACCACCACTGAACAAGACACACAAGCTGAAACGTCAAGACTGGGCCAAGAAATATCTCAAGACTGATTTTTCTAAGGTTTTATGGACTGATGAAATGAGAGTGAGTCTTGATGGGCCAGATGGATGGGCCCATGGCTGGATTGGTAAAGGGCAGAGAGCTCCAGTCCGACTCAGACACCAGCAAGGTGGAGGTGGAGTACTGGTTTGGGCTGGTATCATCAAAGATGAGCTTGTGGGGCCTTTTCGGGTTGAGGATGGAGTCAAGCTCAACTCCCAGTCCTACTGCCAGTTTCTGGAAGACACCTTCTTCAAGCAGTGGTACAGGAAGAAGTCTGCATCCTTCAAGAAAAACATGATTTTCATGCAGGACAATGCTTCATCACACGCGTCCAAGTACTCCACAGCGTGGCTGGCAAGAAAGGGTATAAAAGAAGAAAATCTAATGACATGGCCTCCTTGTTCACCTGATCTGAACCCCATTGAGAACCTGTGGTCCATCATCAAATGTGAGATTTACAAGGAGGGAAAACAGTACACCTCTCTGAACAGTGTCTGGGAGGCTGTGGTTGCTGCTGCACGCAATGTTGATGGTGAACAGATCAAAACACTGACAGAATCCATGGATGGCAGGCTTTTGAGTGTCCTTGCAAAGAAAGGTGGCTATATTGGTCACTGATTTGTTTTTGTTTTGTTTTTGAATGTCAGAAATGTATATTTGTGAATGTTGAGATGTTATATTGGTTTCACTGGTAAAAATAAATAATTGAAATGGGTATATATTTGTTTTTTGTTAAGTTGCCTAATAATTATGCACAGTAATAGTCACCTGCACACACAGATATCCCCCTAAAATAGCTAAAACTAAAAACAAACTAAAAACTACTTCCAAAAATATTCAGCTTTGATATTAATGAGTTTTTTGGGTTCATTGAGAACATTGTTGTTGTTCAATGATAAAATTAATCCTCAAAAATACAACTTGCCTAATAATTCTGCACTCCCTGTATATATACACTCACCTAAAGAATTATTAGTGCCACCATACTAATACGGTGTTGGACCCCCTTCTGCCTTCAGAACTGCCTTAATTCTACGTGGCATTGATTCCACAAGGTGCTGATAGCATTCTTTAGAAATGTTGGCCCATATTGATAGGATAGCATCTTGCAGTTGATGGAGATTTGAGGTATGCACATCCAGGGCACGAAGCTCCCGTTCCACCACACCCCAAAGATGCTCTATTGGGTTGAGATCTGGTGACTGTGGGGGCCATTTTAGTACAGTGAACTCATTGTCATGTTCAAGAAACCAATTTGAAATGATTCGAGCTTTGTGACATGGTGCATTATCCTGCTGGAAGTAGCCATCAGAGGATGGATACATGTTCTCATTCTGTTTACGCCAAATACGGACTCTACCATTTGAATGTCTCAACAGAAATCGAGACTCATCAGACCAGGCAACATTTTTCCAGTCTTCAACAGTCCAATTTTGGTGAGCTTGTGCAAATTGAAGCCTCTTTGTCCTATTTGTAGTGGAGATGAGTGGTACCCGGTGGGGTCTTCTGCTGTTGTAGCCCATCCGCCTCAAGGTTGTGCGTGTTGTGGCTTCATAAATGCTTTGCTGCATACCTCGGTTGTAACGAGTGGTTATTTCAGTCAACGTTGCTCTTCTATCAGCTTGAATCAGTCGGCCCATTCTCCTCTGACCTCTAGCATCCACAAGGCATTTTTGCCCACAGGACTGCCGCATACTGGATGTTTTTCCCTTTTCACACCATTCTTTGTAAACCCGAGAAATGGTTGTGTGTGAAAATCCCAGTAACTGAGCAGATTGTGAAATACTCAGACCGGCCCGTCTGGCACCAACAACCATGCCACGCTCAAAATTGCTTAAATCACCTTTCTTTCCCATTCTGACATTCAGTTTGGAGTTCAGGAGATTGTCTTGACCAGGACCATTCCCCTAAATGCATTGAAGCAACTGCCATGTGATTGGTTGACTAGAGAATTGCAGTAATGAGAAATAGAACAGGTGTTCCTAATAATTCTTTAGGTGAGTGTATATATATATATATATATACAGTACAGACCAAAAGTTTGGACACACCTTCTCATTCAAAGAGTTTTCTTTATTTTCATGACTATGAAGGCATCAAAACTATGAATTAACACATGTGGAATTATATACATAACAAACAAGTGTGAAACAACTGAAAATATGTCATATTCTAGGTTCTTCAAAGTAGCCACCTTTTGCTTTTATTACTGCTTTGCACACTCTTGGCATTCTCTTGATGAGCTTCAAGGGGTTCTCCCCTGAAATGGTCTTCCAACAGTCTTGAAGGAGTTCCCAGAGATGCTTAGCACTTGTTGGACCTTTTGCCTTAACTCTGCGGTCCAGCTCACCCCAAACCATCTCGATTGGGTTCAGGTCCGGTGACTGTGGAGGCCAGGTCATCTGGCGCAGCACCCCATCACTCTCCTTCATGGTCAAATAGCCCTTACTTTCAAAGTTTTCCCAATTTTTCAGCTGACTGACTGACCTTCATTTCTTAAAGTAATGATGGCCACTCGTTTTTCTTTACTTAGCTGCTTTTTTCTTGCCATAATACAAATTCTAACAGTCTATACAGTAGGACTATCAGCTGTATATCCACCTGACTTCTCCTCAACGCAACTGATGGTCCCAAATCCATTTATAAGGCAAGAAATCCCACTTATTAAACCTGACAGGGCACACCTATGAAGTGAAAACCATTTCAGGGGACTACCTCTTGAAGCTCATCAAGAGAATGCCAAGAGTGTGCAAAGCAGTAATCAAAGCAAAAGGTGGCTACTTTGAAGAACCTAGAATATGACATATTTTCAGTTGCTTCACACTTGTTTGTTATGTATATAATTCCACATGTGTTAATTCATAGTTTTGATGCCTTCAGTGTGAATCTACAATTTTCATAGTCATGAAAATAAAGAAAACTCTTTGAATGAGAAGGTGTGTCCAAACTTTTGGTCTGTACTGTATATATAACTGTCTATTTATTCATGTACACAAACATCACTATTTTATTTTCCTTGTAGGGTGTTTTGTAATGTAGTACTAGGTGCCAGCAGCAACTATATTAAACAAACAACTAGTTGTCCTGAACCGTCCCTATCACATTGCATTAGTGGCTTGTGTCTGTAATAGCTTTTTGTCCGGTACTGTAACATAACACCCTTCCTGTCCATTGCTATCTGAATGGCTGATCTAGTCTGTCTGTCAACCTCTGAGCCAATCAGGACAAAACTCTTCACCAATTCTTTCCAGTGTCATGTGATCCTCCATCTTCTTCCTCTTTTGTGGTTTTCCCCAAACCAATACTCACAGTAAATTGCTTTTTATGCAGCGACCAGGACCGCAGGGGCAATGTGTGAGTGTGGTGGCCTGATGGGTGTAGTAGTTGGTACTCACGTTTCTAAAGCTCCCTGGGCCGGTGTCCAGTGATGGGAAGGAAGGCACCGGATTCCTTTGGGGCACACTCTAATGTTGAGGGATCTCCTGCCAGATATTGGTTGAGGTGCCCTCGATGTTACAGGGTTTTAGGTGCAGGGAAGGCAAGTCCCTGAGGCTCGTAACACCAGCACCCTTGGGTGCAAATGAAGTGACATGGAGGAGGTAGTTATAATCCATACAAAGCACAACACAGTTACCTGTGGCTGCAGTCTTAGTAACAGGCTCTTGGTGAGGCATAGACTCTGGTCCAACTCAGACTGTTGTATCTGTAATCCTGGTAACAGGCTCTTGGTGCGGTATAGACTCTGGTCACATTCAGGCTATGGTAACTTCTAGCTGACCATCTCCCAGGTGTGGAGTATACATCAATAAACTGCTTCACATGGCCATTACACATATGTCTCTCACAATTTCCATAAGTATTGTCCACACTGTTCATAGAGGAACTCGGCTCTGCATACAGCTTGTACTTCACTGTAGACTGGGAACAGGCACCATAAACTAACTCCTGTCTCACAATGGTTGCTAATGGAGTCAGTAGGCTAAGGTAACACTCTCACCTCTACTAGTCTCTCCTCATACTCTCTCAATACTCTGATGTTCTGTATTTTTTCTGTTCAGGCTTACCTATGGTCTCTGCACAACTCACAGGGTGTGACATAGCAAGGGGTTTTGTTTGGGAAGGCAGGTATTTTCCTCCCAACATGGGCGGCTGGGCTGATTTCCAACCAGGTGAGATCAAATACCGGACCAGAGTTTAAGTGCTGATCCAGGTTTTGGCAGCACCTGGCTGTCCTTTAAATAGGCAGCTGGGCTCAGTAGCTGAGTCTCTGTATTGGGATCTGAAGCATGGTGCTGTGCTGGAAGGCTGAGAGCCGCATGAGGGCTGCACGCTGAGAAACAGGCCCCCTAAAGCTGCTGTGAACTGCCAGGGATGAAAAGGCTAGAAAGGTGACGTGACTGTTCTATGGACTTTGCATTGTGTGAATTTAACACCAAGACTATATTAAGTCGTTTTTCCTTTGCCTTTTGTGTGAAATAAACACTGACATTTTGATTTACGAACTTGTTTTGCCTCTGTACTGCGTGCGCTTACCCTGCCTACCAGAGCAAGGGGTAGCTAATTGTCAGCCCTTGCTGCACTTTACATCATAACTTCCTCTGATTTCAACTGGCTTTCATTTGCCTCACACTTCCTATATTCTGATATATACACTCACCTAAAGAATTATTAGGAACACCTGTTCTATTTCTCATTAATGCAATTCTCTAGTCAACCAATCACATGGCAGTTGCTTCAATGCATTTAGGGGTGTGGTCCTGGTCAAGACAATCTCCTGAACTCCAAACTGAATGTCAGAATGGGAAAGAAAGGTGATTTAAGCCATTTTGAGCGTGGCATGGTTGTTGGTGCCAGACGGCCGGTCTGAGTATTTCACAATCTGCTCAGTTACTAGGATTTTCACGCACAACCATTTCTAGGGTTTACAAAGAATGGTGTGAAAAGGGAAAAACATCCAGTATGCGGCAGTCCTGTGGGCGAAAATGCCTTGTGGATGCTAGAGGTCAGAGGAGAATGGGCCGACTGATTCAAGCTGATAGAAGAGCAACGTTGGCTGAAATAACCACTCGCTACAACCGAGGTATGCAGCAAAGCATTTGTGAAGCCACAACACGCACAACCTTGAGGCGGATGGGCTACAACAGCAGAAGACCCCACCGGGTACCACTCATCTCCACTACAAATAGGACAAAGAGGCTACAATTTGCACGAGCTCACAAAAAATGGACTGTTGAAGACTGGAAAAATGTTGCCTGGTCTGATGAGTCTCGATTTCTGTTGAGACATTCATATGGTAGAGTCCGAATTTGGCGTAAACAGAATGAGAACATGTATCCATCCTCTGATGGCTACTTCCAGCAGGATAATGCACCATGTCACAAAGCTCGAATCATTTCACATTGGTTTCTTGAACAGGACAATGAGTTCACTGTACTAAAATGGCCCCCACAGTCACCAGATCTCAACCCAATAGAGCATCTTTGGGATGTGGTGGAACGGGAGCTTCGTGCCCTGGATGTGCATCCCTCAAATCTCCATTAACTGCAAGATGCTATCCTATCAATATGGGCCAACATTTCTAAAGAATGCTATCAGCACCTTTTGGAATCAATGCCACGTAGAATTAAGGCAGTTCTGAAGGCAGAAGGGGGTCCAACACCGTATTAGTATGGTGTTCCTAATAATTCTTTAGGTGAGTGTATATATATTGTGGGGGGATAAGCTCGGGATCGCCTTTGCTGGGGTCAAAGGACACTTGTCTGTTTCACACAATTCCGACCAGCCACCAAGGTATAAGTTTTCAGCTGGCCTGGAGCCAGGTTTATTGAGCAGGTTGCATAAATAAAATAAAACAACAAAAAGAAAAGTCTTGCCTGTCCGGCACTTACTAAACATTAACGGTTCCTATCTATCCGCTGGAGGGCTTCTCCCAGCCAGCTCACAAAACAAGGCTTCAGCAACCTAGTACTCACAGTTTGCTCACACACACACAGACATGCTTTCTGTGTCCCCAGGCAGAGAGAGCCTGACTGACCTCCTGACCCTGTTATATCCCCACCGTCAGTGCTGCTTCATTAATTACCTCACAGGTGAGAGTCTTTCACCTGCTACTTACATAGGAGAGGAATCTTGGGGAAATATACCTCCCTTCCACTACCAATCCAGCATTGGTATCACAATATATATATATATATATATATATATATATATATATATATATATACAGTTGTGTTCAAAATTATTCAACCCCCACTGAAATTGAGTGTTTTGGCCAGTTTGACATTGATCTTGTTTACAATTAAATCAAAGAGGCCCTTGTAAGTCAGACAAATATAACATAACATTTATAATGAAATAACCACAAATGTCTTTTCTGTGCTCACATCATTATCAGTTTTATTCAACCCCCAAGTGACATTCAATCTTAGTACTTAGTACAACATCCTTTTCCAGTTATAACAGCTTTTAAACGTGAAGCATAGCTTGACACAAGTGTCTTGCAGCGATCTACGGGTATCTTCGCCCATTCTTCATGGGCAAAAGCCTCCAGTTCAGTCACATTCTTAGGCTTGCGCGCTGCAACTGCTTTCTTTAAGTCCCACCAGAGGTTCTCAATCGGATTTAAGTCTGGTGACTGCGATGGCCACTTCAAAATGTTCCAGCCTTTAACCACCTCCGGACCGCTGTACGCACAGACGCGTCCTGGAGGTGGTTGATTTATTCCTCCTGGACGCGCCGGCGCGTCATCTCGCGAGACGCGAGATTTCCTGTGAACGCGCGCACACAGGCGCGCGCGCTCACAGGAACGGAAGGTAAGAGAGTTGATCTCCAGCCTGCCAGCGGCGATCGTTCGCTGGCAGGCTGGAGATGTGTTTTTTTTTAACCCTAACAGGTATATTAGACGCTGTTTTGATAACAGCGTCTAATATACCTGCTACCTGGTCCTCTGGTGGTCCCCTTTGTTTGGATCGACCACCAGAGGACACAGGCAGCTCAGTAAAGTCCCACCAAGCACCACTACACTACACTACACCCCCCCCCGTCACTTATTAACCCCTTATTAGCCCCTGATCACCCCATATAGACTCCCTGATCACCCCCCTGTCATTGATCAACCCCCTGTAAAGCTCCATTCAGACGTCCGCATGATTTTTACGGATCCACTGATAGATGGATCGGATCCGCAAAACGCATCCGGACGTCTGAATGAAGCCTTACAGGGGCGTGATCAATGACTGTGGTTATCACCCCATATAGACTCCCTGATCACCCCCCTGTCATTGATTACACCCCTGTCATTGATTACCCCCCTGTAAAGCTCCATTCAGACGTCCGCATGATTTTTACGGATCCACTGATAGATGGATCGGATCCGCAAAACGCATCCGGACGTCTGAATGAAGCTTTACAGGGGCATGATCAATGACTGTGGTGATCACCCCATATAGACTCCCTGATCACCCCCCTGTAAAGCTCCATTCAGATGTCCGCATGATTTTTACGGATGCACTGATAGATGGATCGGATCCGCAAAACGCATCCGGACGTCTGAATGAAGCTTTACAGGGGCATGATCAATGACTGTGGTGATCACCCCATATAGACTCCCTGATCACCCCCCTGTAAAGCTCCATTCAGATGTCCGCATGATTTTTACGGATGCACTGATAGATGGATCCGATCCGCAAAACGCATCCGGACGTCTGAATGAAGCCTTACAGGGGCATGATCAATGACTGTGGTGATCACCCCATATAGACTCCCTGATCACCCCCCTGTAAAGCTCCATTCAGATGTCCGCATGATTTTTACGGATGCACTGATAGATGGATCCGATCCGCAAAACGCATCCGGACGTCTGAATGAAGCCTTACAGGGGCGTGATCAATGACTGTGGTTATCACCCCATATAGACTCCCTGATCACCCCCCTGTCATTGATTACCCCCCTGTCATTGATCACCCCCCCTGTAAAGCTCCATTCAGATGTCCGCATGATTTTTACGGATGCACTGATAGATGGATCGGATCCGCAAAACGCATCCGGACGTCTGAATGAAGCCTTACAGGGGCATGATCAATGACTGTGGTGATCACCCCATATAGACTCCCTGATCACCCCCCTGTCATTGATTACCCCCCTGTCATTGATTACCCCCCTGTAAAGCTCCATTCAGACGTCCGCATGATTTTTACGGATCCACTGATAGATGGATCGGATCCGCAAAACGCATCCGGACGTCTGAATGAAGCCTTACAGGGGCATGATCAATGACTGTGGTGATCACCCCATATAGACTCCCTGATCACCCCCCTGTCATTGATTACCCCCCTGTAAAGCTCCATTCAGATGTCCGCATGATTTTTACGGATGCACTGATAGATGGATCGGATCCGCAAAACGCATACGGACGTCTGAATGAAGCCTTACACGGGCGTGATCAATGACTGTGGTTATCACCCCATATAGACTCCCTGATCACCCCCCCTGTCATTGATCACCCCCCCTGTCATTGATCACCCCCCTGTCATTGATCACCCTCTGTAAGGCTCCATTCAGACATTTTTTTGGCCCAAGTTAGCGGAATTTTTATTTATTTTTCTTACAAAGTCTCATATTCCACTAACTTGTGTCAAAAAATAAAATCTCACATGAACTCACCATACCCCTCACGGAATCCAAATGCGTAAAATTTTTTAGACATGTATATTCCAGACTTCTTCTCACGCTTTAGGGCCCCTAGAATGCCAGGGCAGTATAAATACCCCACATGTGACCCCATTTCGGAAAGAAGACACCCCCAGGTATTCCGTGAGGGGCATATTGAGTCCATGAAAGATTGAAATTTTTGTCCCAAGTTAGCGGAACGGGAGACTTTGTGAGAAAAAAATAAAAAATATCAATTTCCGCTAACTTGTGCCAAAAAAAAAAAATTTCTATGAACTCGCCATGCCCCTCATTGAATACCTTGGGGTGTCTTCTTTCCAAAATGGGGTCACATGTGGGGTATTTATACTGCCCTGGCATTCTAGGGGCCCCAAAGCGTGAGAAGAAGTCTGGTATCCAAATGTCTAAAAATGCCCTCCTAAAAGGAATTTGGGCCCCTTTGCGCATCTAGGCTGCAAAAAAGTGTCACACATCTGGTATCGCCGTACTCAGGAGAAGTTGGGGAATGTGTTTTGGGGTGTCATTTTACATATACCCATGCTGGGTGAGAGAAATATCTTGGTCAAATGCCAACTTTGTATAAAAAAATGGGAAAAGTTGTCTTTTGCCAAGATATTTCTCTCACCCAGCAAGGGTATATGTAAAATGACACCCCAAAACACATTCCCCAACTTCTCCTGAATACGGCGATACCAGATGTGTGACACTTTTTTGCAGCCTAGGTGGGCAAAGGGGCCCATATTCCAAAGAGCACCTTTAGGATTTCACAGGTCATTTACCTACCTAACACACATTAGGGCCCCTGGAAAATGCCAGGGCAGTATAACTACCACACAAGTGACCCCATTTTAGAAAGAAGACACCCCAAGGTATTCCGTGAGGGGCATGGCGAGTTCCTAGAATTTTTTATTTTTTGTCACAAGTTAGTGGAAAATGCTGATTTTTTTTTTTTTTTTTTTTTTTTCATACAAAGTCTCATATTCCACTAACTTGTGACAAAAAATAAAAACTTCCATGAACTCACTATGCCCATCAGCGAATACCTTGGGGTGTCTTCTTTCCAAAATGGGGTCACTTGTGGGGTAGTTATACTGCCCTGGCATTCTAGGGGCCCAAATGTGTGGTAAGGAGTTTGAAATCAAATTCTGTAAAAATTGACCTGTGAAATCCGAAAGGTGCTCTTTGGAATATGGGCCCCTTTGCCCACCTAGGCTGCAAAAAAGTGTCACACATCTGGTATTGCCGTACTCAGGAGAAGGTGGGGAATGTGTTTTGGGGTGTCATTTTACATATACCCATGCTGGGTGAGAGAAATATCTTGGCAAACGACAACTTTTCCCATTTTTTTATACAAAGTTGGCATTTGACCAAGATATTTATCTCACCCAGCATGGGTATATGTAAAATGACACCCCAAAACACATTCCTCAACTTCTCCTGAATACAGAGATACCAGATGTGTGACACTTTTTTGCAGCCTAGGTGGGCAAAGGGGCCCATATTCCAAAGAGCACCTTTCGGATTTCACAGGTCAATTTTTACAGAATTTGATTTCAAACTCCTTACCACACATTTGGGCCCCTAGAATGCCAGGGCAGTATAACTACCCCACAAGTGACCCCATTTTGGAAAGAAGAGACCCCAAGGTATTCGCTGATGGGCATAGTGAGTTCATGGAAGTTTTTATTTTTTGTCACAAGTTAGTGGAATATGAGACTTTGTATGAAAAAAAAAAAAAAAAAAAAAAAATCATCATTTTCCACTAACTTGTGACAAAAAATAAAAAATTCTAGGAACTCGCCATGCCCCTCACGGAATACCTTGGGGTGTCTTCTTTCCAAAATGGGGTCACTTGTGGGGTAGATATACTGCCCTGGCATTCTAGGGGCCCAAATGTGTGGTAAGGAGTTTGAAATCAAATTCAGTAAAAAATGACGAGTGAAATCCGAAAGGTGCTCTTTGGAATATGGGCCCCTTTGCCCACCTAGGCTGCAAAAAAGTGTCACACATCTGGTATCTCCGTACTCAGGAGAAGGTGGGGAATGTGTTTTGGGGTGTCATTTTATATATACCCATGCTGGGTGAGAGAAATATCTTGGCAAAAGACAACTTTTCCCATTTTTTTATACAAAGTTGTCATTTGACCAAGATATTTATCTCACCCAGCATGGGTATATGTAAAAAGACACCCCAAAACACATTCCTCAACTTCTCCTGAGTACGGGGATACCAGATGTGTGACACTTTTTTGCAGCCTAGGTGGGCAAAGGGGCCCATATTCCAAAGAGCACCTTTCGGATTTCACAGGTCATTTTTTACTGAATTTGATTTCAAACTCCTTACCACACATTTGGGCCCCTAGAATGCCAGGGCAGTATAACTACCCCACAAGTGACCCCATTTTGGAAAGAAGAGACCCCAAGGTATTCGCTGATGGGCATAGTGAGTTCATGGAAGTTTTTATTTTTTGTCACAAGTTAGTGGAATATGAGACTTTGTAAGAAAAAAAAAAAAAAAAAAAAAAATCATCATTTTCCGCTAACTTGTGACAAAAAATAAAAAGTTCTATGAACTCACTGTGCCCATCAGCGAATACCTTAGGGTGTGTACTTTCAGAAATGGGGTCATTTGTGGGGTGTTTGTACTGTCTGGGCATTGTAGAACCTCAGGAAACATGACAGGTGCTCAGAAAGTCAGAGCTGCTTCAAAAAGCGGAAATTCACATTTTTGTACCATAGTTTGTAAACGCTATAACTTTTACCCAAACCATTTTTTTTCTACCCAAACATTTTTTTTTTATCAAAGACATGTAGAACTATAAATTTAGAGCAAAATTTCTATATGGATGTCGTTTTTTTTGCAAAATTTTACAACTGAAAGTGAAAAATGTCTTTTTTTTGCAAAAAAATCGTTAAATTTCGATTAATAACAAAAAAAGTAAAAATGTCAGCAGCAATGAAATACCACCAAATGAAAGCTCTATTAGTGAGAAGAAAAGGAGGTAAAATTCATTTGGGTGGTAAGTTGCATGACCGAGCAATAAACGGTGAAAGTAGTGTAGGTCAGAAGTGTAAAAAGTGGCCTGGTCTTTCAGGGTGTTTAAGCACTGGGGGCTGAGGTGGTTAATCTGCAACCATGCTCTAGTGGACTTGAAGGTATGCTTGGGATCATTGTCCTGTTGAAAGGTCCAACGTCTCCCAAGCCTCAGGTTTGTGACTGACTGCATCACATTTTCATCCAATATCTCCTGGTACTGAAGAGAATTCATGGTACCTTGCACACGCTGAAGCTTCCCTGTACTTGTAGAAGCAAAACAGCCCCAAAGCATGATTGACCCCCCTGCCATGCTTCAAAGTAGGCAAGGTGTTCTTTTCTTCATAGGCCTTGTTCTTCCTCCTCCAAACATAGTGTTGATCCATGGGCCCAAACAGTTCTAATTATGTTTCATCAGTCCACAGAACACTTTAGTGGTTTGTCCACATGACTTTTGGCATACTGCAGTCGCCTCTTCTTATTCTTTGGAGACAGCAAGGGGGTGTGCCTGGGAGTTCTGGCATGGAGGCCTTCATTACGCAGTGTGCGCCTTATTGTCTGAGCTGAAACTTCAGTGCCCACATCTGACAAATCTTCTTTCAGTTCCTCAGCAGTCACACGGGGACTTTTCTCCACTTTGCGCTTCAGGTAGCGCACAGCAGTCGAAGTCAGCATCTTCCTTCTGCCACGACCAGGTAGCGTTTCAACAGTGCCCTTTGCCTTGAATTTGCGAATGATGCTTCCTATGGTGTCTCTTGGGATGTTTAACATCTGTGCAATCTTCTTATAGCCATTGCCCTTCCTGTAAAGAGAAATCACCTCTTCTCTTGTCTTCCTGGACCATTCTCTTGACTTCACCATGTTTGTAAACACACCAGTAAATGTCTAGAAGGAGCTGAGTATCACAGTCCTTTTAAATCTGCCTAATTGGTGCTTATTATGCTTGATTGCTGCTCCTTGACATCCACAGGTGTTTTCAATACCTGATCGAAAACACTTGAATGAACCTCTGTTCTTAAGAGTGGTAGTCTTTAAGGGGTTGAATAATTGTGTCAATGAAGAAATCACAAAAAAAACATTTAATACTGTATTACAAAAACAAATGATGTCATTTTAGTTGCATTTGGTTCTTTAAAAAGTCCTTGTAAGATTTCATTCTGAACACAATTACAAATGTACACTAAATTCCCTAAAACCCTTTACAGCATTGGGGGTTGAATAATTTTGAACACAACTGTATATATATAGCAACATCCCCACCTAGTGGTGACTGATGTGAAGTGGTGGTCCACCAGCCTGTTAGAAGGGATTACAGCAATTGTACATACACAGCATAGAATGACATTCTGTAAATACCCTTAAACATACAGGGCCCCACTACTGATATGGAGTTGGACACGGCATTTACACAAATCATCCAAAACAAAAAAGATCTGATTTGTTTAGAATCAATTTTCTCATCTCTGATTTTGAAACCAGAGCAATTCAGCCATGAAGTGGAGGCCACATAAAGTTACAGAGAGGGGTTGCTGAGTGCTAAGAAAAATAGTGTATAAAAGTCACCAATGCTTTGCTGACTCCATAACTGCAGAGTCCAAACTACCTCTGCCAGTAGCATCAGCACAACTGGAGCTTCATGGCACTGGTTTCCAACATCAGATGGTGTGGTGTGATGAACACTTCTCTATCTGGTGGTATAATGGAGTCTAGGTTTGGTTAATGCCAGTAGAACATTACCTGCCTGACTTCATTTGCTAGCTGTTGGGAGAATAGATAATGTTTTGGGATTGTTTATTAGAGCTTGGCCACCTTAGTTCCAGTGAAGAGAAATCTTAATGTTCCAGCAGCCATTTTGGACAATTGTATGACTCAAAGTTTGCGGGAACAGTTTGGAGAAGGCCCTTTGGTATTCAACCATGACTGTGCCCAAGTGCACAAAACCTACTCTATAAAGGCAGAGTTGGGAGGAGTCACAAATTCTCTTCTGGAAGATTGGGTAAAAATTCCCAGAGACACTCTCCAGCCTTCCCAGAAGAGTGGAATAATGTATACCGTTTAAGTTGTCAATGGAGACGGGGGAGGGGTTTGCAGCAACACCATAATAATGCCTATGAATATCTAAAGTCAATTTGGTCAAACACTTTGCTTTTAATGCTGTCTCCGTATAACACTCGGTACTAAACCAATCTTCAGATTCCTTATTTTAAATGTTTTTAAAGATGCAGAAATGAATACCAAATTAATTCACCAAAGTTTCATGCAACTACGGGTAAAACGAAGTTTGGCACCACGGAGCCAATACATTTAATTCTGTAAGGAGACAGCATTAAAATTGAAGTTTTTGACCGAATCGACTTTGGATTGATGATCTGAAGCTTGATTTGCTCAAGACTACCAATGAATTTAGAATGGGATGTCATAAAATCTCCTGTAGATGCCTCAATACTTTTCTCCATGTAGTGTATGTCTAGTGTATGTGCATATTACACCATCAGTTTGTGACCTACATTGTTAGTTGTATTCAGCACACAAAAAGAAAGACCAAAAAAAAATGAATTTAAAGAGCAGAAGACATTTTACTCTTGAGCTTCTTGAAGGCCTGCTTAATATCTCTATTACTCAGACTGTAGATCATAGGATTAAGGAGCGGAGTCACTACAGTGTAGAGCAGGGAGAGGATTTTCTTTTCATTTCCCTTATTTGGAAATAAATAGATAATTATAATTGATCCATAAAACATAGACACCACGGACAGGTGAGAGCTGCAGGTGGAGAAGGTCTTCTGCCTCCCGGTAACAGATGGGATCTTCAATATGGTGTAAATTATATAAACATAGGAAACTATAATGACAATAAAGGGACAAAGTACACATGGTATGGCCAATATTATGTCTTCTATTTTCAGAAAAAAAGTGTCTGAGCAGGAAAGTTCAAGTAATGGATCAAACTCACAGAAGAAATGGTCAATGACGTTTGGCCCACAGAACCACAAATAACTCATGGTTACTGCAATAGTCAACATAACAGCAAATATCATCCCCCAACACAAGAGAACAGCTTTTATACAAAATGTGAGGTGCATGACTAAGGTGTATTTTAGTGGGTTACAGATGGCCTGATACCGGTCATAGGACATCACTGTCAGGAGAAGACATTCCAATGATTCAGAGGCGGAAAAACAATAAAATTGTGTCAAACAGCCCTTAAAGGACACAAAACTCCCGTCATACAACACGACCTGAAGCATGTTGGGTACAATGGTGGTGGAGAGGAGAATGTCTAAAGCAGAGAGCTGTGTGAGGAAGAAGTACATGGGAGAGTGGAGCAATCTGCTGGAGGACACCACCAGAATGATGAGAAGGTTTCCACATACTGTCACACAGAAAATAATTAAAAGTAGGAGAAAAAAATAAATCCTAAAACTTTGTAAATTCTGAAATCCCAAAAGCAGAATCTCAGTCACCGTGCTGGCATTGCTAAACTGCATATTCATGGAGATAAATTTATTGGGTAAAATTATTCTTTCTATAGATCCCTTGAAATGAAAGAGCTGTGAGTTGGTCATACAGATGATTTATTCTTCCTGAATTAGTATATATAAAAAAAAAAATCCAAATCATGACTTTAATAAGGAGATAAAAATGATGAAATATATGCAGAAAGTTTCTTTTTTTTTTTACTTTAGTTAAAACAAATCAATAATTTTGGCAAAAATATTCTGCTTTCACAGTAGATAAAATAATGCAACACGACCTATGCTAGTGAAATATAACATAATATAATTAAATCGAAAAATGAAATAAAAACATAAAATATACAATACAAAACATTGCAGAATTACATAATTTCTTTCATAATAACAATCATTCTATATTAGAAAGAACCAAACCGTTTTTGAAGATCTTGATTCTTCTTAGTGTAACAGAGCACAGATGTTTCTTCTTGTCTGAGATCCCGACAAGGCATAAGATTATTACTGGTTGCACTTTTTATAGATAAAATATTACAAAAGCTTAGTGTAACAAAGCCAGGGAGGTTTCATTAATGGTCTCCGATGGGAACAGCCATTAGCCTTTATAGAACAAAGAATATGAAACAAAAAATAATTTAAGGAAAAGTTATTATTTTTATTTCATAACTTGCACAAGTACATTGACCCAAATTACTGAAAACTTCAAAAAAGTTGTCAAACCCATGCCCATAATTATTAAAGTCGTCAAAACCAGCATACTTTAATTTATGCGGATTGAACTCCTACTTTTTATCTAATTCCATTTTGCTAAAGGTAAAAAAAAAAGTAAAGCATCATACTTGAAGAAAGGAGAACAAATGTATCAACAAGGATAGCTGCTTATTTGTGTCTGTAGAAAGAATGCTGAGATACCTTGGCATTTATGTATAATGAGCATGTGTCAGGCCCTACCATGAGGGCAACCTGTAAGCAAGAAACGAGGAGATGGGCGCCAAAGGTGCAAGTAAGAAGCTCCGTTATCAAAGCATCTGTGATAAAAAAAAAGTCTACCTTCTAGGTATGATTTATTTAGGGGTTATTTCATTTGATTCTGTATACTTTGATGCCACCGTTCTATAATATTACCTGTACATTGCTGCTCAGTCTAAACCTGCATGTGGAATACACATTACACTTTGGAGGAAATTGAATTGGCACCTCACTGCTAAAAATGTATGAGAGTTTTACTGGATTCAACACTCAAGCCCTATGGAAATGCTTAACACCTAATAAATGACGGCACCTTCCACAACAGGTGTCCAGGAGCTTTCTAGCTGGAATACCAGAGGAGGAATTGAAATATATCATAAACTGTAACTCATTCCTGGTACAGCACACATTAATTACTGTAATAATTGCATACAGTACAATGTGGTCATCACAGGGATTCTAAGCACCCCACCTCTGACAGTCAGCATTCCCACATAATGAGCATCTCACATTCTGGGACCATTACAGCGGTCATAATTGTTATTAAAATGATCATCAGGATGATATTATTAGAACACCTTGGACTCTGATATCTATTAGAGTGGACGTGAAGACATATTTTAGCTGAGTGAGAGAGGTGGAGTATGAACGTGTAATGAATGCCTTCCCAGAAGACTGGGCTAAAAATGTGAGGGAAACCCCTCTCATCTCCACCCTCTGCCAAATGTGGCTAAAAATGAGGGACTTTGAACATTTCTTTGACACAATTTGGGGATCTGATTGACATTGGGTTGGGTTCAATGTTCTCCTATCCCCAGGACCAAAACAGATACTTATCAAGCCATTCACCAAGTATGAATAACCTTTGTGTTTTAATCCTTTTTATTTATTTAGAACTGCTTCTCTCTTAGAAGATGGCAACGACCATGTACTATTTGTGTACTATATGTGGCCTGGCTACTATAATGATGAATAGGAGGAAGACAACAGTCTGGGTCATATTGCTGGCTAGTTCAAGAGCTGTAGTTCCTACATTTGTGCCTTAGCAATCATATTTTTCTCTGCCTGCAGAGCTTGCATACTGCAATGGGTTTGTTGGCTGGAAATGTTGTGAAAAATTCTCAAAAAGGAGATGCCTGCACAGAACCACCACTACCTAAGCTTGCATTAAATCCAGTAGCTTTTAATCCTACACCAACAACAGGAGCGACTTCACCTGCTCCAGAGCTGACCACAATAAAATCAGATTTGCCCCTGGCCATTTTGGTGTATGTTGGCTTTGCTTTTTATAATTCTACGCTGCTGGAAGACATAATATTGCACTGTGCAAGCTCTGCAAGTATAAAATAAGCGGTTGGCAGCCAAATACAAACATCACCACCTCACCACAGCTCTATTGAAGCACATGAAGCAGCATGAGGAGACCACAGAGTGGCCCAATGAAAGAGTCTGGAGGTGGCGGCAGCCTCAGGAGGAGGCCACAGAGTGGCACAATGACAGAGTGTGGAGGTGGCGGCAGCATCAGGAGGACACAGAGCAGCACAATGACAGAGTGTGGAGTTGGTGGCAGCATCAGGAGGCCACAGAGTGGAGAGGTGACATAGTGTGCAGGTGGCAGCAGCATGAGGAGACCACATAGTGGAAAGGTGACATAGTGTAGAGGTGGCAGCAGCATCAGGAGACCACAGAGTGGCACAATGACAGTGTGGAGGTGACAGCAGCAGCATCAGGAGGACACAGAGTGGCACAATGACAGTGTGGAGGTGGCGGCAGCATCAGGAGACCACAGAGTTACAAGTTGACATAGTGTGTGTCACGGTGTGCTCTGTGCAGGGTTCCAGGAGGCGGGGACTGCCGGGGCACGCCCATGGCATCAGCGCGCCCGGCGTCACCCATTCCCGTGGTAACCACACTGGGGCTGAGTGCCAAGCTGATCTCTTGGCGCTCGGCTGTATTGGAACTCAGGAGTCATATGACGCTGGCCACATCACATGACTCCACTAGTGCGATATTTAAACAGGCGATCTGCTGGCCACAGATTGCCTGTTTATGTTCTCACTCCTCACGCCTTTAAAATGGATCCTAGCAAGGTGTTGGCAATTAAGGATTAAGTAAGGCCATCAACCTTAAAGGCCTTACAACGTTTTTTGGGGTTCGCTAATTATTACCGTAGATTTATAAAGAATTTTTCGATAATTGCCAGACCCTTGACCGACCTCACCAAAAAAGGGGCGGATCTGGATAACTGGTCTGTTGAAGCTACTGAAGCACTTGAAACTCTAAAAAAGGCCTTCAGTAGTGCTCCTGTTTTGATTCAGCCGCATCAAGATAAACCTTTCATTGTGGAGGTGGATGCCTCTGAGGACGGAGTAGGGGCGGTCCTCTCACAAGGCCCCTCTAATCTTACCAATTTAAGGCCTTGCGCCTTCTTTTCCAGAATTTTTTTTCCCACCGAGAGAAATTATGACGTGGGGAATCGGGAATTGCTAGCCATTAAATGGGCGTTTGAGGAGTGGAGACATTTTCTTGAATGGGCTTAACATTGTGTCACCGTTGTCAGTGATCACAAAAATCGAATGTTTCTTGAGTCTGCTAAGAAGTTGAATCCCCGTCAAGCCAGATGGGTGTTGTTTTTTACACGTTTTAATTTCTCCATCACTTTCAGGCCAGGAAGTAAGAACGTTAAGGCAGATGCTTTATCTCTGAGTTTTTGTGCGTTTCAGCCTACGGACGCACCACCTGAAACCCATACTGCCAGCTAATGTCTTTTTAGCAGCCTTATCCCAAGATCTTACGGCTCTTATTAAGGCTGAACAACATCTGGCCCCGGCACCCACACCAACAGATAAGTTTTTTGTCCCCAAATAATTCTGTCTCCGGCTGTTGGGTGATTGTCATGATTCTGTTTTTTGTGGACATCCTGGTATCAAGAGTACTAAAGAGCTAGTATCAAGGTCTTACTGGTGGCCCACCCAATTCAAGGATGTCAAATCCTATGTGTCGGCCTGTGAGGTTTGTGCCAAGTCTAAAACCCCTAGAACTCGCCCTGTTGGTGAGTTGCAAACCCTACCCATTCCCAGTAGACCCAGGTCTCATATTTCTATGGATTTCATCATGGACCTGCCACCTGCGGAGTGGAAAACTGTGGTTTGGGTAGTGGTCGATAGGTTCAGCAAGATGGTACATTTTGTTCCTCTTTCTAAGCTTTCTAATGCTAAGACTCTGGCCTCTGTATTTGAAGAACAAATTGTACGTTTGCACGGTATTACCGAGAAAATTGTATCTGATAGGGGTGTCCAGTTTGTGTCTAGATTTTGGAGAGCCTACTGTCAAAGGTGCAAAATCTCATTGTCTTTCTCGTCTGCCTATCATCCTGAGAGTAACGGGCAGACTGAACGACTTAATCAGTCTATGGAACAGTTTCTCAGGTCATACGTCTCCGATGATCAACAATTATGGGTTAAGTACCTTCCTTTGGCAGAATTTGCTATAAACAACCATGTTAATTCCTCTGCTGGTGTCTCCCCATTCTTTTGTAATTACAGTTTCCATCCTCATTTTCATTCTGATTCATCCGTCTCCTCATCTAATCCTGAGGTGGATAAGGTCTCGTCGGAACTGTGCACAGTTTGGGCTCGGGTTCAGTCGAACCTAGAAAAAGCTCAAAACAATCAAAAAATCAAAGCAAATAAGAAACGTTCTAAGGGGATGGATTTTCAGGTTGGGAAAAAGGAGTGGCTATCTTCTAAAAATTTGCCTCTTAAGGTGGCCTCCAAAAAATTGTACCTCGTTTGACAGGTCCGTACGAGATTACGGAGCTAATTAACCGGGTATCTTTTAGGATGAAACTGCCCAAGTCTTTCCACATCCATGACGTCTTCCACAAATCTCTGCTTAAAACACATATTGCACCTGTTGTTCCTTCAAAGACCGCCGCCGGTCCTGGTTAATGATTCTGTGGAGTTTGTGGTTTCCAAGATATTGGATGTTAGGAGTCTAGAAGTGTCCATAACTTTTTACAGTACCTGGTGCACTGGAAAGGCTATGAACCGGAGGAAAGGTCTTGGGTACCAGCTAGGGATGTTTATGCCTCTAGACTTGTTAAAAAATTTCATGTGGAACATCCTGAGAAGCTGTCGCTTGGGGCTTTGGGTCTGGTGGCCCCGGGAAAAAGGGGAGGGGGGGTACTGTCACGGTGCGCTCTGTGCAGGGTTCCAGGAGGCGGGGATGGCTTGGGCTCGCCCACATCATCAGAGCGCCCGGCGTCGCCCGTTCCCTGGGTACTCACACTGGGGCTGAGTGCCGAGCTGTATTGGAACTCAGGAGTCATGTGACGCTGGCCACGTCACATGACTCCACTAGTGCCCTATTTAAACAGGCAATCTGCTGGCCACAGATTTCTTGTTATTTAGGTCCTTCCTGCGATTACACTTACCTGGTTTGTTGGTCTCCTGCTCGTGTTCTGAATACCCGTCCGTCTCATCCCTTGGTCTTGGCGTTTCCTCCTGGTTTTGACTTCGGCTTCTCCTGACTATCCTCCGCTTGCCCCTCTGGTACCGTGCTGCTCTCTTGGTTTCTGACTCGGCTTGTTTTGACTACTCTGTTGAATGTATTGTCTGTCTTCCCTACACTTATCCTAGCTGAGGGTTTGTCGACCAGTTGTCCCTTGTCGCTAGGACTTGCGAGGCAAGTAGGCAGCAACAGGGACGCGGGTTGAGCTCAGTGGTCACTTCCTCAACCCCTGCATGAGGAGACCACAGAGTGGGAAGGTGACATAGTATGGAGGTGGTAGCAGCATGAGGAGGCCACAGAGTGGCAAGTTGACATAGTATGGAGGTGTCAGCAGCATCAGGAGGCCACAGAGTGGCAAGGTGACATAGTGTGGAGGTGGGTGGTGGCAATACCAGTACCCGCTGAAGATGGTGGGTGAAAGAAGTAGCACTTGTCATCAGATGTGTGGCATCAGGAGGGTGACAGCATCAGAATAGTATCTGAGGCATTAAGCCAGAAGAAACAGGTCTCTTTTGTCAAAGTGTTGGTGTGACACCATGGATGATCTAGTCTGATGCATCAGGCATTGGTGGGTGGAAATCCTGGCTGATTCAAACCTCATTCATCTTGACAAAGATCAGTCTCTCCACATTTTGTGTAAACAGGTGAATTCTTCTTAGGGTAACTATGGCCCCCACCGCACTTAACACCCGCTCTGATGCCACACTAATGGCCAGGCAGAACACCTTTTCCAGGGCAAACTCTGCTAGTTGCGGCCACAAATCCAATTTGGCTGCCCAGTTGTCCAGCAGATCTTCAATGTGGGCTGGCAGGTGCTATTCAAGTATGCCACCACCTGCTGGTTCAGATCCTGCTCCAGGTCTAGCTGCTGCTGCTGCTGGTGAGTATCTTCTTCACTAGGCGGGTGAAGAAAGCTGCTCATCAGCGACTCTAGACTCAATTTGCTTTTAAAGGAGATGGAACTGCTCCTACCCCCCCCCACCCTGCCACAGCAGCCATGGCAGAGGAATGTGAGGGCAGAGGGCCCCCCGGTCATACCTGCGAGAGGATGGACGATTGCGCAGATAGGCAGCTGCCAACTGACTGCATAGGATGTCTCTATAGTAGTTCAGTTTGTCCTACCTATCAGCAGTTGTAAAAAAGGCCCACATTTTGGACAGGTAGCGAGGGTCCAGCTAGGTGGAGATCCAAAAGTCATCCTTCTGCCGAATGCTGACAATTCGACTGTCACTACACAAGCAAGTGAGCATGCATCGGGCAAGTGACTCGGAGGGACTCCCTGCCTCCATCTCCACTGCATACTGCCACGGTGTGTCTGGGTCCTCTACCTCGTCTTCTTCATCGCCCTGTAGCTCCTCTGGCTGCTCATGCTCCTCCTCTCCTGTCACCTGTGTAGAAAAAACACCCATTTAGCTACACATTGCTTGTGCTCCAATGTCCTCCTCCTCCAGTTCAGCCCCTACAGGGCTCATGTGGCCGGGAGATCTAGGCGCCACCTCTCCAGTCCCCTGACCAGCCAGATTTACCAGCATCTGTTCCAGGACATGAAGCAGTGGAATGACGTTGTTCATCCCCTAGTACTGGTAACTGACAAATAATGTGGCCTCCTCAAAGGGCCTGAGCAAACGGCAGGTGTCACGCATGAGCTGCCACTGGCTGACATCGAAGTTACACAGAGGAGTACTCCTATTCCCTTGGATCATTAAGAAATCATTTATGGCCTTTCTCTGTTCGCATAGTTGGTCCAACATATGGAGGGTGGAGTTCCAACTGGTGAAAATATCAAATATCAGCCTATGTTGAGGGATGCCGTTCTGTCTCTGCAGCTCAAGCTTGGTGATGTATGAGTGGCTGAAGTGCATGCAAAGTTTCCTGGCCATTTTTAGGATGCCTTGCAGATGGGTGGAAGACTTCAGGAACTGCTTAACAACCAGATTGAACACATGTGCCATGCAGGGCGCATGGCTCAGCCCTCCTTGACGCAGCGCCGACATCATGTTTTTCCCAATGTCGGTCACCATGATTCAGATTTTCAGTTGTCGAGGAGAAAGCCAGGATTCGATTTCTTGATGAAGGACACGGAGCAGTTTCCCCCCTGTGTGACTCAGTTCGCCCAGGCAAACGAGGTGCAGAACAGCGTGACACCGCCGTGCCCTGCACATGTGGTATTCTGGAGGGGCACTGTGAATTGTCCATGCAGTAAAGGCTGAGGACACGGTGGAGGATGAGGAGGCAGAGGCGAACATAGTCACAGGACCGACGGAGTAACAGCATGAAGGTTCACCACACCACCGATTAGGTGATTTTATTCCCAACACTACGCACTGACTGACTGCTACCGCCGCTGCTTCCATGAACCCGTGCACCAATACTTTCCGGGCAGGTAGGCACCTGCGAAGTGGGTGGTCTACCCCTGGTACTTTTGGCTACCAACCTCTCACTGCTGCCACCCTGCTGACTCCCGGCCACGCTAGCGACTTGCTGACTCCGCCACTGCCTCACGGTCAAGCTGCCACCCTCTTATCCCTATGATAAAGCCCCTTCGTCACCTGGTTTCCAAGTGCGATCAGCTACATCATTGTCATCGAGTACTGTCTGCACGTCACTGATGTCCTCCTCAACGGTCTCTGGGTCAGGAGCCTCACAGCTCACAACACCTGCCCCCACACCACTCTCCTCATCACTACTTGCCCGCCTAGCGGAGGAAGCGGCCGATGAATCCTCCACATGTTGGCTGGCCAGTATCTGCTAACTGTCCTCTAGTAGCTTGTCTTCCCTGTATAGTGGAGCTGAGCCCACAGCATATAATACTTCTCTGGCTGAGGGAACAGAAAAGGACAGAAGCAGGTTGAGAACAGGTGAGGGCACAGGGCCTGCTCCTGGCCATGCCAACTAGGGGGTGGGTCTGACGAACCCACCGATTCTTGGCTGGGGGTGTCTGATGTCACTTGGGAGGAAGTTGATGACCGAGTCAACCATTCAAGAACCGCTGGGTTGCTGGTCAAGACAATAACGCTAGCTGACACTGGGAGCTCAGGCCTCTCGCTGCGACTCCTGCTAACACGGCCCCTTACTCTGCTGGGACCTCTGCCTGTGCCAGAAACATTTTGGCCTCTGCCCCTCCTCTGTGCAGGGCCTGGCACTTCTCTGTCTGACATACTGTTAGATCAAATAAATAAATAAAAAGGAAATGAAAACACCCAAAAACATATAACTGCATCACTGATCGGCAAGTATATTTTTTCTTTTTACGCTAATACATGCCACAAAAGGCTTTAAAACAAATAACTGCACCACTGACCGGCAAATATATTTTTTCTTTTTACGTTAATACACGCCACAAAAAACTTTAAAACATATAACTGCACCGCTGACTGGCAAATATATATTTTCTTTTTACACTAATACACGCCACAAAAGGCTTTAAAACATATAACTGCATCGCTGACCGCAAATATATTTTTTAATTTTTTTGCTAATACAAGCCACAAAAGGCTGTAAAACATATAACTGCACCGCTGAGCGGCAAATATATTTTAGTTTTGCCAATAATACACAGCAAAAATGGCTTTAGAACATATAACTACACCGCTGACTGGCAAATATATATTTTCTTTTTACGCTAATACACGCCACAAAAGGCTTTAAAACATATAACTGCACCGCTGACCGGCAAATATATATATATTTTTTATGCTAATACACTCCACAAAAGGCTTTAAAACATATAACTGCACCGCTGACCGGTAAATATTTAAGGACTATTGTGTGTGGCAGCAATATATATTTTTTGTGCAAACTGCACTAAATTACTTGCAATTGCAGACAGCGACATTATCTGCGCTACATCTCCTGTCTAACGTGTGCGCAGCCTAAAAATATCTGTGACATCCAGTGTACTTTTTCTGTAGACAGTGTCCACTGCGGACAGTGGCATTACCTGCGCTACATCTCCTGTATAACGTTTGGGTATCCGAAATATCAGTGACATTCAGTCTAATTTTTTTGCTGCTAGTGGCAGCGACATTACCTGCGCTACATCTCCAGTATAACGTTTGCCCATCCGAAATATTAGTGACATTAATTCAGTGTAATTTTTTATTAGCTGCTGGTGACAGTGACATTATTTGCGCTATACCTCCTGTATAACATTTGTGCAACCTAAATATCAGTCACATTAATTCAGTGTAATTTTTTTATTAGCCAGTGGTGACAGCGACATTACTTGCGCTATACCTCCTTCTTAACGTGTGCGCATCCTAAATATCAGTGACATTCATTCAGTGTAATTTTTTATTAGGCGGTGGTGACAGCGATATTACTTGCGCTATATCTCCTGTTTAACGTGTGCGCATCCTAAAAATATCTGTGACATTCTGTGTACTTTATTTGCGCATACACTTTCAAAACCTGCGCTACTGTACGTGCGACATACTGAAAGCATATACAGTGCTGCCCATAATTATTCATACCCCTGGCAAATTTTGACTTAAACTCTTTAGGACACATGTTCATAACGGTACGGCATGTTGTCCTGGTACTTAAGGTTCCTTCTCAAATCATTGAGCAGGCACCTTGGCTAAAAGCGCGGGGGGGTCCCGTGACCCCGCCGTGTCGGTGATCACCGCAAACCGCAGGTCAATTCAGACCTGCAGTTTGCGGCTTTTACCTGCGGTTGCGGCGGCTGGCGGCGGTGCCATCGTGTCCCAATGCGGCTGTAGGGGGGACCCGATGGCATGGAAGGCAGTGCGATGCCTAAGGAAGGCATCGCGCTGCCTTCTGGTGACGAGCCTGTGAGATCCAGCCCCCTGGATCTCACAGGCCGGAAGCTGTATGAGTAATACTCACTGTATTACTCATACAGCCAATGCATTCCAATACAGAAGTATTGGAATGCATTATAAAGGGATTAGACGCCCAAAAGTTCAAGTCCCAAAGTGGGACAAAAAATAAAGTGAAAAAAAAAGTTGAAAAAATAAAGTCCCCCCCCAAAAAAATTTAAAGTTTCAAGTAAAAATAAACAAAAACTTCATTTTCCCCAAATAAAGTTAAAAAAAATTGTAAAAAATTTGTAAAAAATTTGTAAAAAATAGGGAGGGGGGGGGAAGTATACATATTAGGTATCGCCACGTCCGTATCGACCGGATCTATAAACATATCACATGAACTAACCCCTCAGATGAACACTGTAAAAATTAAAAAATAAAAACTGTGCTAAATAAATAATTTTTTTGTCACCTTACATCAAAAAAATACAACAGCAAGCGATCAAAAAGGCGTTTGCCCACCAAAATAGTACCAATCTAACCGTCACCTCATCCCGCAAAAAATGAGCCCCTACCTGAGACAATCGCCCAAAAAATAAAAAAACTATGGCTCAGAATATGGAGACACTAAAACATCATTGTTTTTGTTTCAAACAAGAAATCATTGTGTAAAACTTACATAAATAAAAATAAAGTATACATATTAGGTATCTCCGCGTCCGTATCGACCGGCTTTATAAAAATATCACATGACCTAACCCCTCAGATGAACAACGTAAAAAATAAACAATAAAAACGGTGCAAAAAAAGCCATTTTTTGTCACCTTACATCACAAAAAGTGTAATAGCAAGCGATCAAAAAGTCACACGCACCCCAAAATAGTGCCAATAAAACCGTCATCTCATCCCGCAAAAATCATACCCTACCAAAGGTAATCGCCCAAAAACTGAAAAAAATTATGGCTCTCAGACTATGGAAACACTAAAACATGATTTTTTTGTTTCAAAAAAGAAATCATTGTGTAAAACTTACATAAATAAAAAAAGTATACATATTAGGTATCGCCGCGTCTGTGACAACCTGGTCTATAAAAATATCACATGATCTAACCTGTCAGAGGAATGTTGTAAATAACAAAAAATTAAAAAGGGTGCCAAAACAGCTATTTCTTGTTACCTTGCCTCACAAAAAGTGTAATATAGAGCAACCAAAAATCATATGTACCTTAAACTAGTACCAACAAAACTTTCACCCCATCCCATTTCTAAAATGGGGTCACTTTTTGGGAGTTTCTACTCTATGGGGTGCATCAGGGGAGCTTCAAATGGGACATGGTGTCCAAAAAAACAGTCTAGCAAGATCTGCCTTCCAAAAACCGTATGGCATTCCTTTCCTTCTGCGCCCTGCCGTGTGCCCGTACAGCAGTTTATGACTACATATGGGGTGTTTCTGTAAACTACAGAATCAGGGCTATAAATATTGAGTTTTGTTTGGCTGTTAACCCTTGTTTTGTTACTGGAAAATATGGATTAAAATGGAAAATTTGCCAGAAAATTGAAATTCTGAAATTTCATCTCCATTTGCCAATAACTCTTGTGGAACACCTAAAGGGTTAACAACGTTTGTAAAATCAGTTTTGAATACCTTAAGGGGTGTAGTTTCTTAGATGGGGTCACTTTTATGGAGTTTCTACTCTAGGGTTGCATCAGGGGGGCTTCCAATGGGACATGGTGTCAAAAAAAACAGTCCAGCAAAATCTGCCTTCCAAAAACCGTATGGCATTCCTTTTCTTCTGCGCCCTGCCGTGTGCCCGTACAGTAGTTTACGACCTTATATGGGGTGTTTCTGTAAACTACAGAATCAGGGCCATAAATATTGAGTTTTGTTTGGCTGTTAACTCTTGCTTTGTTACTGGAAAAAATGGATTAAAATGGAACATTTGCAAAAAAATTGAAATTCAGAAATTTGATCTCCATTTGCCAATAACTCTTGTGGAACACCTAAAGGGTTAACGACATTTGTAAAATCAGTTTTGAATACCTTGCGGGGTGTAGTTTCTTAGATGGGGTCACTTTTATGGAGTTTCTACTCTAGGGGTGCATCAGGGGGGCTTCAAATGGGACATGGTGACACATATGATGTGTTTCTGTAAACTACAGAATCCGGGCTATAAATATTGAGTTTTGTTTGACTGTTAACCCTTGCTTTGTTACTGGAAAAAATTGATTAAAATGGAAAATCTGCCAAAAAAGTGAAATTTTGAAATTGTATCTCTATTTTCCATTAATTCTTGTGGAACACCTAAAGGGTTAATAAAGTTTGTAAAATCTGTTTTGAATACCTTGAAGGGTGTAGTTTCTTACATGGAGTCACTTTTATGGAGTTTCTACTCTAGGGGTGCATCAGGGGGGCTTCAATTGGGACATGGTGTCACAATAACCAGTCCAGCAAAACCTGCCTTCCAAATACCGTATGGCATTCCTTTCCTTCTGCGCCCTGCCGTGTGCCCGTACAGCGGTTTACGACCACATATGGGGTGTTTCTGTAAACTACAAAATCAGGGCCATAAATATTGAGTTTGGTTTGGCTGTTAACCCTTGCTTTGTAACTGGAAAAAAATTATTAAAATTGAAAATCTGCCAAAAAAGTGAAATTTTGAAATTGTATCTCTATTTTCCATTAATTCTTGTGGAACACCTAAAGGGTTAACAAAGTTTGTAAAATCAGTTTTGAATACCTTAAGGGGTGTAGTTTCTAGAATGGGGTCATTTTTGGGTGGTTTCTATCATGTGAGCCTTTTTGAAAATTTCTGAAAAATTTCAAGATTTGCTTCTAAACTTCTAACATTGTAACATCCCCAAAAAATAAAATATCATTCCCAAAATGATCCAAACATGAAGTAGACATATGGGGAATGTAAAGTAGTAACTATTTTTTGAGGTATTACTATGTATTATAGAAGTAGAGAAATTGAAACTTGGAAATTTGGGGTAAATTTGGTATTTTTTTATAAATAAAAATTATTTTTTTTTACTTATTTTTACCAGTGTCATGAAGTACAATATGTGACGAAAAAACTGTCTCAGAATGGCCTGGATAAGTCAAAGCGTTTTAAAGTTATCGCCACTTAAAGTGACACTGGTCAGATTTGCAAAAAATGGCCTGGTCCTTAAGGTGTAATAAGGCTGTGTCCTAAAGGGGTTAAAGTTACTTTTATTCAATCAGCAAGTAATAATGCACACAAAAGCTCGCTTGGCCTTTGCAAAAGCTCATCTGGACAAAGAAGAAGGCTTCTTGTCTTCTGTGTTATGGTCAGATAAAACAATAATTGAATTGTTTGGTCACAATGATGTTTCCTTCATTTGGCGTAAAAAAGGAGAAGCCTTCAACCCAAAGAACACCATCCCCACTGTCAAACATGGTGGTGGGAACCTAATGCTTTGGGGGTGTTTTTCAGCCAATGGACCAAGGAACCTAATCACAGTAAACGGCACCATGAAAAAAGAGCAATACATGAGGATTCTCAATGACAACATCAGGCAGTCCGCAGAGAAACTTGGCCAAGCTTGGGCACCAGTGGACATTTCAGCATGACAATGACCCAAAACACACAGCAAAAGTGGTGAAGAAATCGTTAGTAGACAACAACATTAACGTTTTGGAGTGGTCCAGCCAGAGTCCAGTCTTAAATCCAATTGAGAATCTGTGGAGGGAGCTAAAGATCAGGGTGATGGCAAGAAGATCCTCCAACCTGAAAGATTTTAGCTCATTGCTAAAGATGAATGGGCAAAAATACCTGTGGAGACATGCAAAAAGCTGGTCTGCAATTATAGGAAGCATTTGATTGTTGTAATAGCCAATAAAGGCTTTTCTATTGATTATTGAGAAGGGTATGAATAATTTTGAACTGGACACTTTTTGCTCAAATGTAAATAAAAGCTGAGAAATGTTTTTTTCCCCCACAATGATGCCTCTTATACATTGTCTTATTATCTTTTGGGAGACACCTATGTCATTTCCCGTCAAAAAATTACTTGCTGGTTGAATAATAGTAACTTTAAGTCAAAATTTGTCTGTAGTATGAATAATTATGGGCAGCACTGTATACCATTTAATATGCGCAAGGTGAGCAGTAAGGGACGGGGAAGTGGCCGTGCTGCTGATGGTGCACGAAGAGGCCGTGGCCTTGGGCGCGGTGAAACTGTGCTTGCTGCCAGAGCACAAGAAACACACTCATCCACGATACCTAGCTTCATGTCCCAGTTTGCAGGGTGGTGCACTCTCGAAGCTAGACCAGTGCGACCAATTGGTTGGTTGGATTGCAGCAGATAATGCTACAAGTCGGTTAAGCACCACCCTGTCTTCCACAAAGTCCAGTCTCAGTAGCCAAGAGTCTGGTCAACAGAATCCTCACTCCTTCCACCCACCATGCAGAGTCTTTGCAAACAAGTGATCCCACACTCGGATATTCCGAGGAGCTGTTTTCATCGCCATTCCTTAATTTGGGCCTCTCGCCAAGCCCGCTTGAAGAGGGACATGAGGAGATCTTGTACCCTGATTCCCAAACTCTGGAGCATTCACAGTCAGAAGAAGATGACGGGGGGAATGGCAAATAATGTTTCACGAGGTGGATGATGAGGATGAGACACAGTTGTCAATAACTTAGGTTGTTGTTAGGTCAACTAGTCAGGAGGATGACCAGAGTGAGGAAGTGGAAGAGGAGGTGATGGACGATGAAGTCACTGACCCAACCTGGGAAGGTGGCAAGCCAAGCGAGGACAGCAGTACAGAGGGGGAGGGATCTGCAGCACCTCAATAGGCTGGAAGAGGCAGTGGGGTGGCAAAAGGAAGAAGGCGACTGTTCCCCGGAGCACCCCCTTGTGGCAATCTCCCTTGCCAGGGGTTAGGTGTTCTGAAGTCTGGCGCTTTTTTGAGGAAAGTGCGGACGATAAAAGAATTGTCATTTGCAACCTCTACCGTACCAAAATGAGCAGGGGCGTGAACTCTAGCAACCTCACCACCACCAGCATGATCCGCCACATAGGATCAAAGCACCCTAATAGGTGGGCCGAACGCCTGGGTCCACAATCAGGCGGTCACACCCCTGCCTCATGTTACATGCTGGCCAATCCCCTGTCCAAGATGCAGGCCCGGATGCCTCCCGCCACGCATCTGGACCTTCACAAGCACCATCAGCTAGCACATCCACTTCTGTGTCCCAGAGCAGCGTACAGATGTCTATACCCCAGGCCTTTGAACGAAAGCACAAATACCCAGCCACACACCATAGCACTAAATGCGCACCTTTCCAAATTGCTGGCACTGGAAATGTTGCCATTTAGTCTTGTGGACACTGAGGCTTTCCACAGCCTGATGGTGGCGGCTGTCCCACGGTACTCTGTCCACAACCGCCAATATTTTTCACGGTGTAGAGTCCCAGCCTTACACCAGCATATGTCCTGTAACATCACCCGTGCCCTGACCAACACAGTTATTGGGAAGGTCCACTAAACGACTGACACATGGACAAGTGCTTTTGTCCAGGGACGCTTCATTTCCCTGACGTCACACTGGGTGAATGTTGTGGAGGCTGGGAGCAAGTAGTAATCTGGGATGGCACAGGTGCTCCCGACTCCAAGGATTGTGGGCCATAATTCCATCAGGGTTTCCGCCACCACCTATGTTAGTGGCTGCAACCCCCACTTCTCCTCCTCTGCCTCCTCCTCCACTTCCACCTCTGAATTATCATCTTGCAGCACCAGTCAGCCATCAGTCAGTAGCTGGAAGCAGTGTACCACTGCAGTGGGGAAGCGGCAACAGGCCGTGCTCAAACTGATCTGCTTAGGTGACAAACAGCACACCGCTGCAGAGCTATGGCAGGGGATAAGGGACCAAACTGAGCTGTGGTTCTCGCCACTCAAGCTACATCAAGGCATGGTTGTGTCTGATAATGGCAGTAACTTGATGGCAGCTTTGGAGCTCGGCAAGCTCACACACATACCATGCCTAGCCCACGTGTTCAACCTAGTGGTTCAGCGTTTTCTCAAAACCTATCACAATTTGCCTGAGCCACTGGTGAAGGTGTGCCGCGTGTGTGCCCATTTCCGCAAGTCATCGTCAGCTTCCGTTAGTGTGGCAACGCTGCATCAGCGCTTGCAATTTCCAGCTCACTGACTGTTGTGCGACGTGAGCACGCGCTGGAACTCCACGTTCCACATGTTGGCCAGGCTTTGTGAGCAGCAGAGGGCAGTTGTGTAATACCAGCTGCAACATGGTCGTTGCCTTTCCAGTCATCTTCCACACTTCACAAGCGAGGAGTGGGCATGGATGTCTGACCTCTGTAAGGTTTTACACAACTTTGAGGAATCAACACAGATGGTGAACGACGATAACGCTATTATCAGCGTAACCATCCCACTTCTGTGTCTACTCAAACGCTCACTGCTCACAATTAAGGCAGACGCTTTGCATGTGGAAGAGGTGGAAATGGGGGAAGAAAGTACACAGGGTGATAGCCAGACCACCCTCAATTAATCTTCTCAGTGCAAATTGGATGATAAGGAGAAGGAGAATAAGTTGGTTGCATCCGCTACAGAGGGTAGTACCCTTGGAAGTTTTATTCCATCTGTTCAGCGTGGATGGGTAGAAGAGAAGGAAGAGGATGAGGAGATTGAGAATCATCCTCCTGATGACGACAGCGAAGTCTTACCTGTTGGTACTCTGGCACACATGGCTGACTTTATGTTAGGCTGCCCTTCCCGTGACCCTCGCATTGTACGCATTTTGGCCAACAACGATTACTGGTTGTTCACCCTTCTCGATCCCCACTACAAAGCGAACTTCTCATCTCTCATTCCTGTGGCGGAGAGGATGAGCAAAATGGTGCAATAACAGAAGGTCCTTGTGGAAAAATTGCTCCAAAAATTTCCAGCTGACATCGCTGGCTGCAGAGTACGTATTTCCTTGGCGAATCGAGGAGGGGAGACGAGGGGAACACACAGCGGTTCCAACATAGGCAGGGCAACACTCTCCAAAACCTGGAACAGTTTTATGACACCCCGCCAGCACCCTCAACCTGATGCACGGCCTAGTGTCACAAGGAGGGAAAAATTTTGGAAGATGGTAAAGAAGTACGTAGAAGACAATGTCAGCGTCCTCAGTGATCCCTGTGTGTCTTACAACTATTGGGTGTCCAAGCTGGTCACATGGCACGAACTGGCGCTCTACGCCTTGGAGGTGCTGGCCTGCCACGCCGCCAACGTTTTGTCAGAGCGGGTATTTAGTGCTGCTAGGGGCATAATAACTGATAAGCGCATCCGCCTGTCAACTGAAAATGCTGACAGGTTGACTCTTATAAAAATGGACAAGGCCTGGATTGCCCCTGACTTCTCTACTCCACCAGAGGAAAGCGGCTGAACATAAAGGAACTTTAAATATGGCTTTTATGGTGTATTGAATACACTGCATTCCCATGCACCCCTTCCACCACTAAAAAGGTTATATGGTTCAATCTCCCTTTTCTTGTCCTCCTCCTCCTCCATCATATCAACATGCTTATTAGGCTGCCCTTGCTCCTAATGTTTTTAGGGGGTCAGATCAGCAGCGGGCCCTCACCCATAATGTTTTAGAGGGTCACCAGAAGGCCCTCACCCATAATGTTTTTGAGGGTCACCAGCAGGCCCTCAACCATATTGTTTTAGAGGGTCAGCTCAGCAGCAGAATCTCCCCCCTAAATTTTTAGATGGTCAGCTCGGCATCAGACCCTCGTCCACAAAATTTTTTAGATGGTCAGCTCGGCAGCAGGCCCTCACCCATAATGTTTTAGATGGTCAGCTCGGCAGAATGCCCTCACCCACACAATTTTTTAGATAATCAGCTCGTCAGCAGGCCCTTACCCCTAATGTTTTAGATTGTCAGGTCAGCAGCAGGCCCTCGCCCCTAATGTTTTAGAGGGTCACCAGTAGGCCCTTGCTCCTAATGTTTTTGAGGATCACCAGCAGGCCATCAATCATAATTTTTCAAAGGTGTGTATGATGCCCTCCTTTATGTGTAATAAAGGTTGTATTGCATTGACGGTTCCATGTAATTTTTGGCAGCCCTTTCCCGTAGTACATAGGCTTTATGAGTGTAGGAGTCCCACTACCTGAACAATTGTACCACAATGTGAATGAGGCCCTCCTTTATGTGATATACAGGTTGTATCAGAGTGCCTCTTCCTTGTAATTTTTGGCAGCACTTGCACTTTATATACAAGTAAATATACAAGAAAGAATGTTTCCTAACAATTTTTCCTCTAAAATCTTTTTTATCTTCGGTTTTGACACTTTTTTTTGGGGGGAGGAGAGAGGCACTTGATACTGGCACTTTTGGGGGGGGGGGGGTGGCACTATGATACTGGGACATGGGGGTGGAGGAGAGAAGCACTTGATACTGGCACGTGGGGGGGGTTGGCACTTGATACTGGCACATTGGTGGGTTTGGCACTATGATACTGGCACATGGGGGGGAGAGAGGCACTATGATACTGGGACACGGGGGGGTTTGGCACTATGATACTGGCACATGGGGGGTGGGAAGGAGAGAGGCACTTGATACTGGCACTTTTTTTGGGGGGGGGGGAGATGGCACTATGATACTGGGACATGGGGGGAAGAGAGAGGCACTTGATACTGGCACATGGGGGGGGGGGGGGTTCGGCACTATTATCCTGGCACATGGGGGTGGGAAGGAGAGAGGCACTTGATACTGGCACTTTTTTTTTGGGGGGGGGAGATGGCACTATGATACTGGGACATGGGGGGAAGAGAGAGGCACTTGATACTGGCACATGGGGGGGTTTGGCACTATGATTCTGGCACATTGGGGGGGGAGGAGAGAGGCACTATGATACTGGGACATGTGGGGGGGGAGGAGAGAGGCACTTGATACTGGCACATGATGGCATGATGGGGGGGGGGCATCTATGGGGACACTTACTGGCACATTATTGGGGGGCATTATGGGGACACTAGGCCGGCAGCCTATCAGAAGCTGGACACTGAGGGCATCTACTGGGGCACTATATACGGGGCATTTTATACTGGTACATTATGGGGGGCACTAGCAGGAAGGGGGGAGAGGAGCACTATGGGGGAATTTACTGGGGGCACTATATAGGGGTATTTTATACTGACACATTATGGGGGCACTATGGGGACATTAGCTCAACTGGGGGCATTACAAGGGGGTATTTTTGCACATTATAAGGAGAATTATTTCTACTGGGGGGGGCATTATGGTGGGCTTTATTACTCCCCCATGGTATGACCCCCTAGTAGCAGCACCAGACTCTCCCTGCTCTGCTATCCCTCTGCCCCTTCTCCAAATCCTTATTATGAAATCTTTCTCATTAGGAAAAAACACAACATCAGCTCCGCCGAGCCCCCCAGCCAAGTGTGGAAGTGGCGTCCGAGACCCCCAAGGGCCAAACCAAGTAATTGTAAGTTTTCATGTGGAATATGTTTGTTATACATACACTGTGCCACACAATATACAGTATACCGCTACACTGTGCCACACAATGTACAGTATACCGCTACACTGTGCCACACAATGTACAGTATACCTCTACACTGTGCCCCACAATGTACAGTATACCTCTACACTGTGCCCCACAATGTACAGTATACCTCTACACTGTGCCACACAATATACAGTATACCTCTACACTGTGCCACACAATATACAGTATACCTCTACACTGTGCCACACAATATACAGTATACCGCTACACTGTGCCCCACACTATACAGTATACCTCTACACTGTGCCCCACACTATATACAGTATACCACTACACTGTGCCCCACAATATACAGTATACCTCTACACTGTGCCACACAATATACAGTATACTTCTACACTGTGCCCCACAATATACAGTATACCTCTACACTGTGCCCCACAATATACAGTATACCTCTACACTGTGCCACACAATGTACAGTATACCGCTACACTGTGCCACACTATATACAGTATACCTCTACACTGTGCCACACAATATACAGTATACCGCTACACTGTGCCCCACAATATACAGTATACCTCTACACTGTGCCACACAATATACAGTATACTGCTACACTGTGCCCCACAATATACAGTATACCGCTACACTGTGTAGTCTGTGCTATAAGCACCATTGTTTTGTGGCAGCGGACAGAAAATAATCTGGAAGTGCTCCTCCCGAGACCAGGCTCTGACTGCTAGGGGGGGTCTGCTGAGCTAACGGATGCCCCCTATGGCAGTAGCACCACCATAGCCCCCATATATGGCTAAAAAATTATTGCTTCGGGAAGGGGGGGGGGGTGACACCATTTTCTACCGCACCGGGTGACACCAGCCCTAGCAACGCCACTGCTCCAGGCTCATGTGGAACCTTGGGCGATAAAGTCTCAGTGGGCCCCCCTATACAGTGATAACTCTCTGAGTACAGATAATATAGTAGATGTCCCCTGCAGTCCTATGTAACAACACAGATAACACAGTGATGACTATATGAGTACAGAAAATGTAGTAGAGCACCATCTCTGCCAAAGCGCCATTTTGCCTAAGCGCTTGACAGTTAATCATGGCTGTTAGACAGGGCAGGAGACGGAGATGCTGTGTGCACTACTCAAACACAGTTACACACAGCACAGGTCTGCTACGATATTGTCTCACTCAGGCTCTGGCTGCTCTTCTCATCACTATGGCTTCTACTTTCAAATTCAACCACACCTTCCACCCTCTGTCCCTTCTCACCACATCAGTCCCTCCTTCCTTCCCTCACCCATGTTCAGTTCCCATACACTTTATACCCACCAACTCTTATTATGGGTGATTTTAATATCCCCATTGATGATCCCTTCTCCCCATCAGCCGCTCACTTTCTCTCTTTACCTTCTCTCTTGGCCTATCACAACTTACTTCCTCTGCCACGCATGAACAGGGCAATATACTTGATCTAGTCTTCTTCCGTCACTGCTCAGTCTCAAACTTTAGTAACTTATCCTATTCACTTTCTGACCACAATCTTCTTTCATTTACCCTAAAGACCTCTCACTTTTCTCATGGCAATCCTACTTTTCACACTTACAGAAACCTACACACCATTAACTGCCAGCAACTTATTAACACCCTACAACTAGCTCTTACCCCAATCTCTTCCCTCTCCAGTCCAGACTTGGCTGCCAATCATTACAACCAGACCCTAAAAACCCCCCCAGATGAAGTTGCTCCAATATCAATCCGACCCTCTCGACACAGAACACGGCAACCCTGGCACACACCTGAAAGACGTTTTCTCCAGCGCTGCTCCAGATGTGCAGAACGCTTATGGAGAAAATCGCAAATATCAGCAGACTCCCTCCATTATAAATGTATGCTCAAAACATATAATTCGTCTCTCAACAATGCGAAAGAAAAGTACTTCACCTCTCTCATCTCCTCACTCTCAAATAACCCAAAACGACTTTTTGACACTTTTCACTCTCTTCTAAGCTCTAAAGTTCCAGAACCTGTCACTGACCTCTGCGCTGATGGCATGGCCACTTACTTCAGAGACAAGATTGGCAGTATCCGGCAGGAAATAATCTCCCAGTCCCCAAATAATTTTAATCCTCCTCCCTCCAATTCCTCCACATGCTCTCTCTCCTTTTTTGACCCTATAACAGAGGAAGAAGTCTCCAGGCTTCTCTCTTCTTCTCGACCCACGACCTGTAGCAGTGATCCTATTCCATCACACCTCCTCCAGTCCCTCTCCCCGGCTGTCATCACTCACCTAACTACAATTTTTAACCTCTCTCTTCTGGTATCTTTCCCTCCTCTTTGAAACACTCTTTTATAACCCCACTACTAAAGAAACCATCTCTTCACCCAACCTGTGCTGCTAACTACCGACCTGTTTCTAACCTGCCCTTCATCTCTAAACTCCTTGAACGTCTTGTCTACTCTCGCTTAATAAGCTATCTCTCTGCAAACTCTCTTCTTGACCCCTTACAATCTGCCTTCCGCCCTCTTCACTCTACAGAAACTGCCCTTACTAAAGTGTCTAACGATCTGCTAACAGCAAATGGTGACTATTCTCTACTGATTCTGTTGGATCTCTCTGCAGCCTTCGATACCGTAGACCATAAACTCCTTCTCACCATGCTCCACTCAATTAGCCTTAAGGACACTGCTCTCTCTTGGTTCTCTTCCTATCTCTCTGGCCGCTCCTTTAGTGTATCATTCGCTGGCTCTTCTTCTTCTCCTCTTCCTCTTGATGTTGGAGTTCCTCAGGGCTCAGTACTAGGTCCTCTACTCTTCTCCCTCTATACAGCCCCCATCGAACAGACTATCAGTAGATTTGGCTTTCGATACTATCTGTATGCTGACGACACCCAACTATACACTTCGTCCCCTGAGATCACCCCTGCTTTACTCCAAAACACCAGTAATTGTCTGGCAGCTGTCTCTAACATCATGTACTCTCTGTATCTAAAACTGAACCTCTCAAAAACTGAACTTCTTGTCTTTCCCCCATCTACTAACCCATCTAAACTTGATATTTCAATTTCGATCTGCAGATCTATCATAACTCCTGTGCAACATGCCCGCTGTCTTGGGGCCACATTTGACTCTGATCTTTCCTTTGTTTCCCATATTCAATCACTTACACGCTCTTGTCGTCTGCACCTCAAGAATATCGCCAGAATCCGCCCTTTTCTTACAGTGGTAACGACAAAAACTCTTGTTGTTGCCTTGATTCATTCTCGTCTACTACAACTCATTACTAATCGGTCTCCCTCTCACTAAACTCTCCCCCCTTCAGTCTGTTCTAAATGCTGCAGCCGGGCTCATCTATCCATCCAACCGCTACACTGATGCTACTAGCCTCTGCCAGTTACTTCACTGGTTGCCCATCCACCACCGAATACAGTTCAAACTTCTCACCCTCACCCACAACGCTCTCCACAGTGCTGCACCTCCATATATCTCCTCCCTCATCTCCATCTACCACCCTACTCATGCTCTCCGTTCTGTTAGCGACCTAAGGTTAATAACCTCCATAAATCGTACCTCTCACTCCCGTCTTCAAGACTTTTCTCAAGCTGCACCTACTCTCTGGAATACTCTGTCCCGGAATATTAGGTCAATCCACAACTTCTCCACCTTCAAACGTGCCTTAAAAACACATCTTTTCAGGCAGGCTTATCAAGCTACCTAAACTGACTATTCTCCGAATAAACCTCTCCCCCACCAACTCCTCTGGCCTAAACTCGATCCTCTAGTAGTCCCAAACCCAAAGCAGATTGGCTGGCACCAATCCTGTCAGTTCAATAATGGCTCAAATCCTATTATTACAATCAACTACCTTATGTTTCACCCCCAATTCCTCATAGATTGTAAGCTCTTGCGAGCAGGGCCCTGACTCCTAGTGTTTCAGTTGTATATTATCCAGTTAATTTTGTTTTGTATATGAACCTTTTTGAACTTGTAAAGCGCTGCGGAATATTATGGCGGTATATAATAAAATTTTATTATTATTATTATTATTAGTGTTACCTGCAGTCCTATGTAAAATCACAGATAACACTAGTGCTAATAATGTGGTAGTTAGTGATGGACGAACATCTGCCGGGGCGGTTTGCGAACGCGCGAACGCGATCAAATGTTTGCGAACCGCAAGTTCGCGGCGGGTCCCATTCATTTTAATGACAGGCGAAACTGAAAAACCTTCAGCTCATATTTGCAGCCAAGAAATAATTACTAGAAGTGCACAAATAGTCCCACAACATGGACAGTGACATACCGGATGTATTCGAATTAGCCATCTCCATTCATTTTTGTTTTCAATGCAAAATATCGGCAATATAATTTACGCGTACGCGCATGCGCAAATGCACTATACAGTACCCAAATGCACTATAAAGAAAGTATATTGGTATATAGCACCCCGCTTCAATCAGCTTTTTTGGGGGACGACTGGTATATCACACCAGTAGAAATTATTTGTTCCAATAACGCTTGTCCCTCTATATACCTGCAGTATCGCAGCAGAACTGCACAAAACTGCCGCACAATACAAATGCACTATAATATACTGTCTAAAATAGAAAGTATATTCTAACATTGTACAAGGAAGGCAATCCATTAGAATATACAAAAAGATAAAACGCAACCTTTAATAATTTTACTATGAGGGTCCATTCACACGTCCGTAAGTGTTTTGCGGATCCGCAAAACACGGACACCGGCAATGTGCATTCCGCAATTTGTGGACCGCACATCGCTGGCATCATAATGGAAAATGCCTAATCTTGTTTACTCTGCAATTGCGGACAATAATAGGACATGTTCTATTTTTTTGCGGAAACGGAAGCACAGATGCGGAAGTGCGGATCCGCGGATGCGGACAGCACATTCCGACCCCATTGAAAATGAATGGGTCTGCAACCGTTCTGCGGTTGTGTGAATGGAAAAGATATCCCTCAAAATGAAAATAAATGAAATTATTAAAATTAACCAAAAAGCATAGATGTGGTCGGCAATAACAAGTGCTCGGCGGCACCAAATCAGAAACCATATGTCCTACCACAATCCGGGGGGTTCCAGTGCACATCGATGAATCCAGGAGGGAAAGCAAAAAAGCATCCATCCCTGGGCTAGATGATGATGTGGTATTGAAGGACAGGGTGGGCAAAGAACTGTCCCTGATATTGCCCTACAGTGGGTTGCTATTCTGGCCCTGATAGCCTAACCACAGACCACCCACCCTGATAAGAGCAACCCCGTCCGGAACCTTACCCTGTATAAAAATGGCCCTAGTAAGCCCCTAGGCCCCTGACTTCCAGGTGATCACTAGAGATGTCCCGAACTATTCGCCGGCAAACAGTTCCCGGCGAACATAGCTTGTTCGCGTTCGCCGCGGCGGGCGAACATATGCGATGTTCGGTCCGCCCCCTATACGTCATCATTAAGCAAACTTTGACCCTGTAACTCACAGTCAGCAGACACATTCCAGCCAATCAGCAGCATACCCTCCCTCCCAGACCCTCCCACCTCCTATCAAAAAGCAAGGACGGCATCCATCTTAGATTCATTCTGAAGCTGCAGTGTCACAAATTTGACTAAGTTGTAATCGCAATACGATTAATACAGGTTATATTAATCGCATTGCGAATTCAACTTAGAGCTGGGTTCCTAATGGTTGTATTGCTAGAATATAACGAAGATTGAGAATATAGTGCTATATCCGTTATATTCGTCAATTC
Organism: Bufo bufo; assembly: GCF_905171765.1. Taxonomy (NCBI): domain Eukaryota; kingdom Metazoa; phylum Chordata; class Amphibia; order Anura; family Bufonidae; genus Bufo; species Bufo bufo. The sequence continues at coordinate 832,635,966 of NC_053389.1, forward strand.
TAGCAATACAACCCTTAGGAACTCAGATCTAAGTTGAATTCGCAATGCGATTAATGCAGGTTATATTAATCGCATTGCGAATTCAACTTACCACACTCTGCGTCAACTACGTAATTTTCCATGGGAGTTTTGCCATGGATCCCCCTCCGGCATGCCACAGTCCAGGTGTTAGTCCCCTTGAAACAACTTTTCCATCACTATTGTGGCCAGAAAGAGTCCCTGGGGGTTTTAAAATTCGCCTGTCTATTGAAGTCTATGGCGGTTCGCCCGGTTCGCCCGTTCGCGAACATTTGCGTAAATTCGCGTTCGCCTTTCGCGAACGGAAAATTTTATGTTCCCGATATCTCTAGTGATCACTATATAGATCTATGTGTTTTTGACTCATTATAAAAGTATATTATAAGTATATCGCACCCCTCTGTGTATCATACCTATCGATAGCACACCTATACCAGTCCTTAAAAGGACTTTTGTGGCCCTATTAGCCAGCGTTTGGTGTCCCTAACAGTCTGTCCCTGCTCCACAAAGCAACCTCTCCCTACACTGGCAAAAGACTGAATGTAAAATGGCGGCCAGATCGGGTTTATTTATAAGGTAGGGGGTGTGTCCATGAGCTGAAATGTCTCAATTGGCTGTCCTGTACCACCTGACGGAGGTGTCATGGGTCAAAGTTCTTCACAATGTAAAAGAATATGGCGGGCGCAAATTCCCCATAAGTTCGCATGTTCGGCGAATCGCGAACCGCAAGGCCATCTCTAGTGGTAGTGTTACCTGCAGTCCTATGTAAATACACAGATAACGGTAGTCCTGATAATGTGGTAGTGTTACCTGCAGTCCTATGTAAATACACAGATAACGGTAGTCCTGATAATGTGGTAGTGTTACCTGCAGTCCTATTTAAAACCACAGATAACACTAGTGATGATAATGTGGTAGTGTTACCTGCAGTCCTATGTAAAACCACAGATAACACTAGTATAAATCATGTAGTACTTCCTTAGTGTGCCTACCTGTGTCTCTCCCACGGATTCCATACTGGCGGCACTGCCTCCTCTTCCATCTTCTTCTTCTTGCCCCGCACAGAAAGTCCTGATGAAGCTGCGTCAAGACATAGGAACACTGTGGGCATGGTGATGGTGACACACAGGGACAGAGACACAAACACAGGGACAGACAGACACACACACACACACATACACACAGGGACAGACAGACACAAACACAGGGACAGACACACACAGGGACAGACAGACACAGAGGAACAGACAGACACAAACACAGGGACAGACAGACACAAACACAGGGACAGACACACACAGGGACAGACAGACACAGAGGAACAGACAGACACAAACACAGGGACAGACACACACAGAGGAACAGACACACACAGAGGAACAGACAGACACACACACACACAGGGACAGACAGACACAAACACAGGGACAGACAGACAGACACACACACACACACACATACACACAGGGACAGACTCACTCACACACACACACAAGGATCACTAGTGGGGGGGAGCAGGGTTACTAGTGGGGTGGCAGGAGGAGGGGGAGCAGGGTCACTAGTGGGGTGACAGGAGGGTAAGCAGGGTCACTAGTGGGGGGAGCAGGGTCACTAGTGGGGTGACAGGAGGAGAGGAAGCAGGGCCACTGGGGGGGCATGAGGAGGTTGGGGCAGGGTCACTAGGGGGGCAGGGTTACTAGTGGGGTGAGAGAAGGAGGGGGAGCAGGGTCACTAGGGGGGGACAGGAGGAAGGGGGGAGCAGGGTCACTAGTGGGGGGACAGGAGAAGGGGGGAGCAGGGTCACTAGTGGGGTGACAGGAGGAGGGGGGAGCAGGGTCACTAGTGGGGTAATAGGAGGAGGGGAAGCAGGGGGGAGCAGGGTTACTAGTGGGGTGACAGGAGGGGGGAGCAGGTTCACTAACGAGGGTGACAGGAGGAGGGGGGGAGCAGGGTCATTAGTGAGGTGACTGGAGGAGAGGAAGCAGGGGGGAGCAGGGTCACTAGTTGGGTGACAGGAGGAGGTGGAGCAGGGTCACTAAGGGGGGGGCAGGGTTACTAGTGGGGTGACAGGAGGAGGGGGAGCAGGGTCACTAGGGGGGGCAGAAGGAGAGGGGAGCAGGGTGAAAAGTGGGGGGACAGGAGGTGGGGGAGCAGGGTCACTAGTGGGGTGACAGGAGGAGGGGGGAGCAGGGTCACTAGTGGGGTGACAGGAGGAGGGGGAAGCAGGGTCACTAGTGGGGTGACAGGAGGAGGGGAAGCAGGGGGAGCAGGGTCACTAATGGGGTGACAGGAGGAGGGGAGCAGGGTCACTGGGGGGAGTAGGATTACTAGTAGGGTGACAGAAGGAGGGGGATCAGGGTCACTAGTGGGGGGACAGGAGGAGGGGGGAGCAGGGTCACTAGGGGGACAGGAGGAGGGGGGAGCAGGGTTACTAGTGGGGTGACAGTAGGAGGGAGAGCAGGGTCACTAGTGGGGGGACAGGAGGAGGGGGAGCAGGGTCACTAGTGGGGGGACAGGAGGAGGGGGAGCAGGGTCACTAGTGGGGGGACAGGAGGAGGGGGGAGCAGGGTCACTAGTGGGGGGGCAGGAGGAGGGTGGAGCAGGGTCACTAATGAGGTGACAGGAGGAGGGGGGAAGCAGGGTCACTAGTGGGGTGACAAGAGGAGGAGGGAGCAGGGTCACTAGTGGGGTGACAGTAGGAGGGTGGAGCAGGGTCACTAGTGGGGTGACAAGAGGAGGGGGGAGAAGGGTCACTAGTGGGGTGACAGGAGGAGGGGGAAGCAGGGTCACTAATGAGGTGACAGGAGGAGGGGGGAGCAGGGTCACTAGTGGGGGGACAGGAGGAGGGGGAGCAGGGTCACTAGTGGGGGGACAGGAGGAGGGGGAGCAGGGTCACTAGTGGGGGGACAGGAGGAGGGGGAGCAGGGTCACTAGTGGGGGGACAGGAGGAGGGGGAGCAGGGTCACTAGTGGGGGGACAGGAGGAGGGGGGAGCAGGGTCACTAGTGGGGTGACAAGAGGAGGAGGGAGCAGGGTCACTAGTGGGGTGACAGTAGGAGGGTGGAGCAGGGTCACTAGTGGGGTGACAAGAGGAGGGGGGAGAAGGGTCACTAGTGGGGTGACAGGAGGAGGGGGAAGCAGGGTCACTAATGAGGTGACAGGAGGAGGGGGAGCAGGGTCACTAGTGGGGTGACAGTAGGAGGGTGGAGCAGGGTCACTAGTGGGGTGACAGGAGGAGGGGGGAGCAGGGTCACTAGTGGGGTGACAGGAGGAGGGGGAAGCAGGGTCACTAGTGGGGTGACAGGAGGAGGGGAAGGAGGGGGAGCAGGGTCACTAATGGGGTGACAGGAGGAGGGGAGCAGGGTCACTGGGGGGAGTAGGATTACTAGTAGGGTGACAGAAGGAGGGGGATCAGGGTCACTAGTGGGGGGACAGGAGGAGGGGGGAGCAGGGTCACTAGGGGGACAGGAGGAGGGGGGAGCAGGGTTACTAGTGGGGTGACAGTAGGAGGGAGAGCAGGGTCACTAGTGGGGGGACAGGAGGAGGGGGAGCAGGGTCACTAGTGGGGGGACAGGAGGAGGGGGAGCAGGGTCACTAGTGGGGGGACAGGAGGAGGGGGGAGCAGGGTCACTAGTGGGGGGGCAGGAGGAGGGTGGAGCAGGGTCACTAATGAGGTGACAGGAGGAGGGGGGAAGCAGGGTCACTAGTGGGGTGACAAGAGGAGGAGGGAGCAGGGTCACTAGTGGGGTGACAGTAGGAGGGTGGAGCAGGGTCACTAGTGGGGTGACAAGAGGAGGGGGGAGAAGGGTCACTAGTGGGGTGACAGGAGGAGGGGGAAGCAGGGTCACTAGTGGGGTGACAGGAGGAGGGGGGAGCAGGGTCACTAGTGGGGGGACAGGAGGAGGGGGAGCAGGGTCACTAGTGGGGGGACAGGAGGAGGGGGAGCAGGGTCACTAGTGGGGGGACAGGAGGAGGGGGAGCAGGGTCACTAGTGGGGGGACAGGAGGAGGGGGAGCAGGGTCACTAGTGGGGGGACAGGAGGAGGGGGGAGCAGGGTCACTAGTGGGGTGACAAGAGGAGGAGGGAGCAGGGTCACTAGTGGGGTGACAGTAGGAGGGTGGAGCAGGGTCACTAGTGGGGTGACAAGAGGAGGGGGGAGAAGGGTCACTAGTGGGGTGACAGGAGGAGGGGGAAGCAGGGTCACTAATGAGGTGACAGGAGGAGGGGGAGCAGGGTCACTAGTGGGGTGACAGTAGGAGGGTGGAGCAGGGTCACTAGTGGGGTGACAAGAGGAGGGGGGAGAAGGGTCACTAGTGGGGTGACAGGAGGAGGGGGAAGCAGGGTCACTAATGAGGTGACAGGAGGAGGGGGGAGCAGGGTCACTAGTGGGGGGACAGGAGGAGGGGGAGCAGGGTCACTAGTGGGGGGACAGGAGGAGGGGGAGCAGGGTCACTAGTGGGGGGACAGGAGGAGGGGGAGCAGGGTCACTAGTGGGGGGACAGGAGGAGGGGGGAGCAGGGTCACTAGTGGGGTGACAAGAGGAGGAGGGAGAAGGGTCACTAGTGGGGTGACAGGAGGAGGGTGGAGCAGGGTCACTAGTGGGGTGACAAGAGGAGGGGGGAGAAGGGTCACTAGTGGGGTGACAGGAGGAGGGGGAAGCAGGGTCACTAGTGGGGTGACAGGAGGAGGGGGAAGCAGGGTCACTAGTGGGGTGACAGGAGGAGGGGGAAGCAGGGTCACTAATGAGGTGACAGGAGGAGGGGGCGCAAAGAACTGTGAGACTGGACAGAACCATGATTGGGGGAGTGGGGAATCACTTACTTGAAGACTGACAGGCTGGTCTTTTCACTGCCATAACAACATGGCCAGGGAGGGTCACAGGCCCAGGGTCAGCTTTTCTCTTCTCAGACCAGTCCAACATGAGTCCGCGGCTCCCCAGGGTCCTTGGGCAGCGTGCCCTGCTCTCCTTAATACAGCCTTAATACCTCCTCCTTCCAGCCCCCGCCGGCTTCCCCTGCCTGACCTGACCTGTATTGCCAAATTTTGAAAAGGAATCTGAAAAGTGGCTCACCCCCCTATAGCTATGGATAGGTGCTTGAACCTAAAATTGAATCACCCTATTCAATACAAAAACACTAAATAAATTTGAATGGATAGGTAAGCACTCAACCACCATGGAGCAGGCACAATATTTAATATAAGATATAGGTACAATAAAATTGGAATAAAATACACTCTAAAATTGCTAAAATAGTATAAAACTAGAATAGAACTAAAACACACTATATAGAAATAAGGTGCAGATTAAATTCATGTTCCAACAGATAATGTCCTTTTCAACTGATATCAATGTTGAATGGCCGGCACCTGTATCCTTTGGTGTAACGTTACATCCAAAAAATCGCGAAAAGATTCGCGAAAAAAATCGAGAGAAAAATTTGCAAATAAATCACAAGTGACAATAGTCCTATATTTGGTTGATATAGCAAGTCAGTGGTTGCCACTGCACACTCGCCTGGCCTATGGATAAGGAATCTTCACACTAGCTAGTATGCATTCAAATATATTTTCAAGTGAATTGTTACTTTTGTTGGTAGCAACCTTTGCGTTTGGATATAACGTTTCATCCACCACAATCGCATCCAAAAGTGTTCCAGATTATTGAAAGATTATATTCGGATAATCGTAGAGTTAAAATCGCATGGCCATGCTTCAATTGTTTGTGGAATCTTTCATAGCATAGCATGGTGCTGGATGCCGATGCTATGAAAGATTCCACAAACAATTAAAGCATGGCCATGCGATTTTAAATCTACGATTATCCGAATATAATCATTCAATAATCTGGAACAGCAAAGACAAGGAGAGACCTGAATCAGGTGAACCTGCACTTCAACTCTCGTGAGAACTGCATGCAGATTGGGACTGAGAGGCAGTGAAGGCAACCTGAAAGTTTTCACCGGAATACAGGTTCAAACCCACCCTGAGAATATACATCTGAGCGCACACCAGCCAGTGTGAGGACTACACATCAGCAGGTTGGGTGAGTGCTCAGTGAGCAATCGATTATCCGCATGTTACCAGTATAGTGTGGCAACATAATCATTTGTACCACTTTTGGATGCGATTGTGGTGGATGCAACGTTATATCCAAACGCAAAGGTTGCTACCAACAAAAGTAACAATTCACTTGAAAATACACGGCTCAAAAAAATAAAGGGAACTCTTACAAGAGCTAGTAGTTATAGCCAGGGGAGTATAGCAAATCTTCAGCGTATTGCAATCCCCAGTGTCGATCAGTTACCCAAACACCAGCCTCAACATGATGAAGGGTAAAACAGGAACTCTTTATTGAACACACAGCATTGACTTATATACACATGACATAGCAGCCAATCCTGTACAGTTTAAACGCAAAACTAACTCTATTCAACAAACACAATGGCATTGTCTGTGACTAGGGATGAGCGAACCCGAACTGTATAGTTCGGGTTCGTACCGAATTTTGGGGTGTCCGTGACACGGACCCGAACCCGAACATTTTCGTAAAAGTCCGGGTTCGGGTTCGGTGTTCAGCGCTTTCTTGGCGCTTTTTGAAAGGCTGCAAAGCAGCCAATCAACAAGCGTCATACTACTTGCCCCAAGAGGCCATCACAGCCTTGCCTACTATTGGCATGGCTGTGATTGGCCAGTGCAGCATGTGACCCAGCCTCTATATAAGCTTGGGTCACGTAGCGCTGCACGTCACTCTGCTGATTCAAGCATAGGGAGAGGTTGCTGCTGCGACGTTAGGGCGAGATTAGGCAGATTAACTCCTCCAAAAGACTTCATTCAGTGATCAATCTCCAGCTGTGGATCATTGAAGTGCTGAAATTGAATTGCTCTCTTTTTTAGGCTGCCCAGAGCGTTTTTATATCACTTTTTTCTGGGGTGATCGGCGGCCATTTTGTGGCTTGTGGTGCGCCAGCACAAGCTGCCACCAAGTCCATTTAACCATCAATAGTGTGGTTATTTTTTGCTATATCCTACATCAGCTGCAGGCTGAGCCTGTGTCACCCAAGTGCATTTAACCATCAATAGTGTGGTTATTTTTTGGCCATATACTACATCAGGGGTAAGTTGAGCCTGTCACCCAGCGCCTAAAAAATAGGCCTGACATTTGTATTCCTCCAAATCAGTACTGTTTTAGTTGGTCAAGTTATTTTTAGTGACCGTAAAAGCACAGTTTTTGTTCTGGGTTGAAAAACTATTCCCAAATTTGCCATTCTCAAAATTAGTAGTTTCTGCTATATCAGGCCTACTTTAAATCTATCCCAAAAAGGGTATATTAGATTCAAGGTGCTGATAGTGTCATTCTGAAAAACTTAACACACACGCTACAGTGCAGATACAAGTCTAATTCTGTGATTAAACGTATACCTGTCACACAGCGCCTAAAAAATAGGCCTCACATTTATATTCAGCTAAATCTGTCATTACTGCTGTGCCTGTATTAGTGTAATACGGTACCTAAATAGATAGCCAGATAGTGTTAGGTGTCTGTAAAAAAAGGCCTGAATTTTAATTCAATACATTGGCCCGAATAATATTTTTCTTATTGTGGTGAACGGTAACAATGAGGAAAACATCTAGTAAGGGACGCGGACGTGGACATGGTCGTGGTGGTGTTAGTGTACCCTCTGGTGCTGGGAGAGGACGTGGCCGTTCTGCCACAGCCACACGTCCTAGTGTACCAACTACCTCAGGTCCCAGTAGCCGCCAGAATTTACAGGGATATTTGGTTGGGCCCAATGCCGTTCTAACGATGGTAAGGCCTGAGCAGGTACAGGCATTAGTCAATTGGGTGGCCGACAGTGCATCCAGCACGTTCACATTATCTCCCACCCAGTATTCTGCAGAAAGCGCACAGATGGCGCATGAAAACCAAGCCCATTAGTCTGTCAAATCACCCCCATGCATATCAGGGAAACTGTCTGAGCCTCAAGTTATGCAGCAGTCTCTTATGCTGTTTGAAGACTCTGCTGCCAGGGTTTCCCAAGGGCATCCACCTAGCCCTTCCCCAGGGGTGGAAGAGATAGAATGCACTAACGCACAACCACTTATGTTTCCTGATGATGAGGACATGGGAATACCACCTCAGCACGTCTCTGATGATGACGAAACACAGGTGCCAACTGCTGCGTCTTTCTGCAGTGTGCAGACTGAACAGGAGGTCAGGGATCAAGAATGGGTGGAAGACAATGCAGGGGACGATGAGGTCCTAGACCCCACATGGAATGAAGGTCGTGCCACTGACTTTCACAGTTCGGAGGAAGAGGCAGTGGTGAGACCGAGCCAACAGCGTAGCAAAAGAGGGAGCAGTGGGCAAAATCAGAACACCCGCCGCCAAGATACTCCGCCTGCTACTGACCGCCGCCATCTGGGACCGAGCACCCCAAAGGCAGCTTCAAGGAGTTCCCTGGCATGGCACTTCTTCAAACAATGTGCTGACGACAAGACCCGAGTGGTTTGCACGCTGTGCCATCAGAGCCTGAAGCGAGGCATTAACGTTCTGAACCTTAGCACAACCTGCATGACCAGGCACCTGCATGCAAAGCATGAACTGCAGTAAAGTAAACACCTTAAAAACAAGGAAGTCACTCAGGCTCCCCCTGCTACCTCTTCTGCTGCTGCCGCCTCAGCCTCTTCTGCTCTGCCTGTGGAGGAACGTTGGCACCTGCCGCCCAGCAAACATGGGATGTACCACCAACACCACCACCTGCGTCACCAAGCATCTCAACCATGTCACACGGCAGCGTTCAGCTCTCCATCTCACAAACATTTGAGAGAAAGCGTAAATTCCCACCTAGCCACCCTCGATCCCTGGCCCTGAATGCCAGCATTTCTAAACTACTGGCCTATGAAATGCTGTCATTTAGGCTGGTGGACACAGACAGCTCCAAACAGCTCATGTCGCTTGCTGTCCCACAGTATGTTGTTCCCAGCCGCCACTACTTCTGCAAGAGAGCCGTGCCTTCGCTGCACAACAAAGTATCCGATAAAATCAAGTGTGCACTGCGCAACGCCATCTGTGGCAAGGTCCACCTAACCACAGATACGTGGACCAGTAAGCACGGCCAGGGACGCTATATCTCCCTAACTGCACACTGGGTAAATGTAGTGGCGGCTGGGCCCCATGCGGAGAGCTGTTTGGCGCACGTCCTTCCGCCGCCAAGGATCGTAGGGCAACATTCTTTCCCTCCTGTCTCCTCCTCCTCCTACTCAGCTTCCTCCTCCTCTTCTTCCACCTGCTCATCCAGTCAGCCACACACCTTCACCACCAACTTCAGCACAGCCCGGCGTAAACGTCAGCAGGCCGTTCTGAAACTCATATGTTTGGGGGACAGGCCCCACACCGCACAGGAGTTGTGGCGGGGTATAGAACAACAGACCGACGAGTGGTTGCTGCCGGTGAGCCTCAAGCCCGGCCTGGTGGTGTGCGATAATGGGCGAAATCTCGTTGCAGCTCTGGGACTAGCCGGTTTGACGCACATCCCTTGCCTGGCGCATGTGCTGAATTTGGTGGTGCAGAAGTTCATTCGCAACTACCCCGACATGTCAGAGCTGCTGCATAAAGTGCGGGCCGTCTGTTCGCGCTTCCGGCGTTCACATCCTGCCGCTGCTCGCCTGTCTGCGCTACAGCGTAACTTCGGCCTTCCCGGTCACCGCCTCATATGCAACGTGCCCACCAGGTGGAACTCCACCTTGCACATGCTGGACAGACTGTGCGAGCAGCAGCAGGCCATAGTTTCAGCTGCAGCACGCACGGGTCAGTCGCACTGCGGAACAGCACCACTTCACCACCAATGACTGGGCCTCCATGCGAGACCTGTGTGCCCTGTTGCGCTGTTTCGAGTACTCCACCAACATGGCCAGTGGCGATGACGCCGTTAACAGCGTTACAATACCACTTCTATGTCTCCTTGAGAAAACACTTAGGGCGATGATGGAAGAGGAGGTGGCCCAGGAGGAAGAGGAGGAAGAGGGGTCATTTTTAGCACTTTCAGGCCAGTCTCTTCGAAGTGACTCAGAGGGAGGTTTTTTGCAACAGCAGAGGCCAGGTATAAATGTGGCCAGACAGGGCCCACTACTGGAGGACGACGATGAGGAGGAGGTGGAGGAGGATGTGGATGAAGCATGTTCACAGCGGGGTGACACCCAAAGCAGCTCGGGCCCATCACTGGTGCGTGGCTGGGGGGAAACACAGGACGATGACGATACGCCTCCCACAGAGGACAGCTTGTCCTTACCTCTGGGCAGCCTGGCACACATGAGCGACTACATGCTGCAGTGCCTGCGCAACGACAGCAGAGTTGCCCACATTTTAACGTGTGCGGACTACTGGGTTGCCACCCTGCTGGATCCCCGGTACAAAGACAATGTGCCCACCTTACTTCCTACACTGGAGCGTGATAGGAAGATGCGCGAGTACAAGCGCACGTTGGTAGATGCGCTACTGAGAGCATTCCCAAATGTCACAGGGGAACCAGTGGAAGCCCAAGGCGAAGGCAGAGGAGGAGCAAGAGGTCGCCAACGCAGCTGTGTCACGGCCAGCTCCTCTGAGGGCAGGGTTAGCATGGCAGAGATGTGGAAAGGTTTTGTCACCACGCCACAGCTAACTGCACCACCACCTGATACGGAACGTGTTAGCAGGAGGCAACATTTCACTAACATGGTGGAACAGTACCTGTGCACACCCCTCCACGTACTGACTGATGGTTCGGCCCCATTCAACTTCTGGGTCTCCAAATTGTCCACGTGGCCAGAGCTAGCCTTTTATGCCTTGGAGGTCCTGGCCTGCCCGGCAGCCAGCGTTTTGTCTGAACGTGTATTCAGCACGGCAGGGGGCGTCATTACAGACAAACGCAGCCGCCTGTCTACAGCCAATGTGGACAAGCTGACGTTCATAAAAATTAACCAGGCATGGATCCCACAGGACCTGTCCATCCCTTGTGCAGATTAGACATTAACTACCTCCCCTTAACCATATATTATTGTACTCCAGGGCACTTCCTCATTCAATCCTATTTTTATTTTCATTTTACCATTATATTGGTAAAATGGGGCAACCCAAAGTTGAATGAACCTCTCCTCTGTCTGGGTGCCGGGGCCTAAATATGTGACAGTGGCCTGTTCCAGTGGTGGGTGACGTGAAGCCTGATTCTCTGCTATAACATAAAGACTGATTCTGTGCTGACATGAAGCCAGATTCTCTGTTACGGGACCTCTCTCCTCTGCCTGGGTGCCTGGGCCTAAATATGTGACAGTGGCCTGTTCCAGTGGTGGGTGACGTGAAGCCTGATTCTCTGCTATGACATGAAGACTGATTCTGTGCTGACATGAAGCCAGATTCTCTGTTACGGGACCTCTCTCCTCTGCCTGGGTGCCGGGGCCTAAATATGTGACAGTGGCCTGTTCCAGTGGTGGGTGACGTGAAGCCTGATTCTCTGCTATGACATGAAGACTGATTCTGTGCTGACATGAAGCCAGATTCTCTGTTACGGGACCTCTCTCCTCTGTCTGGGTGCCAGGGCCTAAATGTGTGACAGTGGCCTCTTCCAGTGGTGGGTGACGTGAAGCCTGATTCTCTGCTATGACATGAAGACTGATTCTGTGCTGACATGAAGCCAGATTCTCTGTTACGGGACCTCTCTCCTCTGTCTGGGTGCCAGGGCCTAAATGTGTGACAGTGGCCTGTTCCAGTGGTGGGTGACGTGAAGCCTGATTCTCTGCTATGACATGAAGACTGATTCTGTGCTGACATGAAGCCAGATTCTCTGTTACGGGACCTCTGTCCTCTGTCTGGGTGCCGGGGCCTAAATATGTGACAGTGGCCTGTTTCAGTGGTGGGTGACGTGAAGCCTGATTCTCTGCTATGACATGAAGACTGATTCTGTGCTGACATGAAGCCAGATTCTCTGTTACGGGACCTCTCTCCTCTGTCTGGGTGCCAGGGCCTAAATGTGTGACAGTGGCCTCTTCCAGTGGTGGGTGACGTGAAGCCTGATTCTCTGCTATGACATGAAGACTGATTCTGTGCTGACATGAAGCCAGATTCTCTGTTACGGAACCTCTCTCCTCTGTCTGGGTGCTGGGGCCTAAATATGTGACAGTGGCCTGTTCCAGTGGTGGGTGACGTGAAGCCTGATTCTCTGCTATGACATGAAGACTGATTCTGTGCTGACATGAAGCCAGATTCTCTGTTACGGGACCTCTCTCCTCTGTCTGGGTGCCGGGGCCTAAATATGTGACAGTGGCCTTTTCCAGTGGTGGGTGACGTGAAGCCTGATTCTCTGCTATGACATGAAGACTGATTCTGTGCTGACATGAAGCCAGATTCTCTGTTACGGGACCTCTCTCCTCTGTCTGGGTGCCGGGGCCTAAATATCTGACAGTGGCCTGTTCCAGTGGTGGGTGACGTGAAGCTTGATTCTCTGCTATGACATGAAGACTGATTCTCTGCTGACATGAAGCCAGATTCTCTGCTATGGCATGAAGAGACTGATTCTCTGCTGACATGAAGCCAGATTCTCTGCTATGTCATGAAGAGACTGATTCTCTGCTGACGTGAACCCCGATTCTCTGCTATGGGACCTCTGTCCAATTGATTGGCTAATTTTTATTTTTATTTTTTTAATTTTTATTTTAATTCATTTCCCTATCCACATTTGTTTGCAGGGGATTTACCTACATGTTGCTGCCTTTTGCAGCCCTCTAGCTCTTTCCTGGGCTGTTTTACAGCCTTTTTAGTGGCGAAAAGTTTGGGTCCCCATTGACTTCAATGGGGTTCGGGTTCGGGACGAAGTTCGGGTCGGGTTCGGATCCCGAACCCGAACATTTCCGGGAAGTTAAGCCGAACTTCTCGAACCCGAACATCCAGGTGTTCGCTCAACTCTATCTGTGACGCAATTAACAAACACACTGGCATTGTCTTTGATGCAATCAACAATTAACATGCAAACAGATATCTTCACCCCCTCCATAATGAATGAATAAGTGACGAGGAGACACATGTGATGGGATTATCTCCTGAGTGTATCATAGGAGTCGGCTGCTATTATAATCAACTATCTTAATCCCATCACTAACACAATCAGTGGGAGTCTCAATGCAGAGTTAACCCTTTTTGTGTTGCTGAATCCACACCATGCCTTTTTAATGGGCCATAGGAAATATGTGGCATATAAATTACACACATAAATCAGGGTTCATAGTTCCTTGTAACCCCAAAAGGTCTGAGGGGGTCTCAATTGTTCTCGGTCCATAGTCTGTAGGAAGGAGGCTAGCCCTCAGGCTCCTCCAGCAGCCCAAGTGACGGTTCAGTCCGTCACATTTCTCCCCTCCCAACAGTAGACTAACCAGGTACCTGACCTCCTGTCTGTCGGTGCCTGAGTTAGTCGAGTAGCCCACCCATAAACAAACACTGGTCCTGTTGAACTCTGGGGCCTGGCTCTGTTCTGTATGTCCCCAGCTGTTGAGTGGGCGTCTGCTACTCCTTGCTTCATTGTTGTTCTCTAGCTTGGAGTTGTAGGTACTTGGTGGGCAGAGGCCGACTGCGGAGTCAGGCCCTGGACAAGAGGATAGGGGAGGGCAGAGGCCAACTGCGCTCTGCCCAGATGCCAGCTCTTCCGCTGGGATGGGGTCATAGAATCCTTCCCCCAGGACCTTGTTGCGGATCAGCTGTGGAGAGGATGGAGCGCTTACCTCCTCCTCCTGGCATTCCTGTGGGGTTGGTGGGGGATCTGTACCGGCCGTCCAGCATCCCGGTAGGCCTGGTGCAGAGACTGCGGTCCCATCTGCACCATCGGAGTTAGGGGTGCTGTCCCCCTGTGGTTGGGGAGAGAAATCGGTTGTCTCCTCTCCCTTCAAGGTACACTGCCGCTGGGGAATGAAGACGATGCTCTTCTCTCCCTGCAAAACATACTGCCGCTGGGGAGCAGGACCGACAGTCCCTACTCCCTGAAAATCCGGCTGCTGTTGGGGATCTGGGCCGACTGTCTCCTGCAGAAATGCAGGGATGAGATCATAGCATCAGCAGTGGATGTGCGATTCATTTCTTCTTCTCTCTCATTATTTTATACATAGGATCTGGGCCGACTGCCCAGCATCCCTGTAGGGTCGGTGGAGAGTCCTCGGTCCCATCTCCACTGTTGTGGGGCTTACTGTCTCCCCCTGGTACGTTAAGCTGCCGCTGGGGAGAGGGGGTAACAAGCTCCTCTCTCATACATACTTCCAGCCGCTGGGGAGGGCGACCGACCGTCTCCTCTCCCAATACAGTGTCCTGCTGCTGGGGAAAGGAGACTGGGCTCTCTATTCCCTGCTGGACACTCTGCCGCTGGGGTGGAAGGACAAAGCTCTCCTCTCCCAATAAAACCCTCTGCTGCTGGGGGACAGGACCGACTGTCTCTGCCCCCTATAACTCAGCCTGTCGCTGGGGGATGGAGACTGGGCTCCCAATTCCCTGCATATTACACTGCCACTGGGGGATGGAGACTGGGCTCCCAATTCCCTGCATATCACACGGCCGCTGGGGAATGGAGACTTGCTCCCAATTCCCTGCATATCACACTGCCGCTGGGGAATGGAGACTGGGCTCCCAATTCCCAATAACTCCCATTGCCGCTGGGGGACAGGATCGACTGTCTCTGCCCCCTGTAACTCAGCCTGCCGCTGGGGAATGGAGACTGGGCTCCCAATTCCCTGCAGGAGCAGTGGAGAGACCTCGGTCCCATCTCCACCGGCCACCTGGGGTTCTTCCCAGTAAACATCCACAATATCCTCCCAGCTGAGGGGCTCTGGACCTGGGTCTGACTTCTTGCTGTCCTGCTGAGCCTTCCCAATGAGTGGAAGAGATCTCGGTAGTCCTGCTCCAGTTCCCACTCCAGGGTTGCTAGGTGAGCAAGGTCTTTCTCTACCTCATGGGGGTCATCCCAATCCTGCCTAGCCTCCCTCTCGTAGAAAATGTTCTGAAGTCTGGACTGTGCAGGGCTCCCGAAGTCAGGCTCTGCAAAGGACTCCCATAACAAGCCAGGACCATCAAACTCCTCTCCCTCTGGCTTGTCATGCTCAGCTGTCCAGGGTATATACTGTGCCATATACCACCAGAGCGCCTGGTAGGCCTCCTCCAAAAATAGCTCCTGCCATACCCGATACTCTAGTTCCTTCACCCATTCCTCCCGGGGCTGCTCTCCAAGGTAGGGCATCCGCAGGGCCACTTGCTTCTGCAATCGCTGCTCTCCATTGGAGAGACTCTCACCTCGCTGGTATTGTACATTACCCAGGGCCTGGTACCAGATGCCTTTCCTTAATGCATCCCGGCCATCTAGGTCTTCCTCATCGTATGCCACTGCTGGTTCCATCCTGCTGCTGCCAGGGGCGCTGTACGGATACTAGCGTTGCCCTCAATATACTCCACAAACGGTGTCTCCATGCGGCTTCTCCTCACAATAGGACGCCATCCCACTGCTTGCCACCAATGTAACGAATCTCCTAGCACCCCGACCGGGTACCTCTGTCGAATGGATGCTCCTAGTGCTTCCCGAGAACTCCAAGCACTCCACTTGACACCGTAAGCGCTGCAGACCCCACGAACCGCCGAAGCTTGTTTGAGGTCTCGCCGTCTCCTACCCACCCTGGACCTACGAAAAGGCTCCAGGCTCCAGTGGGTGAACCTCTCCTAAATCCAGAGAGCAGGAACAGCTCTTACAAGAGCTAGTAGTTATAGCCAGGGGAGTATAGCAAATCTTCAGCGTATAGCAATCCCCAGTGTCGATCAGTTACCCAAACACCAGCCTCAACATGATGAAGGGTAAAACAGGAACTCTTTATTGAACACACAGCATTGACTTATATACACATGACATACTGAGGACATGACATAGCAGCTAATCCTGTACAGTTTAAACACAAAACTAACCCTATTCAACAAACACAATGGCATTGTCTGTGACGCAATTAACAAACACACTGGCATTGTCTTTGACGCAATCAACAATTAACATGCAAACAGATATCTTCACTCCCTCCATAATGAATGAATAGGGGACGAGGAGTCACATGTGATGGGATTATCTCCTGAGTGTATCATAGGAGTCGGCTGCTATTATAATCAACTATCTTAACCACTTAAGGACCACAGGTTTATACCCCCCTAGTGACCAGGCCCTTTTTTACAAATCGGCACTTCACAACTTTAGCGGTTTATTGCTCGGTCATGCAACTTACCACCCAAATGAATTTTACCTCCTTTTCTTCTCACTAATAGAGCTTTCATTTGGTGGTATTTCATTGCTGCTGACATTTTTACTTTTTTTGTTATTAATCGAAATTTAACGATTTTTTTGCAAAAAAATGACATTTTTCACTTTCAGTTGCGAAATTTTGCAAAAAAAAACGACATCCATATATAAATTTTTCTCTAAATTTATTGTTCTACATGTCTTTGATAAAAAAAAATGTTTGGGTAAAAAAAAAATGGTTTGGGTAAAAGTTATAGCGTTTACAAACTATGGTACAAAAATGTGAATTTCCGCTTTTTGAAGCAGCTCTGACTTTCTGAGCACCTGTCATGTTTCCTGAGGTTCTACAATGGCCAGACAGTACAAACACCCCACAAATGACCCCATTTCGGAAAGTAGACACCCTAAGGTATTCGCTGATGGGCATAGTGAGTTCATAGAACTTTTTATTTTTTGTCACAAGTTAGTGGAAAATGATGATTTTTTTTTTTTTTTTCTTACAAAGTCTCATATTCCACTAACTTGTGACAAAAAATAAAAACTTCTATGAACTCACTATGCCCATCAGCGAATACCTTTGGGGTGTCTTCTTTCCAAAATGGGGTCACTTGTGGGGTAGTTATACTGCCCTGGCATTCTAGGGGCGCAAATGTGTGGTAAGTAGTTTGAAATCAAAATGTGTAAAAAATGACCGGTGAAATCCGAAAGGTGCTCTTTGGAATGTGGGCACCTTTGCCCACCTAGGCTGCAAAAAAGTGCCACACATGTGGTATCGCCGTACTCAGGAGAAGTTGGGGAATGTGTTTTGGGGTGTCATTTTACATATACCCATGCTGGATGAGATAAATATCTTGGTCAAATGCCAACTTTGTATAAAAAAATCGGAAAAGTTGTCTTTTGCCAAGATATTTCTCTCACCCAGCATGGGTATATGTAAAATGACACCCCAAAACACATTCCCCAACTTCTCCTGAGTACGGAGATACCACATGTGTGACACTTTTTTGCAGCCTAGGTGGGCAAAGGGGCCCATATTCCAAAGAGCACCTTTCGGATTTCACCGGTCATTTTTTACACATTTTGATTTCAAACTTCTTACCACACATTTGGGCCCCTAGAATGCCAGGGCAGTATAACTACCCCACAAGTGACCCCATTTTGGAAAGAAGACACCCCCAGGTATTTCGTGATGGGCATAGTGAGTTCATGGAAGTTTTTATTTTTTGTCACAAGTTAGTGGAATATGAGACTTTGTAAGGGGGAAAAAATAAATAAAAAAAATCATCATTTTCCGCTAACTTGTGACAAAAAATATAAAATTCTAGGAACTCGCCATGCCCCTCACGGAATACCTTGGGGTGTCTTCTTTCCAAAATGGGGTCACTTGTGGGGTAGTTATACTGCCCTGGCATTCTAGGGGCCCAAATGTGTGGTAAGTAGGTAAATGACCTGTGAAATCTGAAAGGTGCTCTTTGGAATGTGGGCCCCTTTGCCCACCTAGGCTGCAAAAAAGTGTCACACATGTGGTATCGCTGTACTCAAGAGAAGTTGGGCAATGTGTTTTGGGGTGTCATTTTACATATACCCATGCTGGGTGAGATAAATATCTTGGTCAAATGCCAACTTTGTATAAAAAAATGGGAAAAGTTGTCTTTTGCCAAGATATTTCTCTCACCCAGCATGGGTATATGTAAAATGACACCCCAAAACACATTGCCCAACTTCTCCTGAGTACAGCGATACCACATGTGTGACACTTTTTTTCAGCCTAGGTGCACAAAGGGGCCCACATTCCAAAGAGCACCTTTCGGATTTCACCGGCCATTTTTTACAGATTTTGATTTCAAACCACTTCTCACGCATTCGGCCCCTAAAATGCCAGGGCAGTATAACTACCCCACAAGTGACCCCATTTTGGAAAGAAGACACCCCAAGGTATTTCGTGATGGGCATAGTGAGTTCATGGAAGTTTTTATTTTTTGTCACAAGTTAGTGGAATATGAGACTTTGTAAGGAAAAAAAATAAAAAATAAAAATCATTTTCCGCTAACTTGTGACAAAAAATATAAAATTCTAGGAACTCGCCATGCCCCTCACGAATATCTTGGGGTGTCTTCTTTCCAAAATGGGGTCACTTGTGGGGTAGTTATACTGCCCTGGCATTTTCCAGGGGCCCTAATGTGTGGTAAGTAGGTAAATGACCTGTGAAATCCTAAAGGTGCTCTTTGGAATGTGGGCCCCTTTGCCCACCTAGGCTGCAAAAAAGTGTCACACATGTGGTATCGCCGTATTCAGGAGAAGTTGGGAAATGTGTTTTGAGGTGTCTTTTTACATATACTCATGCTGGGTGAGAGAAATATCTCGGCAAAAGACAATTTTTCCCATTTTTGTATTCAAAGTTGGCATTTGACCAAGATATTTATCTCACCCAGCATGGGTATATGTAAAATGACACCAAAAAACACATTGCCCAACTTCTCCTGAGTATGGCGATACCAGATGTGTGACACTTTTTTGCAGCCTAGATGCGCAAAGGGGCCCACATTCCTTTTATGAGTGAATTTTTAGACATTTGGATCCCAGACTTCTTCTCACGCTTTAGGGCCCCTAAAATGCCAGGGCAGTATAAATGCCCCACATGTGACCCCATTTTGGAAAGAAGACACCCCAAGGTATTCAATGAGGGGCATGGCGAGTTCATAGAAATGTTTTTTTTTTGGCACAAGTTAGCGGAAATTGATTTTATTTATTTTTTTCTCACAAAGTCTCCCTTTCCGCTAACTTGGGACAAAAATTTAAATCTTTCATGGACTCAATATGCCCCTCACGGAATACCTGGGGGTATCTTCTTTCCGAAATGGGGTCACATGTGGGGTATTTATACTGCCCTGGCATTCTAGGGGCCCTAAAGCGTGAGAAGAAGTCTGGAAGATAAATGTCTAAAAATTTTTACGCATTTGGATTCCGTGAGGGGTATGGTGAGTTCATGTGAGATTTTATTTTTTGACACAAGTTAGTGGAATATGAGACTTTGTAAGAAAAAAAAAATAATTTCCGCTAACTTGGGCCAAAAAAATGTCTGAATGGAGCCTTACAGGGGGGTGATCAATGACAGGGGGGTGATCAATGACAGGGGGGTGATCAGGGAGTCTATATGGGGTGATCACCCCCCTGTCATTGATCACCCCCCTATAAGGCTCCATTCAGATGTCCGTATGTGTTTTGCGGATCCGATCCATGTATCCGTGGATCCGTAAAAATCATACGGACATCTGAATGCAGATTGACAGGGGGGGTAATCAATGACAGGGGGGGTGATCAATGACAGGGGGGTGATCAGGGAGTCTATATGGGGTGATCACCCCCCCTGGAAGGCTCCAGGAAGACGCCTGTATGTGTTTTGCGGATCCGATCCATCTATCAGTGATCAGGGGGGTGATCAATGACAGGGGGGTAATCAATGACAGGGGGGTGATCAGGGAGTCTATATGGGGTGATCACCACAGTCATTGATCACGCCCCTGTAAGGCTCCATTCAGAAGTCCGTATGCGTTTTGCGGGTCCGATCCATCTATCAGTGGATCCGTAAAAATCATGCGGACGTCTGAATGGAGCTTTACAGGGGGGTGATCAATGACAGGGGGGTAATCAATGACAGGGGGGTGATCAGGGAGTCTATATGGGGTGATCACCACAGTCATTGATCACGCCCCTGTAAGGCTCCATTCAGACGTCCGTATGCATTTTGCGGATCCGATCCATCTATCAGTGGATCCGTAAAAATCCTGCGGACATCTGAATGGAGCTTTACAGGGGGTGATCAATGACAGGGGGGTAATCAATGACAGGGGGGTGATCAGGGAGTCTATATGGGGTGATCAGGGGTGATCAGGGGCTAATAAGTGGTTAATAAGTGACGGGGGGGTTGTAGTGTAGTGTAGTGGTGTTTGGTGCTACTTTACTGAGCTACCTGTGTCCTCTGGTGGTCGATCCAAACAAAGGGGACCACCAGAGGACCAGGTAGCAGGTATATTAGACGCTGTTATCAAAACAGCTTCTAATATACCTGTTAGGGGTTAAAAAAATCACATCTCCAGCCTGCCAGCGAACGATCACCGCTGGCAGGCTGGAGATCCACTCTCTTACCTTCCGATCCTGTGAGCGTGCGCGCGTTCACAGGAAATCTCGGCTCACGCGAGATGACGCCAATCGGCGTTAGCGTAGCCTGGGGGAGCCGCCGCGATGACGCCTTTCGGCGTTACTGTTGCGGGAAGTGGTTAATCCCATCACTAACACAATCAGTGGGAGTCTCAATGCAGAGTTAACCCTTTTTGTGTTGCTGAATCCACACCATGCCTTTTTAATGGGCCATAGGAAATATGTGGCATATAAATTACACACATAAATCAGGGTTCATAGTTCCTTGTAACCCCAAAAGGTCTATGGGGGTCTCCATTGTTCTCGGTCCATATTCTGTAGGAAGGAGGCTAGCCCTCAGGCTCCTCCAGCAGCCCCAGTGACGGTTCAGTCCGTCACACCGTTTATGTCAAGTAAAGTTGTGTTCAACATTAATACAAGTCTGGACTCCTTTTATTCTACTCCCTGCATCATCCAAGTTTTTCATCCCTGTTTGCACTGATCGGAACACCACGTCTGGGATCCAAGGATATCCGGGTAGGAGCATCGTGACACGTGCCTATAACATCTTCAGAGAGACTGTAGGCCACTCTACACCACTCTGGCAATCCTACACCTGGATACCCACAGTAACATCTATAAAGGGGACTCCATGTCCTCGTTGCTTAACTGTAACTGGTGTCACGATTACTTGCTCTATAAGAGGGACATATTTTGTAGAAACCTCCTAAGGTGCAAGGTATACCTTAGATGCCCCCCGGTGGGCTCGTTGAATGTAGACTTTTTGCTACTTTGGATTTTAAGTCTTGGAACAATAAACTGAATTTTTACCTTTGGAAGCTGGGCACTTTGAACTCTTTTCATTTGGACTAGTTCCTGGCACCGCCCGTGCATCCACTTTGGAGTCAGGTGAGCGCAGCTACTACCTCTTTTTCCTAATTAAGTAACATTAAGTATGAAATTATGTATAACATATAGTATGAAAACGTGTAGAAATCTGAGTCTCAATTCCTTCTGGGTTTCACATCCCCACCTATGCCTTGGTGGAACTTGATAGACGTATGTCTTTTTTCAACTGTATTAACTATTTAACTATGCAACTGCTAAGAACCTCATATTAATTTATCTTATCTAATGTGGTATTACTTTAGATATAGTTTTTACATTTAGGGGGTGTAAGATAGTGACAGATCTCACAGAGGTGAGAGGCAAGGGGTGGATAGTGCGGTCCACACCACTATTCCACCACAGGTGAGACCATCTGGAGGTGCTCGGGCTGGCATAAAGCATCTCCCAGGGTGTCAGTCTAGGGGAAGGAGATTTGTTGAGCAACAGGGTCCTGCTGGAGGCTCTGTATTAGTGGTCTCAGCCGGGCTGGCTGAGGGACCACGGGGCTAGGTGCTAGCCGGAGCATTGGGGGACGCCGTGACGCCTGGGCGCAAGGGTCACGAGGCCGGAGTCGGAGGGACTACTGGACCACACTCCCCCATAAAGGTATTGGATGTGAGACCGTGTGTGAACAGGGCTCTGTACAGCCAGGCGGCTGTGGGACACTGGGCTGGGAAAGCTGCTTGTAATTACCATGTGCGAACGGTGCTTTAAGTAAGGTAGGAAGATACCTTGTTTAGTTAGAGCCCAGCCGGGCAGGTGTTTATTTTGTATGATTTATGTTTGTTCTGCTGAGGTGCCAAATAAAAGCGATGTTTGGACCTTAAACTTGGTGACTGGCTTGTGTGAATGACCCCCGGTAAAGAGCTAACCCCCCACAGGGGTCATATATGAATAGATATATGCCACTCGTTTAAGGCCAAATCTGCGACTTCTTCCACTCCCACGCCACATATGCCAGTTCTATAAAGGAGGGGGTGGGGAGGCGGCCTGACAGGCCCGTCTCATTTATCATTTTCTAAGCCAGTTTTTGGTGTAGAAAATTATCTAAATCTACAGTATGATAGCAAGGGAGCTGACACAGATTTAACGCTGTTCGGCAACAACGGTGGATGCGCCTAAGTTATGTAGAGGCCGGTGTCTCTACATAACTTAGTTGCATCAAGCGCCAGTGCAGGGGTATTAATACCGGTGTCTAAAATGGCAGTCTTAATAAATGATATTTATAATTAATATTTTTTACTTTTTGTGTGTGTTTTTTGTGGGCATGTGAGCATGTACGTCAACATATTTATTTATCATATCACGCAGGATGTTTCTAATTTTTCTGTTTGGTTTTTTAATGCTGCATCTTGTGCTGCAAAAGAGGCGTGGTGCCTACGTTTGTGTTTGAGCTCCCACAACTTATTTTAATCCTGCAGATCTTAAACACAGCACACTTTTGTCTTTCAGCATTGTGAGAGATGATCGATAGTAACACAGTCTGCACATAGTTAGTGCAGCCGAGCTTGGCTTAGGTCTGACATGTTTTGAGCCTGCACCCACATTATCAGCATCACCAGTTTCCGAGCTGACCAAAACTGAAGTAGATCTGGCTGTGCCTGTTTTTTGGGAGATTCTGGTTGTGTGCTGCCTCCACCACCACCACCTTCACCCTCTGATGTTATCTCTTCCTGAGCACCCCAATCTGTATCCCAGAAATTGTAAAACACACAAACATTGTCAAAACCGCATCCTCCAGGACACTTTTTATCAAATTGAAATAGGTCATTGTGGGCTCCTGGGCCCCACTCCAGATTCCCTTATTTGTATTTTCCCCAAGAGCCACTGTTGCTACCATTGCCCCAACCTCCCTGTAACGGATCCGCTTCCGTTAATGGACGCTTCCTAGCTTGCGCCGAGGACCACAAGCACCGCACTGGACACCACAACCACCGCAGACTCCACAACCGCCGTAGCTTAACTGGAGCCGCGCCGTCTTCCTTCCACCCTGAATGAACCTCCAGCATTCAGGACCGTGTGGGAAAGATCTCTCCTCCAGGGAATATGCAGAGCATAGCAATCCCCAGCATGATACAGCAATTCCCTCCAATAACGAGACGAGGCTGCGTTTTGAAGGGTTAGAAAAACATGAACTGAACTGAACTCTTTATTGAGGGCTACCAGCCCGTATATATGCAGGTCCCCACAATGCATCATGGTTTCCTCCTCTCTGCCCTGGAGACACCCGAAGAGCAATTCAATTATCTCTCAGGACAAAGGGAAATCACCAATACACATGTGGGAACAACAGGGCAGGAATCACCACCCGAATACACAAAATCCTCCCTTCTGTCTGTGATATAATTATGGATTAACATAACTATCACAGACAGTAAAAATACAGTTTTTAAACATACACTGTAACTTTAAAACCATACATTTCATCTCCATAAAAATTACATATTTAAACTCAGCATACATCAAACATAAACACTTCCAAAAATCACACAAATCCCTCCAGCGGATCAAAAGTTAAGTGGAAGTCCTTAATGACCGACCGCAAGCACAATTTCCTGCCCAAAACAGTTCCATAGATTTGGGCTGTGCGGTCGGTAAATTTCATGCAGAAAAACGACTAAGTCCCATCTTCGAACGGGACTTAGTCTCTGGAGCTGAGAGTCAAGTATGGAAGAAGGTAATATGTCCCGGGGCCATAGTCGTAGGGCAGGAGGCTAGCCACAAGTTTTCTACAATGCCCAGTGGCAAATGGCAGTTTGTCACACATCTCCCCTTTGGGGGGAAGACTAACCAGGCACCTGACCTTCTGTCGGTCAGTGCCTCCGTTAGTCGATCCACCAACCCACAGTAACCAAATGCCCGAGTAGCCCACCCACAACAAACAGGTACAAGGGTGACCCACCCACAAGAAACAGTTACTGCACCTGGGTATTTTGCTGTGGTGATGGGGCAACATGCTGTGGGGACTTGAGGGAGGGCAGAGGCCGACTGCACCCTGCCCAGCTGCCAGCTCTTTTGCTGGGGTGCTGAGACCATAGTCCGGCTCAGTAGCCACAGGAACATGGGAGTCAGTAGGGGTTAACATCGCCTCTGTTAACCCTGAGGCCACGTTAGGAGTTAACTGGGGAGGGGAATTTGTACTTACCCCCTCCTCCTGTTGTCCTGGTGAGGGTAGTGGGGGATCTGGACAGGCTGTCCAGCATCCCTGTAGGTCAGGCGCAGAGACCACGGTCCCATCTGCGCCGTCTGGGCAATTGGTGTCTCCCCTTGTTGTGGTAAGCTGCCGCTGGGGAGAGGGGGTGCTGCGCTCCTCTCCCTGAAACACAGGCTGCCGCTGGGGAGGAAGGACGACACCTTCAGCTCCCTGGGGTACACACTGCCGCTGGGTGGGAAGGAGGGCACCTTCAGCTCCCTGTAACACACCCTGCCGCTGGGGAGGAAAAACGACACCTTCAGCTCCCTGGGGTTCACACTGCCGCTGGGGGGGAAGGCCGACACCTTCGGCCCCCTGGGGTACACACTGCCGCTGGGGAGGAAGGGCGACACCTTCAGCTCCCTGGGGTTCACACTGCCGCTGGGGGGAAGGATGACACCTTCGGCCCCCTGGGGTACACACTGCCGCTGGGGAGGGGGGAGGGCACCTTCCGCTCCCTGTAACACACACTGCCGCTGGGGAGGAAGGACGACACCTTCTTCTCCCTGGGGTTCACACTGCCGCTGGGGGGGAAGGACGACACCTTTGGCCCCCTGGGGTACACACTGCCGCTGGGGGGAAAGGACGACACCTTCGGCCCCCTGGGGTACACACTGCTGCCGGGGGGGAATGACTACACCTTCGGCCCCCTGGGGTACACACTGCCGCTGGGGGGAAGGACGACACCTTCGGCCCCCTGTAACACACGAAGGTGCCCTCCTTCCCCCCCAGCGGCAGTGTGTTCCCCAGCGGCAGCCTGTGTTTCAGGGAGAGGAGCGCAGCACCCTCTCTCCCCAGCGGCAGCTTACCACAACAAGGGGAGACACCAATTGCCCAGACGGCGCAGATGGGACCGTGGTCTCTGCGCCTGACCTACCGGGATGCTGGACAGCCTGTCCAGATCCCCCACTACCCTCACCAGGACAACAGGAGGAGGGGGTAAGTACAAATTCCCCTCCCCAGTTAACTCCTAACGTGGCCTCAGGGTTAACAGAGGCGATGTTAACCCCTACTGACTCCCATGTTCCTGTGGCTACTGAGCCGGACTATGGTCTCAGCACCCCAGCAAAAGAGCTGGCAGCTGGGCAGAGTGCAGTCGGCCTCTGCCCTCCCTCAAGTCCCCACAGCATGTTGCCCCATCACCACAGCAAAATACCCAGGTGCAGTAACTGTTTCTTGTGGGTGGGTCACCCTTGTACCTGTTTGTTGTGGGTGGGCTACTCGGGCATTTGGTTACTGTGGGTTGGTGGATCGACTAACGGAGGCACTGACCGACAGACGGTCAGGTGCCTGGTTAGTCTTCCCCCCAAAGGGGAGATGTGTGACAAACTGCCATTTGCCACTGGGCATTGTAGAAAACTTGTGGCTAGCCTCCTGCCCTACGACTATGGCCCCGGGACATATTACCTTCTTCCATACTTGACTCTCAGCTCCAGAGACTAAGTCCCGTTCGAAGATGGGACTTAGTCGTTTTTCTGCATGAAATTGACCGACCGCACAGCCCAAATCTATGGAACTGTTTTGGGCAGGAAATTGTGCTTGCGGTCGGTAATTAAGGACTTCCACTTAACTTTTGATCCGCTGGAGGGATTTGTGTGATTTTTGGAAGTGTTTATGTTTGGTGTATGCTGAGTTTAAATATGTAATTTTTATGGAGATGGAATGTATGGTTTTAAAGTTACAGTGTATGTTTAAAAACTGTATTTTTACTGTCTGTGATAGTTATGTTAATCCATAATTATATCACAGACAGAAAGGAGGATTTTGTGTATTCGGGTGGTGATTCCTGCCCTGTTGTTCCCACATGTGTATTGGTTATTTCCCTTTGTCCTGAGAGATAATTGAATTGCTCTTCGGGTGTCTCCAGGGCAGAGAGGAGGAAACCATGATGCATTGTGGGGACCTGCATAAATACGGGCGGGTAGCCCTCAATAAAGAGTTCAGTTCAGTTCATGTTTTTCTAACCCTTTAAAACGCAGCCTCGTCTTGTTATTGGAGGGAATTGCTGTATCACGCTGGGGATTGCTATGCTCTGCATATTCCCTGGAGGAGAGATCTTTCCCACACGGTCCTGAATGCTGGAGGTTCATTCAGGGTGGAAGGAAGACGGCGCGGCTCCAGTTAAGCTACGGCGGTTGTGGAGTCTGCGGTGGTTGTGGTGTCCAGTGCGGTGCTTGTGGTCCTCGGCGCAAGCTAGGAAGCGTCCATTAACGGAAGCGGATCCGTCACACTCTTCAACACAGCTATGCATGGGTCCCCCGCTGACCCCAGAACTTCTTCCTTATGGCAGTCCAAACGCTGACATAAGTCATGCACAGGGAGACTCTCTTGAGTATCTTCCATAGGGTGTGTAAGGGTTTTGTTGCCACTTTTTAGGATAAAACAAGGCATCCACAAGGAGGGGTCAGTGAAGACAGAGATGGTGCAAGGTAAAGGACCACAAGTAGTTGGAGCAGGAGAAATGGTATGACTCCTGTCTCCAAGGCATTGTGTACTGTAACACTCAGAGTTGACCACCACATTATCCTGCTGTGACTGAGAGGAGGAGTGAGCCATCCAATCCACAATGTCATCCTCTCTGTCCACATTAATACTGTGGCCACTATTGGAAGCAAGGGACAACTGTTGTCTACTACTATAGCTAATATTGGCTGGATGGCTGCTAGTGCCGCTACTACCCACAATCTGACTCATGGATGATGAGACCTGCTTCTTTAATCTTTCACTCTTTCAACTTCCAGTCATTTTATTAGTTGGCCTGGTTTGGTACACAGATTATGGTGCTAGCAAAATTTCAAGTGTTTTTCCTATCATTTAAAGACAGACGTGCAATTAATTGTCCCTCTTCTAAAAACACACTGCACACTGATATTGACAATTTATTTTTATAATAATTCAATTTTATTTGGTGAAATGTCTTACATGGTCTGATGCAGTAATGCATTTTCTAACATAGATATATAAAAGCAATGTTTGTGTTAAAATATCTTTGAACTATGTGTTTTATAATATGGATATAATAATGGCGTTATTGTCCAAAAATGTTTTTGCAAAATTGCAACACATTTATTAACATGGGTATAATACACTGAAATGGTTTTTAGAAGAAACACAAACACGTACAATTGCTCAGTTTTTGCAGTAGAATGCTATTCGGGTGCTGACAATAAGCCTATGAACTGTGGAAACTTAATTAAAAAAAATATATATATATAAATATATATATATATACAGTACAGACCAAAAGTTTGGACACACCTTCTCATTCAAAGAGTTTTCTTTATTTTCATGACTATGAAAATTGTAGATTCACACTGAAGGCATCAAAACTATGAATTAACACATGTGGAATTATATACATAACAAACAAGTGTGGAACAACTGAAAATATGTCATATTCTAGGTTCTTCAAAGTAGCCAGCTTTTGCTTTGATTACTGCTTTGCACACTCTTGCCATTCTTTTGATGAGCTTCAAGAGGTAGTCCCCTGAAATGGTTTTCACTTCACAGGTGTGCCCTGTCAGGTTTAATAAGTGGGATTTCTTGCCTTATAAAGGGGGTTGGGACCATCAGTGGCGTTGAGGAGAAGTCAGGTGGATACACAGCTGATAGTCCTACTGAATAGACTGTTAGAATTTGTATTATGGCAAGAAAAAAGCAGCTAAGTAAAGAAAAACGAGTGGCCATCATTACTTTAAGAAATGAAGGTCAGTCAGTCAGCCGAAAAATTGGGAAAACTTTGAAAGTAAGGGCTATTTGACCATGAAGGAGAGTGATGGGGTGCTGCGCCAGATGACCTGGCCTCCACAGTCACCGGACCTGAACCCAATCGAGATGGTTTGGGGTGAGCAGGACCGCAGAGTGAAGGCAAAAGGGCCAAAAAGTGCTAAGCATCTCTGGGAACTCCTTCAAGACTGTTGGAAGACCATTTCAGGGACTACCCCTTGAAGCTCATCAAGAGAATGCCAAGAGTGTGCAAAGCAGTAATCAAAGCAAAAGGTGGCTACTTTGAAGAACCTAGAATATGACAAATTTTCAGTTGTTTCACACTTGTTTGTTATGTATATAATTCCACATGTGTTAATTCATAGTTTTGATGCCTTCATAGTCATGAAAATAAAGAAAACTGAATGAGAAGGTGTGTCCAAACTTTTGGTCTGTACTGTATATATAACTGTCTGTTTATTCATGTACACAAACATAACTATTTTATTTTCCTTGTAGGGTGTTTTGTAATGTAGTACTAGGTGCTAGCAGGAACTATATTAAACAAACAACTAGTTGTCCTGAACCGTCCCTATCACATTGCATTAGTGGCTTGTGTCTGTAATAGCTTTTTGTCAGGTACTGTAACATAACACCCTTCCTGTCCATTGCTATCTGAATGGCTGATCTAGTCTGTCTGTCAACTTATGAGCCAATCAGTAAAAAACCTCCCACCAATTCTTTCCAGTGTCATGTGATCCTCCATCTTCTTCCTCCTTTGTGGTTTTCCCCAAACCAATACTCACAGTAAATTGCTCTTTATGCAGCAACCGGGACCGCAGGGGCAATGTGTGAGTGTGGTGGCTTGATGGGTGTAATAGTTGGTACTCACGTTTCTGAAGCTCCCTGGGCCGGCGTGCAGTGATGGGAAGGAAGGCATCGGATTCCATTGGGGATCTCCTGCCAGATGTTGGTTGAGGTGCCCTCGACGTTACAGGTTAATTGGTGCAGGGAAGGCAGGTCCCTGAGGTTCATGACACCTGCACCCTTGGGTGCAAATGAGGTGACAAGGAGGAGGTAGTTATAATCCATACAAAGCACAACACAGTTACCTGTGGGTGCAGTCTTAGTAACGGGCTCTTGGTGAGGCATAGACTCTGGTCCAACTCAGACTGTTGTATCTGTAATCCCAGTAACAGGCTCTTGGTGAGGTATAGACTCTGGTCACACTCAGGATGTTGTATCTGTAATCCTAGTAACAGGCTCTTGGTGAGGTATAGACTCTGGTCACACTCAGGATGTTGTATCTGTAATCCTAGTACCAGGCTCGTGGTGCGGTATAGATTCTGGTCACACTCAGGCTGTTGTATCTGTAATCCTAGTAACAGGCTCTTGGTGCGGTATAGACTCTGGTCACACTCAGGATGTTGTATCTGTAATCCTAGTAACAGGCTCTTGGTGCGGTAGAGATTCTGGTCACACTCAGGATGTTGTATCTGTAATCCTAGTAACAGGCTCTTGGTGCGGTATAGACTCTGGTCATACTCAGGCTGTTGTATCTGTAATCCTAGTAACAGGCTCTTGGTGAGGTATAGATTCTGGTCACATTCAGGCTATGGTAACTTATAAGCTAATAATATATATTAAGAAAAGCTCTACCAGCAAGCTACTGGAGCCCAGCCTATCAGTTACCAACTGATAAAAAAACAGATTAATAATAATTTAGGCTGTCTCACATTATTTTTGCGTACATAAAATTTATTAACTCACTTAAAATAGACTTAGTTTAGTGTCAACATATCAGCATAAATACATGTATAGATATAAACAGTGCGGAGCTCACGCACACACCTATACAGCTGGAGTACTCCAAATAAATGGATAAGACCTTTGGCTAGTAGTATTGGCGTTTTTCTGCAAGGTTCATGCACTAGAACCGCTCAGATATATATATAAAGTTTTGTACTAATTTACCGGTTGTTGGAACCAAAAAGGTTCAAGGAGTGTCCTTTCTGCGGTCGCTGATGTGAAAAACTCTGTATTCAAATGTCGCCCGCTGATGTTAATACCACCGCCTCCACCTGATGTTACTCCACCAACTCTCGTTGCGGAATGGGCTTTGAATTCGCTCTACACAGCGTCTCACGTGACCCCCCGGATGATGGTTTGTTGGTCGATGGCGCAGTTCGCCTGGGTCCAGTCAGGATGGCGGAAGCTGATATAGCAGGTTTAGTTCGGTATACGGTCCGGTTTTGATCACAGAGTTAGTTACCTATATTAGGCATGCTGGTCTGAGAACAAATCCTGCTGGTCTGAGCACTATCTAGACAGTGTTTTACTATCTGTTCTAAATACGGTACTGCCAGCACTGAAGTTCACCACAGCAAGCTACTCCCATGCACCAGCATATCAGTTCCAATATGATCCATGGCCATTACACATATGTCTAGCCTTCCTGGCTTACTCACAATTTGCATAAGTATTGTCCACACTGTTCATAGAAGAACTCGGCTCTGCATACAGCTTGTACTTCACTGTAGACTGTGAACAGGCACCATAAACTAACTCCTGTCTCACAATGGTTGCTAATGGAGTCAGTAGGCTGAGGTAACACTCTCACCTCCACTAGTCTCTCCTTATACTCTCTCAATACTCTGGTTTTCTGTATTTTTTCTGTTCAGGCTTACCTTTGGTCTCTGCACAACTCAGAGGGGTAGCTAATTGTCAGCCCTTGCTGCACTTTACTTCATAACTTCCTCTGGTTTCAACTGGCTTTCAATTGCCTCACACTTCCTATATCCTGATATATATATATATATATATATATATATATCAGTGGTGACTGATGTGAAGTGGTGGTCCACCAGCCTGTTAGAAGGGATTACAGCAAGTGTACATACACAGCATAGAATGACATTCTGTAAATACCCTTAAACATACAGGGCCCCACTACTATATGGAGTTGGACACTGCATTTACACAATTCATCTAAAACAAAAAAAATCTGATTTGTTTAGAATCAATTTTCTCATCTCTGATTTTAAAACCAGAGCAATTCAGCCATGAAGTGGAGGCCACATAAAGTTACAGAGAGGGTTTGCTGAGTACTAAGAAAAATAGTGCATAAAAGTCACCAATGCTTTGCTGACTCCATAACTGCAGAGTCCAAAGTTCTTCTGCCATTAACATCAGCACAAATGGAGCTTCCTGGCACTGGTTTCCATGGGCACTGCATTCATGCCTTGCATCAGAAAACACAATGCCAAACATCAGATGGTGTGGTGTGATGAACACTTCTCTATCTGGTGGTATAATGGAGTCTAGGTTTGGTTTATGCCAGTAGAACATTACCTGCCTGACTTCATTTGCCAGCTGTAGGGAGAATGGATAATGTTTTGTTTATTAGAGCTTGGCCACCTTAGTTCCAGTAAAGAGAAATCTTAATGTTTCAGCAGGCAAGACATTTTGGACAATTGTATGATTCAAAGTTTGCGGGAACAGTTTGGAGAAGACCCTTTGGTATTCTACCATGACTGTGCCCAAGTGCACAAAACCTACTCTATAAAGGCAGAGTTGGGAGGTGTCTGAACTCATAAATGCTCTTCTGGAAGATTGGGTAAAAATTCCCAGAGACACTCTCTTGCCTTCCCAGAAGAGTGGAAGAGTGTATGCAATTTTAGTTGCAAATGGAGATGGGGGAGGGGTTTGTAGCAACACCATAATAATGCCTATGAATATCTGAAGTCAATTTGGTCAAACACTTCTATTTTAATGCTGTCTCCATGCAACACTCGGTACTAAACCATTCTTCAGATTCCTCATTTTAAATGTTTTTTAATTCACCAAAGTTTCATGC
Organism: Bufo bufo; assembly: GCF_905171765.1. NCBI lineage: Eukaryota > Metazoa > Chordata > Amphibia > Anura > Bufonidae > Bufo > Bufo bufo. Next base: position 832,668,039 of record NC_053389.1, read on the forward strand.
AACTACAGGTGAAATGAAGTTTGGCTCCACGGAGCCAATACATTTAATGCTGTACGGAGACAGCATTAAAATGAAAGTTTTTGACCGAATCAACTTTGGATTGATGATCTACGAATGAATTTAGAATCGGCTGTTATAAAATCTCATGTAGGTGCCTCAATCCTTTTCTCCATGTAGTGTATGTCTAGTGTATGTGCATATTACACCATCAGTTTGTGACCTATTTATTATATTGTTAGTTGTATTCAGCACACAAAAAGAAAGACCAATAAAAATAAAAAAAATTTAAAGAGCAGAAGACATTTTACTCTTGAGCTTCTTGAAGGCCTTCTTAATATCTCTATTACTCAGACTGTAGATCATAGGATTGAGGAGCGGAGTCACTACAGTGTAGAACAGGGAGAGAATTTTCTTTACATTTCCCTTATTTGGAAATAAATAGATAATTATAAGTGATCCATAAAATATAGACACCACGGACAGGTGAGAGCTGCAGGTGGAGAAGGTCTTCTGCCTTCCGGTAACAGATGGGATCTTCAATATGGTGAAAATTATATAAACATAGGAAACTATAATGACAATAAATGGACAAAGTACACATGGTACGGCCAATATTAAGTCTTCTATTTTCAGAAAAAAAGTGTCTGAGCAGGAAAGTTCAAGTAATGGATCAAAATCACAGAAGAAATGGTCAATGACGTTTGGCCCACAAAACCACAAATAACTCATGGTTACTGCAATAGTCAACATAACAGCAAATATCATCCCCCAACACAAGAGAACAGCTTTTATACAAAATGTGAGGTGCATGACTAAAGTGTATTTTAGTGGGTTACAGATGGCCTGATACCGGTCATAGGACATCACTGTCAGGAGAAGACATTCCAATGATTCAGAGGCTGAAAAACAATAAAATTGTGTCAAACAACCCTTAAAGGACACAAAACTTCCTGCATACAACACAACCTGAAGCATGTTGGGTACAATGGTGGTGGAAAGGAGAATGTCTAAAGTAGAGAGCTGTGTGAGGAAGAAGTACATGGGAGAGTGGAGTAATCTGCTGGAGGACACCACCAGAATGATGAGAAGGTTTCCACATACTGTCACACAGAAAATAATTAAAAGTAGGAGAAATAAATAAATCCTAAAACTTTGTAAATTCTGAAATCCCAAAAGCAGAATCTCAGTCACCGTACTGGCATTGCTGAACTGCATATTCATGGAGATTAATTTCTTGGGTAATATTATTCTTTCTAAGGAGATAAAAATGATAAAATATATGCAGAAAGTTTCTTTTTTTTTTTTTACTTTAGTTGAAACAAATCAAGAATTTTGGCAAAAATATTCTGCTTTCACAGTAGATAAAATAATGCAACACAACCTATGCTAGTGAAATATAACATAATATAATTAAATCAAAAAATGAACTAAAAACATAAAATATACAATACAAAACATTGCAGAATTATATAATTTCTTTCATAATAACAATCATTCTATATTAGAAAGAATAAAACTGTTTTTGAAGATCTTGATTCTTCTTAGTGTAACAGAGCACAGATGTTTCTTCTTGTCTGAGTTCCTGACAAGACACAAGATTATTACTGGGTGCTCCTTTTATAGATAAAATATTACAAAAGCTTGGTGTAACAAAGCCAGGGAGGTTTCATTAATGGTCTCCGATGGGAACAGCCATTAGCCTTTATAGAACAAATAATATGAAACTAAAAATAAATTAAGGAAAAGTTATTCTTTTTATTTCATAACTTGCACAAGTACATTGACCCAAATTACTGAAAACATCAAAAAAGTTGTCAAACCCATGCCCACAATTATTAAAGTCGTCAAAACCAGTATACTTTAATTTATGCGGATTGAACTCCTACTTTTTATCTAATTCCATTTTGCTAAAGGTTAAAAAAAAGTAAAGCATCGTACTTGAAGAAAGGAGAACAAATGTATCAACAAGGATAGCTGCTTATTTGTGTCTGTAGAAAGAATGCTGAGATACCTTGGCATTTATGTATAATGAGCATGTGTCAGGCCCTACCATGAGGGCAACCTGTAAGCAAGAAACCAGGAGATGGGCGCCAAAGGTGCAAAGAAGAAGCTCTGTTATCAAAACATCTGTGATAAAAAAGAGTGCACATTTTTCCTGAAATTCGTATCGAATTCCACTTCGTCAACTTTGATTCGCTCATCTCTAGTTGATACTAGGAGCTCCATACAGTATTAGAATGTATTGACTCCGATGAGCCAAAGTTATTGCTTTGCAAAGCCTCAAATGTTTCATCCGCAGTCAATTCGCTCATCCCTAGCCTTGATCCCCATCATTGTGCCTGCTACTCACAAAGAAAAGCACTTCCCAAAATGAATTTGTCACTAAGCGAAGCAGCCAAATCTAAATTTTTAACTTCGCTCATCTCTAGTGGTGAGTGTCTTAGAGAAATGCTTAGAGAAATGTTTCTGTTAATTTCTGAAAATGTATAAAATGAAGAGATATTAAATGCATAGGATTCAATAGGTCTCTGAGGGTGTCTCGTGATGGAATGGTACAGTACCTGCACGAAATAGGTCAAATATTGAAACAGAACTGAACTTCTCCCAAAAATTTGAATAAGGGGATATTTACTTTTGTAAGGACAACAGGTGGTAAACTCGAAGGGAGCAGAGGTGAGGGAGCAAGAACATCCTTGAGAGAATACCAGACCAATCATTTTGCCTTTTATGAGAGGGTCCTAGTCGGGACGTCTGAAGGTTTTGGGGTCAGGCAACCAAAGAGCCGTATAAAATGAGGATCCCAAGGATTGCCAAAACTTCCAGATGCAATTGTTTACTAGGATTTAGGAGCAAAGATAATAACTGTCCTGATAAACAGTTTACAAACATTACCTAAAAAATGCAACATAGTGACTGTACACAAGAATACAAAACTATATCAGAGTAGTGACTCTTAAGACCAGGATTCAAGTAGGCCTTTAATATGGATATCCTGTCTTCTATTCCTGTTTTCTTGGTCTACTATGAGCGTCAGGGCTTTGTTGATATGGATGATTCACAGATCTAGATTCTAAGGCTGTGGAGTGCGCCATTATTGAGGAACATGTGATTTCCAGGCTTTTTTATCTGAACTCCTATTTGTTTTGTCTCAGCCTTGATCTTCGACAGCTCAGTGAGAAGTGAGTGTAGGGCTTGAGTTATAGTAGTCTTATTAGAGGTTGCAGTCCATTTCTCCCTGGTCACTAGCAGTGATGCTACAGAGGTCTGAGTCATTCTTGCTCTCCACATCCAGTAGGACATCATCTTAGAGAGCTTTGTATGTGAGAGGGCTTTCTATTTTTTATTTCACCTCAGTGACTCTTCCGTAGTCGGCCAGTGCTATATAAATCACCAAACTATGCCTCAAAATAAATGCACATGCCCCTTTCCTTCTGAGCCCTACAAGAATGTAATGCCACATATTGGGTGTTCCTCTATTCAGGATAAAATGGGCAAGGAATTGTTGGGTGTATTTTTTCTGTTTCCCCTTGTTAAAAGGAACAATTTGGGCCTAAAACAAAATATGTAGTTTTTCATTTTCACAACCAAGTGTTTCTAAATTCTATAAAATTTGGTTGGGCCAAGGTTCTCACTGCACCCCTTAAAAATCTTGGGGGTGTACTTTCCAAAATGTGGTCACTTATGGTGGTTTTACTGCAGAGGTACCTTGGGCATCTTTAAATGTCACATGGCGCCTGAAAATGATTCCTTAGAAATCTGCCCTCCAAAAACCATATTGCACTCCTTCCCTTCTAAGCTCTTCCGAGTGTCTATAAAACAGTTTATGGCCACATATAGGTTGTTTCTATAAACTGCAGAATCAGTTTAATAAATATTGAGGTTTATTTGGCTGTTAACCATTGAAGTGCTACTGGGAAAATGGATTAAAATGGAAAATCTGCAAATAAAGTAAAAATTTCACCTCCATTTTCCTTTAATTCCTGTGAAACACTGAAAGGGGTGACAAAGTTTGTTAAATCAGTTTTGAAAAACTAATGGGTGTAGTTTCCAAAATGGAGTTGATTTCTATTACATATGCCCCATAAAATACCTTCATATCTGAATTGGTCCTTTAAAAAGTTAATTTTTGATATTTTCTTGAAAATGTTTAAAATTGTTTCTAAAATTCTAAGCCTTCTAATGTCCTAAAAAAACAAAATGACAAAATGCTGAAAAAAAAACACAGTATTGATGGCGACATATAGTAGATATGGTGAATGTAAAGAAGTTTCTGTCTTAGGGCTCATGCACACGACCTTATGTGTCTTGCCGTCCTCAAATCACGGATCTGCAAAACATGGATCCCAGCTGTATGAATGCCACCATTTCCAGACTCCTATATCTTTTTTGCCGGGCTGCAGAATGGGCATACAGATGTGGACAACACACGGTGTGCTGTCTGCATCTTTTGTGACCTATTAAAATGAATGGGTCCATATCCGATCTGCAAAAAATGTGGATCAGATGCGAACTGAATGTACAGTTGTGCGAATGATCCCTTCAAAGCAGAGAAATAAAAATTTTGAAAATTACAAATTTTTCTAAACGTTCATTCATTTTGGGTTTTATAAATAAAGCTAAAACATATGGACTCAAATTCACCAATAACATGAAGTACAGTGTGTCATGAAAAAAACCCCCTTAGAATGGCTTGGATAAGTAAAAGCATTCCAAAATTCTTATCACATAAAAATGACACATGTTAAATTTGCAAAAAGCATGGATCAGGAAGGTCAAAGATGAAGGGGATAATAGTACGTGCATTTTGGGATGTGGCAATGCCTATGATGTTTATTTTTTGTTTGTTTATTTATTTTGATTTTGGAGAAAAGGGGGGTGATTCAAATTCTTTTTATATTTTTAAATATTTTTTTTAACTTTTTGTGGCGAAAATAACCTCGCCACTGGGTTTTGGAGGGGCCTGTTTGCCAGCTTCTTGCCTCAGGATTATGGCCCATATACTAACTTTGAAGGAGAAGACAGACCGGCCGCACAGCTTAAATTTGTGGAACGGTTTTGGGCAGGAAAGCCATGCTTGCGGTCGGCCAAATGTGACTTCCATGGAATTCGGGAACCCCTGCTCGGATCTGGGTGATTTTTGGATATGTTGTTCACCCAGATCAGAGCTATCCATGGATGTATACATTATGGGGATATGTGGGGTTTTGAGGTGTTTTCTGTGTTTTGGGAAAAATGTGTGTTTTCTGCCTGTGAGTGATTAAGTTAGCTCATTATGTTTGGTAATTGTATCACAGGCAGAGCCCAATGTGTTTTGGTAATTGTAATTTGTTAATTGCATCACAGACCATGCCATTGTGTTAGTTAATTGCGTCACAGACAATTCCAGTGTGTTTGTTAATTGCGTCACAGACAATGCCATTGTGTTTGTTGAATAGGGTTAGTTTTGTGTTTAAACTGTACAGGATTGGCTGCTATGTCATGTCCTCAGTATGTCATGTGTATATAAGTCAATGCTGTGTGTTCAATAAAGAGTTCCTGTTTTACATTCAACATAGAGCCTCGTCTCATGTGTGTGGGGATTGCTATACGTGTATACTCCCCTGGCTATTACTCCTAGCTCTTGTAAGAGCTGTTCCTGTTCCTGGTTCCTGTGGTGGTATCGGTGTCGAGTGGAGTGCTTGGAGTCTTCGGAAAGCGCTGGGAGCATCCATCAACGGAGGTACGCAGTCGTGGTGTCAGGAGATCCTTTACACTTTTTTTTTTAAGTCACACCTATGGGGCTTCTCCAGTACATTGCAATGAATAGCCACTGCAATATATGTTCTTATGGAGCTCTGTAACCTGCAGGTCTCCTTGGAAGTACAGCTTTAAACGCCTTGGTTTCTTCAGAGAGATTTACACGCCAGTTTTAGTTGTTCCATTGCTGCTGAAGGAAGTGCCAACGTTATGTAGAGGTGTGGGCTTCTACATAACTTTGGCGCTTCCTCCAGCAGGACATACGACAATCATAAATCTACACCAGCATCGCCAAAAACTGGTGTAGAAAATGATCAATAAGACAGGCTTGTTGGCCCGTCCTCTTCCTGACCCGCACTACATCCATTTTTCTAAATGTAAGAAGGGAAAAATTTTCTTGAAAAATGTCTTGTGATAAAATCTGCAAATATATCAGCATATATGCCACAAAAGTCCAAATCTCCATTTGGGGAAGCTGTTCAGGCACAGTGTTCCTGGGGAAAGTCACCTCAGACGCCTTGGCAACAACTAACCTGGGCATATCAGGGGCTAAATGCTGTGCAAAACAAACCTAGCAGCTATGGTGAATGCTGTGATGCTAGCAAAACAAGCAGAATGTCATTCTGTGCTGGGCTGTGAAAGAGGGTGGTTGGGTCTTACAGTGTCCGCCAGAAAAACCATCTTAGTGAGTCAGAGAGAGTGAAAAATCAATCAGAGACAGGCAGAAATCAATCAAGTTTATTAACAGGGATAGTGAAGGGAAAGTCTAGGATTCCAAAGAAGAATTGTGTTTGTTTTGTAAAATAAAGAGAAGCAGAGAAGCTGGCTACTACAGTACATATTTTCAGTTTACACATGGTCACAATTAAAAAGATTTTTTGGGGGTGCTTTCAATTTAAAAAGTTCACTATACAATCTTTGAACAGGTAGGCGACAAACAAAATGTAGAGCAGATAACTATTAGAACTGGCTGTTGCTAAAATATAACTTTTATTAATATTCCTTAAAATTTGGATAATTCAACTAAAATCCAATTACGTCCAGGATCCCACTAGTGTATGGTGAGAATGTGACGTCAAACACTCAAACCTGATCCTAGGACAATGTACCACTCAGGGAACCAGCAGTGTGTCTGGGAGCAAGCGGGGTAACTGGATGAGCCCGCATATGCAACTCCAACACCGCGTGGGTTAAATAAGTGAGAGTGTCTAAACGCAAAGACACTATCACTCAACCCTCAACTATTTCCCCAGGTACATTTGCTATATAAATACTGGCTACAATATAGTTTGGCTTCCTAATGAGGTGTATCCCTCTGTATCACTTAAGGCACAGGCCTTTCTGCTCGACGCGTTTCTTTAGCTGCTGTTAATATGCAGCTTAGTCATCAGGAGCAAGATTGGAAGTCAAGCATAAGACCAACAAACAAAAACGCTGCACGCTCTCATGTGTAAGCGTGCAGACACGTAGCCTGCGGCACTGGGACAGTTGTAGCGTTGCCGCACCAGTGCTGCTTCTAAAGAAGAAAAAGCCACACCCCTTGGGCCGGAGGGAGTTATGCGGGAGCCAATGAATCAGGGGCGCAGACGAGAGCCGACACGCCCCTGCCCAGCCTCTTGTCATCGCTGTAAAGAGCGCAAGAGGTAGGTAAACATAAAGGAGTGAATAAAGGTGATTGTTACTAACCTAGGACATATATTCGCCCAAAGATTACAAGGATAGGTACCCTATTCAAAGGGTGGACATAGAAAAATCTAATCGAAGAACGGCCTCAACCCATGTGATAAGACATCATTCTTTGCGGATTACGGTCTGAATGCCAGTGATTGTCAAGTCAAAATATTGGCCTAAAACAGCAGAATAATACAAAAGATGGCTAACATTATCACCCAAGGCGGTGTAAACAAAATGACACCCTGATATTGTCGGGGGATAAACAATACAGAGCCATAATCCGGTAAATACATTACTGACTTCCTAGCCCATGTGTGGTAAATTTGTAGCTTATAGAATCTCTGCAGTGAATATCACTGAATAAACCCTATGTACAGTAGGAGATAAAATCATTTAATCCATCTGGTTTGGTGGTCTGCAGAGTAAAGGTCCATTGGGCCTCTTTCCGGAGGAGGAGATTGTCGATATCACCCCCTCGCGCTGATGTTCCTGCATGCTCAATACCCTGGAAACTAATGCAGTTGGTCCTGTCCAAGTGATATTTGAGCACATGTTGGGCGATTGGAGTGTCAGCTTCATTGGCAATATCCCTCAGATGTTCACCGATACGCCGTCTAAACTCCCGTTTAGTTTTGCCAACATACTGCACATAATATATGAAGGTGGCCACATACACAACACCCACTGTTCTGCAGTTAATAAATGACCGAATCATGTATCTCCTCTTGATGACGCTACTCTCAACTGTTTTTCCCTTCATGATGGCCTTGCATGCCACGCATCCACTACAGCTATACGTACCCGGTGGTTTCTTGGGTAACCATGTTTTCAGGGCTGAAGTGGAAAAGGCACTGTGTACTAGCTTGTCCCTTAAATTCCCTCCTCTCCGAAAAGTAATCGACGGATAGTCACCCACCAAGTGCCCCACTACCGGGTCAGACTTGAGAAGACTACAGATATACGTACCCAGTGGTCTCTTGGGTAACCATGTTTCCAGGGCTGGAGTGGAAAAGGCACTGTGTCATAACTTGTCCCATAAATTCCCTCCTCTCCGAAAAGTAATCGACGGATAGTCACCCTGACTGACCATGTCTCCTAAGGCAAGGCAACCTAAAGACCAGGTACACCCTGAATTTTCTAAATGTAAGCTTTCGGTACCCATTACGATTGCTCTGGGAGTAGATAAATGGCCGGGTAAGGCCTTTATTGATTCTGGCTCAGCGGCTAGCTTTATGACTCTGAGTATGCCGTAAGATTGGGTATTCCTATGTTTGCCTTACCAACTCCTATCCATGGCATGGCTATTGATGCTACTCCTCTTATTGGTGGTACGGTGAGCTTATGTACCTCGGAGATATCTCTAACCGTGGGTGTGTGCCACTCAGAGAGATGTTCGCTTTTAGTCCTGGAGAACCTACCGGCTGAGGTGGTACTAGGGTTGCCTTGGCTCCGACTACATAACCTCACTATAGATTGGTCCAATGGGGAGTTGGTGAGATGGGGGCCTAAGTGTGACTCGTGCTTGTCCGTGGTACAGGCTGGGGTCTCAGTAAAGTCTGATACTTTACCAACTGTTGTTAAAGAATATTCTGATGTATTCTCATCACCAACCCCGGAGGTTCTACCCCCCCATAGACCTTATGATTGTACCATAGAGCTAGTAGAGGGGGCCAAGTTTCCTAAAGGACGAATTTATAATCTTTCTATGCCCGAACGCAAGGCCATGGAAGATTATATTAAGGAGAGCCTTGGTAAAGGGCATATTAGACCTTCTGTCTCTCCTATGGGGGCGGGGTTTTTCTTCGTTAAGAAAAAAGATGGTGGCCTTAGGCCATGTATCGATTACCGGAGATTAAATAAAATCACTGTCCAGAATAGATACTCCCTCCCATTGATTCCGGATTTATTTAACCAGGTTCTGGGGGCAACCTGGTTTTCCAAAATTGACCTGAAAGGGGCATACAATCTAATCCGAATCAAGGAGGGAGACGAATGGAAGACGGCGTTCAATACTCCGGTAGGACACTTTGAATATCAGGTGATGCCTTTTGGACTCAGCAATGCCCCAGCTGTTTTCCAAAACTTCATAAATGACATTCTTAGGGAGTTCTTAGGTAAATTTGTTATTGTCTATCTTGACGACATTTTGATATTCTCTCCTGACTTCGAATCCCATGTGTCTCATGTTAAACAAGTATTAGAGGTGTTGAGGGAGAATCAGCTATCCGCTAAACAAGAGAAATGTGTCTTTGGTGTACAGGAGATTCTGTTTCTAGGGCATGTTCTGACTCCTCACGCCTTCAAGATGGATCCTGGTAAGGTACTAGCAATTAAGGAATGGGTAAGACCTTCATCCTTAAAGGCCTTACAACGGTTCTTAGGTTTCGCCAATTACTATCGTAAATTTATTATGAATTTTTCCGTAATTGCTAAACCGTTGACCAACATTACTAAGAAAGGGGCGGATTTGGAGAATTGGTCTACTGAGGCCATTTCTTCATTTGAAAAATTAAAAAAGGCATTCAGTAGTGCTCCCATTCTGATCCAGCCTGATCAGGAGAAACCTTTTATTGTGGAGGTGGATGCGTCCGAGGACGGCGCAGGAGCAGTCCTTTCACAAGGTCCTGCTAGCCTCACTAATCTGAGACCATGTGCCTTCTTCTCCAGGAAATTCTCTCCCACGGAGAGAAACTACGACATAGGGAAAAGGGAGCTGCTGGCCATTAAATGGGCATTTGAGGAGTGGAGGCATTTTCTGGAGGGGGCAAGGCATTGTGTAACTGTTGTCACTGACCATAAAAACCTTATGTTTCTCGAGTCTGCTAAGAGGTTGAATCCCCGTCAAGCCAGATGGGCTCTGTTTTTTACTCGTTTTGATTTTTCCATTACGTTCAGGCCGGGAAGTAAAAATGTGAAGGTGGACGCATTATCTCGGAGCTTCCAGGCTTTTCAACCTACTGAGGTACCACCTGAATCCATCCTGCCAGCAAAAATCTTCTTAGCAGCTCTTACCCAGGATATCTCGGCTCGCATTAGGTCTGAACAACATCTGGCACCGGTATCCACCCCAACAGATAAGTTGTTTGTTCCCGTACAATTTCGTCTCCAGCTGTTGGGTGAGTGTCACGATTCTGCCTTTTGTGGACATCCGGGTGTTGAGGGCACTAAGGATCTGGTTTCTAGATCTTATTGGTGGCCCACTCTAACTAGGGATGTCAAGTCCTACGTGTCAGCCTGTGAGGTTTGTGCCAGATCCAAGACACCTAGGACTCGCCCTGCTGGTAACCTACGACCCCTACCCATTCCCAGTAGACCCTGGTCCCATATCTCGATGGACTTTATAACTGACCTACCGCCGGCGGAGGGTAAGACTGTAGTTTGGGTAGTGGTCGATAGGTTTAGCAAGATGGTCCATTTCATTCCCCTGTCTAAACTCCCGAATGCCAAAACCTTGGCGTCTATTTTTGTGAAAGAAATTGTTTGATTGCATGGTATCCCGGAAAATATTGTTTCTGACAGGGGTGTGCAGTTTGTGTCCAAATTATGGAGGGCCTTCTGTCAAAAATGTAAAATTTCATTGTCTTTTTCCTCTGCCTACCACCCTGAGAGTAATGGGCAGACTGAACGCCTTAATCAGTCTGTCGAACAATTCTTGAGGTCGTATGTTGCTGATGACCAGCAATTATGGGTGAAATATCTTCCATTGGCTGAATTTGCTTTGAATAACCGTGTCAATTCTTCTGCTGGGGTTTCACCTTTCTTTTGTAACCATGGTTTCCATCCCCGTTTTCATTCTGGGTCATCCGTCTCCTCCTCTAACCCTGAGGTGGATAGGCTCTCCTCTGAACTGTGCACAGTTTGGGCCCGGGTTCAATCGAACTTAGAAAAGGCTCAAAGTTCTCAGAAACTCAAGGCCGATAGGAGACGTTCAAGGGGGGTGAATTTTCAGGTTGGGGATAAGGTATGGTTGTCCTCCAAGAATCTCTCTCCTAAAGTAGATTCTAAAAAGTTTGCTCCTCATTTTATTGGACCATATAACATCACGGAAGTGATTAACCAGGTATCTTTTAGGTTGGAGCTGCCCGAGTCATTCCACATTCATAATGTGTTCCATAAATCTCTGCTTAAAAAATATTTTGAACCGGTAGTACCATCAAAAGCCTCGCCTCCGCCGGTTCTTGGTAATGATGCTGTCGAGTATGTGGTGTCTAAAATAGTGGATGTCAGGAAGGTGCGTAATTCCTTGCAGTACCTGATTCACTGGAAGGGGTATGGACCTGAAGAGAGATCCTGGGTACCTGCCAGGGAGGTTCATGCTCCTAGACTTGTTCATAAATTTCATTTAGAACACCCTGAAAAGCCATCGCCTGAAGTCTTGGGTCCGGTGGCCCCTCGTAAAAGGGGGGGTAATGTCACGGGGTTCCGAAGGTGCACTCGGTCCCCCATTGCCCGCAGACCTGTTGCTTAGCTTTGGGAATGATGATCTGTGTTTGACCTCATTCCCAGGGCGGCTTTACTAGCTGGGTGGCTCCCTGCTCCTAGTCTGCCTTGAGCGCCGAGCTGATCACTCGGTGCTCGACTGGTTGGTCTGTCGGTCATGTGACGCTGGCCACGTCACATGACCCTCACTCCCCACTATAAATACAGGCAGCCTGCTGGCTACAGGTTGCCTGTTAATTTCTAGGTTCCTGGCTATTTGTTGGACTGCTGAATACTTACCTGATCCTGTTCCCTGACCATCCTTTTGCCTGCTCCTTCTGTACTGCGCATCCGTCCTGGTATTGTGACCTCGGCTCCCACCTGACTACTCTCTTAGGACTCCTCTTGTACTTCTCTGCTCTCCTGGTATTTGACCCCGGCTTCTCCTGACCATTCTTTGCTTAATCTTTTGTACTGCGTAGCTCTCTTGGTATTGACTCGGTCCGTTCACGTTCTGTTGTTTGTCTGTCTGTCATCCCTGCACTTATTCCAAGTTAGGGATTGCCGTCCAGTTGTCCCCTGTCATTAGGACTCGGGAGGCAAGTAGGCAGGGCCAGGGATAAGGGTGGAGCGCAGTGGTCACTTCCCTTCCCCCTGTGTGTGTGTGTACGCGACTGTTACACTTGTTCAATTTTATTAAATCAGTATATAGGTGATCAACCCCAATACACAGACCAGCACACAAAAGTATCTTGGAGCAATAATGAATTTAGGCTTCAATCAGTTTCCCTTTATTTCTGTGTTCACAAACACGTTTTCAATCATTTTTTCAGCGGCATCTTGTGGCCAAACAGCAGAATGTCAGTCCAGATCATTTAACTTCATTTACACAATCACAGTGTTCACACAATAAGAGCTGTGTCCCCATTTCACACCCTGACTGCTTGACGGGGGGTGAGCGCCGGTGGATATGCATCAATTGCTGCATAAGGCTTTGAGACTAAATGAGTGCCACTGTTTTCCCATGCCACTTTATGTTGATGATCCATGTGATAACGCAGGACTGCTGTGCCAACATTAGCATCCTGGCTGTACCTCACCATCTGCCCACGCTACCATGCTAACATCCCCCAGCGACCACTGTGTGATGCCTGACTGCCGCTACTTTTATGAAATTGTGCAGTGCTAGTGTGTTCCTAACAGGTAGTCTTCCGAGTAGCAGAAGGTGTACCCCTCCCGCATTTGGTTCCAGATCTCCCACTGCTTCCACCCTTCTGTCTCATGGGCACGCTTCTATCCGGCTGGCTCATGGGCATGTTGCCACCCTGCTGTCTCATGGGCACGCTGCCACCCTTCCCCTCTTGCGTCTGATGATGATGCACCCTCTTCACCTGGCTCCCATATGCAATCAGCTACATCATTATCTTCAAATGTTTGGCCATTACTTGTGTCACCCTCACCCAGGGCCGGTTTTATAAAAAATGGGGCCCTGGGCAAAATCAAAAGTGGGGCCCCAAATCTTATAATAATGTACTAACAACACATTCTGTTGATTCCGGCCCTCCCTCACAGATTTACACCCTATAAAGCTCCTCACATAGTTCTTCACCCTCGTGGCCCCAGAATATGCCACATGCCCCCTCTCCTCACAGCAATGAGTTCCCCTCACTGAGAGTGTTAAAAACCAGAAGTGTGGGATTCCTCTTCAGGGCCACTTTCCCCCCAGTGGAGATTGGGGTAAGCACCCTGTTCTATAAATAATCCACAGCCTGTACTAGGCTTCCAGGCTATAGAAACATAGAATGTGTCAGCAGATAAGAACCATTTGGCCCATCTAGTCTGCCCAATATACTGAATACTATCTTATATGAAGGATGGCCTTATGCCTATCCCATGCATGCTTAAACTCCCCCACTGTATTTGCAGCTACCACTTCTGCAGGAAGGCTTTCCATGCATCCACTACTCTCTCAGTAAAGTAATACTTCCTAATATTTCTTTTAAACCTTTGCCCCTCTAATTTAAAACTATGTATAGTGATTTCTATACAGACTAATGGAGCAATTTAAATATGATGATTGTAAGTTGTGGTCCACTTGGGGGACTTAACAAAAAAAAAAAAATAAGTTTTGAAAATATAAAAAAAACTTAAAAATTAAAATCACCTTCATTCCCCAAAATAAAAAGAAACAAAAAAAAAATAGCATTAAGGGCATCGCCGCATGTGAAAACGCTCATACTATTAAAATATTTAAAAAATTTGCCTATATGGTGAATGGCGTAACAGAATTTTTTTTTAAAAAAAAGGCCGATTCGCTTTTTTTTTCATCACTTTATTTCCCAAGAAAATTTAATAAAAAATGAACAAGTCATATACACCCCAAAATGGTATTGTCAAAAACGACAGATCGTCCCTCTAAAATGAGTCCACACACATCTCTGTAGACATAACTATAAAAAAGTTATGAGGGTCAGAATATTGGGATGAAAATAAAAATAAAAATTATGAAGTGAGTCCTGATGATGCATAGCTTGCTGCAGTGAGCGGGCCTATAGATGTCCTGAGCGGGGGTGCTGTTAGGGTTGCCACATTTCCCAACAAAAATACTGAATACACAAGTTAAAAAGGTTGATGTTGGTTAATATGGGTGTTATTTGATCATATTTTACGTTTTGCTCCATTTTTTTCATAATAAAATCATACTTTTCACTGTTGGGTACACCCCATGTATTTAAGCTTCATTTAGCCTCTATTTTTATATTGTTTCTGTGTGGATTTGAACTCACAACCATCCACATTGAAAGCAAGAACCTTAACCACTGAGCTATAGAGTCAGCAGTGACTCAGCATTGAGCGCTATAGCCCAGTGGTTAAGGTTCTTGCCTTCAATGTAGATGGTTGTGAGTTTGAATATGGAGTCAGAGCAGGGACTCCTAAGCTGGGAAATTCCTGACTGTTGAACTATCTGTGGGGACTGAAGCAGGGGTGCCCTGGGCAATTTCCCAATTTGTGCCGGCCCTGCCCTCACCTGTCTCTTGGGCATGTCCCTGACCTCTTCAACATGTGCTGCTACCCGTTTGTCATCCGTGGTAGTTGCACGCTTAAAGGAGTCTGCAGAAGACATCTCCTCCAAGTCTGTGCTGACTTTTAACTGCTGACTGTCCTCACAAAGCTCATTGTCTCTGAAAAGCGGTGCAGAGCCAGTGGTTATTATATGGCTAGCAAAAGGAGCAGCAAAAGCAAGAGGTGTGTTCAGGACAGGTGGGGGCACGAAGCTTGTTCCTGGGCCATGTCAACTAAGCATGGTGTCAGAGGAACCCACCGATTCCCGGCTATGTGTATCATTTTTCACTTGAGATGATGTCGAAGAGCGAGTCAAACATTCCAGTACAGCTGGATGACAGTAGCAGTTCTGGCCTGTTGCTGCGACTGCTACCATTACTGTTTCTGCTGCTGCTTGTGCCAGCTACAGCAACATATTTGCCACTGCCCGTTCTCTTGGAGGGCCCAGGTAACTGTCTTTTGGCCATAGTGTACAGTAGCCGAATCACTAAAATAGCAGATTAGCTCTGAATGTCGGTGCACTAGAACGTGATGCACTTGGCTATACATTCTCCCTGCAGTCTCCCTCTCCAATATTCTTTTTTTAAAACACTTTGCAGCAACACTGTCCCTAGTGCATAAGCTTGTCACAGCTCTCCCAACGCTCAGCTCACAGGACAATGGCAGAGACTGCGCAGGATGGGGCTTTTATAGGGGGATGGCTATCTGCGGATAGGCTGGCTGCACTGCATTATTGGTGATCTTGCATTCCTGGGCTTCTTACTTTAACTTTGTAACACGTGTAGCTGCCATTTTAGGATAAACTGATTTGTTATCACGTAACGCGAGAAAATTCCTAAATTTCAAACTGAATTCCAATTCAAACGCTTCATTTCGCTCAGCACTATTTAGAGTACTTTGTATGTGTGGTTTTACTTATACAGCACTCTTACTGGGCAGAGGGCAATCTTGGCCTAGTTCTGGGTGGGTTTGTAATGAAAGTTGACACTATTAGAACAAGGTTGGAAGCAGACACAAGATCACTGTATTGATAGATCTTAGACATCTTTATTTTTATGTTCATGATGGTTACTGCCTAGGTCACAGAGCATGCACGCATCACTCTATCGTAGACCTCCAGGGGTTGCTTTCTGACTTGCTCTTCTTACTTGCTCTAAAGAACACCCACCAGAGCTGTACAGTACATCTATAATGGGAAGGGGTTCGGTCAATGTATCTATTGTATAGTCGGCCATTTTGTGATCACAATCAAGTCTATACAGCGAGGTCTATATAATTACGGGAACCAGGAGACTTAAATGCAGATGATTAAACTGCCTCTCCACGTTCAAGTTTTACTGCAAAACTGGTGAAAGTCGATGTTTCTTTCATTCCTGTGTTGTGAGATTCTGGACCATTTATATATAACAGATGTGGTAGGCTTCTAGAACCAAGTCCAGAATGGAGAGGTGCTGACCACCACTGTCTGCCAGTCAGGATCTTTTGAGAATTACAAGTCCCAGCATTAACCCAGTGGGGTGGAAAGGTGTTGGCATTCTCCTGGGGACATAAAAAATACTTCTAAAGCAGGATGCCACCACTTAGTAGATTTAATGGAGGTCTTCTTCCTAGATTTAAAGGTAACCTGTCACTGTGGAAATGCAATGCAGTCTGCAGGCAGCATGCTATAGAGCAGGAGGAGCTGAGCAGATTGATATACAATGTTGTGGGGAAAGATTCAGTAAAACTTGTATTTCATAAATTCCTGCTCATTTTGGACTTTGAAGTCAAGAAGGCGGTCCTATCGGTGATTGACAGCTGTCCCTCTATAAGGAGGCGGTCCTATCAGTGATTGACAGCTGTCCCTCTATAAGGAGGCGGTCCTATCAGTGATTGACAGCTGTCCCTCTATAAGGAGGTGTTCCTATCAGTGATTGACAGCTGTCCCTTTATAAGGAGGTGGTCCGATCAGTGATTGACAGCTGTCCCTCTATAAAGAAGCGGTCCTATCGGTGATTGACAGCTGTCCCTCTATAAGGAGGCGGTCCTATCGGTGATTGACAGCTGTCCCTCTATAAGGAGGCGGTCCTATCGGTGATTGACAGCTGTCCCTTTATAAGGAGGTGGTCCTATCAGTGATTGACAGCTGTCCCTCTATACGGAGGCGGTCCTATCAGTGATTGACAGCTGTCCCTCTATAAGGAGGCGGTCCTATCAGTGATTGACAGCTGTCCCTCTATAAGGAGGCGGTCCTATCGGTGATTGACAGCTGTCCCTTTATAAGGAGGTGGTCCTATCAGTGATTGACAGCTGTCCCTCTATAAAGAGGCGGTCCTATAGGTGATTGACAGCTGTCCCTCTATAAGGAGGCGGTCCTATCGGTGATTGACAGCTGTCCCTTTATAAGGAGGTGGTCCTATCAGTGATTGACAGCTGTCCCTCTATAAGGAGGCGGTCCTATTGGTGATTGACAGCTGTCCCTCTATAAGGAGGCGGTCCTATCAGTGATTGACAGCTGTCCCTCTATACGGAGGCGGTCCTATCAGTGATTGACAGCCTTCTCGCTATGACTGTGTATTCAGATATAGCTGTCAGTCACTGACAATGACAATAATGTGCCACATGGGTGACAGGTCAATCACTGGCTGCAGCGGTCGCATCCCCCCATCATCAGGATGTTGATTCTAAAAGAGAGATGGAACTGTACAGCCGGCAGGAGAGTCATGAAGCCAGAACTTAGTGGCGGGGACCAGGTAAGTATGATCCCTACCATAGATCCAGCCACTCTGTGAGATCTGAAAATAGTTAGAAAACCTCTCTGAAGTCCTTCCAACGTTAAGGGTTTAGTTTAGTTGATTTCCCCGATGGCATTTTGCAGCACTTTGAATAGGGTATCTTCTTTTTGCAGTCAAATGTTACAGCAAAGATTGTAGCCAAATGTAATATGTGTTACTTACACATTGTTTTTTTCTGTGTTTATGTGGGTATTTTTGTGTTTGTGCTTCTTTTAAATACAGAATACTCTAGAAATGGTGGTTTTTCTACCACTTTCTTTAAATACCAAAATAGCAGAGATAAAAAGCACGTTTTAAATGTTACAAAATAATAAAAAGCTGCCAAAAACTTTTGTAAAAAAAAAAAACGAATACACTAAGAAAAATGCTAGAACTGCATTGCATTAGCAGAGAAAAAAAGCATGTTTTAAATGTTACAAAATAAATAAAAGGTGTCAAAACTAAAAAAAAAAGAAAAATGATAGAACTGCATGCCATTTTTTGTAAGCTCTTCAAACAAGGTGATTGCTGTGGTGCTGGGAGTTGGACTCTCAGCAATAGGAATGGCTCATCCCAACAATAGGCCATCTGTTTCTAAAACCTAGATCACCCTTTTAAGTACCTGACCCCAGTTTCACCTCATAAGATGGCCACTGTACCTAGATGGAAAATGAATGCAGAGCCAGCCAAACATGTGGGCCTCTGTCTTTATCCACTTCTGTGGATTTAAACTCCACCCGTAGACTCCATACACGCTGTATTACACTGAAAGGAGCAGTGGACATTTACATTATGGACATTAATACACTTGTCTTACTGTCATCCTTCTTATAAGATTGTTTGTAGGTACAGTAGGTTGGAGTTGACAGAAAAAGGTAAAAAGAATAAGAAACAAACTCATTTAAAGAGCAGAAGACATTTTGCTCTTGAGCTTCTTGAAGGCCTGCTTAATGTCTCTATTACTCAGACTGTAGATCATAGGATTGAGGAGCGGAGTCACTACAGTGTAGAACAGGGAGAGGGTTTTCTTTACATTTCCCCTATTTGAGTACAAATATATCATTATAAGTGACCCGTAATATAAAGACACCACGGCCAGGTGAGAGCTGCAGGTGGAGAAGGTCTTCTGCCTCCCGGTCACAGATGGGATCTTCAGTATGGTGATAATAATATAAACATATGAGACCAGAATCACAATAAATGGGCAAAGTACAAATTGTACAGCCAGTATCTTACCTTCTATTTTCAGCAAAAAAGTGTCTGAGCAGGAAAGTTCCAGTATGGGATCAAAATCACAGAAGAAATGGTCAATGACGTTTGGTCCACAGAACCACAAATGACTCATTGTTGCTGCAACAGTCAATATATCAGCTAACATCATCATCCAACACAACAGAACGGCTTTCATACAAAATGTGAGGTCCATGACTAAAGAGTAATGTAGAGGGTTACAGATGGCCTGATACCGGTCATAGGACATCACAGTGAGGAGAAGACATTCCAATGCCTCAGAAGCTGAGAAAAAATTAAATTGAGTCAAACATCCAATAAAAGACACAAAACTTCCTTCATTCAATTCAATATGGAGGGTGTTGGGTACGATGGTGGTGGAGAGCAGAATATCTGTGAAGGAGAGCTGTGTGAGGAAGAAGTACATGGGAGAGTGGAGAGATCTGCTGGAGGACACCAACAGAATGATGAGGAGGTTTCCACATATAGTCACACAGAAAATGGTCAGAAGCAGGAGAAAAAAGCAGATCCTAAAACTTTGTAAATTCTGAAATCCCAAGAGCAGAATCTCAGTCACCACGCTGGAATTGTTGTGTGACATAGTCACTTTTTTGTTTTTTAATTTGAAAATAATAAATTTTTAAAAATGTAAAAAAAAATGTAGTACATGTCTCCTTCATAATTCCACTTCAGGATGATGAGGTTTAGTATCCCTTGTATTATTGTAGATCACTGTGAGATAAATGTAACTTCACGGGAAAAAAAGTAAAGTGATCAAGATTTGTAATATCTAAATTATAATTCTTCCTCTAAACATCCTGTATAGGTTATACAAACTGTGAATAATGCACTGGATTTTTAGGAGCTCTCATTGAAAAAAAAAACAAAAAACAAAACAAAATACGGGAATTGAAAGCTCTTTGTTATATTAGTACTAGTGTTGATCGAGCATGCTCGGCTGAACACTTGTTCAGCTCGAGCATCTCGATGCTCGGCACATGGCGGTACTCGGCCGAGTCCCGCATGTGCTCGAGCGCCATGCTCGAGTCTCCTCCCCGCACGTTTCCTGGCTGCTATGCAGCTAACAAACGTGCAGGGAGGTACTGGCACGCACTGTAATGCCGTAGCCATGTTGGCTACTGGCATTAGAGTGATTGGCTGGGCGGAAAAGCGTCATCGGGTGCAATATAGCACCCGATGACGCGTGTTCGGCTCATTCTAAGTCAGGGAGAGCTGAGGATAGGAAGGGACAGAGAGTGTAGGGAGTGTAATTGAATATCATAAGTGTACAAAAACGTTTCATAGACCCAAAAGTTCTTGTAAGGACTATTGTGTGTGACAGCAGCAATATATTTTTGTAGCGCAACCTGCGCTAAATTGCT
The DNA here is from genome assembly GCF_905171765.1 of Bufo bufo. Taxonomy (NCBI): domain Eukaryota; kingdom Metazoa; phylum Chordata; class Amphibia; order Anura; family Bufonidae; genus Bufo; species Bufo bufo. Next base: position 832,688,296 of record NC_053389.1, read on the forward strand.
CAATGTTAGGGAGAGCTGAGGATAGGAAGGAACAGACAGAGTAGGGAGTGTAATAGGAAGATTTTTATACAAAAGTCCCAAAAAGTCATTTTAAGGACTATTGTGTGTGTGACAGCAGCAATATACAGTTACAAGAAAAAGTATGTGAACCCTTTGAAATGATATGGATTTCAGCACAAATTTGTCATAAAATGTGATCTGATCTTCATCTAAGTCACAATAGACAATCACAGTCGGCTTAAACTAATAACACACAAATAATTAAATGTTACCCTGTTTTTATTAAACACACAATGTAAACATTCACAGTGCAGGAGGAAAAAGTATGTGAACCCTTGGATTTAATAACTGGTTGAACCTCCTTTGGCAGTAATAACTTCAACCAAACGTTTCCTTTAGTTGCAGATCAGACGTGCACAACGGTCAGGAGTAATTCTTGACCATTCCTCTTTACAGAACTGTTTCAGTTCAGTAATATTCTTGGGATGTCTGGTGTGAATCGCTTTCTTGAGGTCATGCCACAGCATCTCAATCGGGTTGAGGTCAGGACTCTGACTGGGCCACTCCAGAAGGCGTATTTTTTTCTGTTTAAGTTATTCTGTTGTTGATTTACTTCTATGCTTTGGGTCGTTGTCCTGTTGCAACACCCATCTTCTGTTGAGCTTCAGCTGGTGGACAGATGGCCTTAAGTTCTCCTGCAAAATGTCTGTCACGGCTGAGGATGGTGAAAACCCTCAGCCGTGCGATGCCAGATGGTGGAAGGTCGCTACTTGGCCAGGACCACAGATTTAGGGAGCAGGTCACCTCCTAGCTGCATGAGCCGACCTTGATGGTAGGAGGGCTCATGCTCCGGAACCTCGGATCCCTACTAACCCTCCGCAGATCCCTTAGCTAGGAGCTGGGTAGACAGCCCGTTCCTCCTGGACGCGGAGAAACAGGAGTCTAACGTGGCCAAGCTGCAAGTAAAGGGGAACATAAACAGCTAATGGCAATGGCAGGTAAATGTAACTAGTAACACCACCTACCTGCCACAGACACACAGCCTGGAACCCATGTACAAGTGCTGCTGTCCACAACAATACTAACGGACACAGCACACACCACACAGGAACCCAGGAAACCACAGCTGCAATAAACAGAAAGACCATATCCACATCATCTAACATCAGGGATAAAGTTTATGACCACAAGGGTGGCTCTCACTGGCAGATGGTATAAACCAGGAGGATGACATCAGCTAACCATGACTGAAGTACCCCTCAGAGTCTGGCATCCAGCAGGAGATAAATAGCCCCAAGTGGCCACACCCACACACACACACCCAGTGTTCACACACTAAGAAGGGAGTTAACCCTTCCAACACCAGGCAAGGGAAAAAGACATTTAAAGGGGACGTGCACATATAAATAACCTTGTGCACAAACAACAATCACACATACAAAACCTCGTGCACACATAAACACACAAAGTCAGGTGCAACCGCATGCACTTGACAGCAAGCTGCCTAGCAACCGCTCAGGCCGCTCTACTGCCAAAACATCATACGAACATGTTGCCAACGGCAACCACAAGTGAGGCAACATACTAGCGGCCCTCACCTGTGGTTGAAACAACCTGACAAGACCGCAGGCAACAGCCTGCGGTTTAGGAGTCACGAACATGACCATGGTCGTGACAATGTCTTGATAAACTTGGGAATTCATTTTTCCTTCGATGATAGCAATCCGTCCAGGCCCTGATTCAGCAAAGCAGCCCCAAACCATGATGCCCCCACCACCATACTTCAATGTTGGGATAAGGTTTTGATGTTGGTGTGCTGTGCCTCTTTTTCTCCACACATAGTGTTGTGTTAAATAGAATAAGAGGGGCACACCTACATCTAGTTCACATCGACCACTACACAGTATTATGTTAAAACAATTTATTAAATATACATACGGTACCTGATAAATTAATAATACACCTAAAATACGTAAATCTATACTGTGAATAAATAAATGAATAAATATATATGAATGAATAAATATATATCAATACAGATAGAATGTGATATACTAAGGGTTATTGACGTCATGCATCAGATGGTTAATAGTAAATGTCTCTAATAGTATCGCTGAAATACAGGATAAGAAAACAGTCACTATATTGGTCCGCAATATGCGATTCTTCCAAGCAGGAAAAAATAAATGAATGCGTTAGTCCTTCAATATAGGAACAATGGACTGTCCTTAGCGTATAAGTACAAGCATTCCTTTTTGTAGAGGTAACTTCGTCTCACAGTTATAGCTCCACTATTGCACTGTGATACAATATGGCAAGTACTCACTGTTTGTAGAGGTGGTAAAGTGTTCGGATAGTTGCGCTTAGCGTGGCGTCCCACGAGTTATCAGCGCAGATGATTGTAACTCCAATCTACTTTATCGTGAGTTGCACACTTGCATTGAAATAAGCTTGCACAAAAGGGGAGAAACAGTCCGTTTGGTGAACTAGGGTCAATGTGAATATGGCCCTACTTGAGATTCGCCTTTGCTTTGTGTCTTTTTCGCACGGCAGGACTTTCGTTTCTTTCCAAATTGGCTGCAAACTTGTAGTTAAGATGCGCAAATAATATTGCGGTTTCCTTTCTTATGTTGCAGTTTCTTAACATTTGTTGAGACTTGTCTACACCATACGCGTTTCAGAGTTAGCACGACTCCTTCCTCACTCCTTCCTCACTATTTATTCACAGTATAGATTTACGTATTTTAGGTGTATTATTAATTTATCAGGTACCGTATGTATATTTAATAAATTGTTTTAACATAATACTGTGTAGTGGTCGATGTGAACTAGATGTAGGTGTGCCCCTCTTATTCTATTTAATATTTTATCTCCTTTTAAGGTTTGGGGTAACCTTTTTAGGGGGAGCACCCTTTTTCATAGCAACTTGGAGGGTGAGCCATTCCGATATATCCTACATAGTGTTGTGTGTTTCTTCCAAACAACTCAACTTTGGTTTCATCTGTCCACAGAATATTTTGCCAGTACTGCTGTAGAACATCCAGTTGCTCTTGTGCAAACTGTAAACGTGCAGCAATGTTTTTTTTGGACAGCAGTGGCTTCCTCTGTGGTATCCTCCTATGAAATCCATTCCTGTTTAGTGTTTTACGTATCGTAGATTCACTAACAGGGATGTTAGCATATGTCAGAGACTTTTGTAAGTCTTTAGCTGACATTCTAGGATTCTTCTTCACCTCAATGAGCAGTCTGCGCTGTGCTCTTGCAGTCATCTTTACAGGACGGCCACTCCTAGGGAGAGTAGCAGCAGTGCTGAACTTTCTCCATTTATAGACAATTTGTCTTACCGTGGACTGATGAACAGCATGGCTTTTGGAGATACTTTTATAACCCTTTCCAGCTTTATGCAAGTCAACAATTCTTAATCGTAGGTCTTCTGAGAGCTCTTTTGTGCGAGGCATCATTCACATCAGACAATGCTTCTTTTGAAAAGCAAACCCAGAACTGGTGTGTGTTTTTTATAGGGCAGGGCAGCTGTAACCAACACCTCCAATCTCATCTCATTGATTGGACTCCAGTTGGTTGACACCTCACTCCAATTAGCTCTTGGAGATGTCATTAGTCTAGGGGTTCACATACTTTTCCCACCTGCACTGTGAATGTTTACATGGTGTGTTCAATAAAAACATGGTAACATTTAACTCTTTGTGTGTTATTAGTTTAAGCAGACTGTGATTGTCTATTGTTATGACTTAAATGAAGATCAGATCACATTTAATGACCAATTTGTGCAGAAATCCATATAATTCCAAGGGGTTCACATACTTTTTCTTGCAACTGTATATTTTTAGCGCATCCTGCGCTAAATACCGTGTAATGGGCCGCTGCGGACAGTTAAATTATCCGCCGCACCGCATCTCCTGTTTAAAGTGTGCGCATCCCTAAAATATCAGTGACATCCAGTGCAGTTTTTCTGTAGACACTGCGAACTGTGACATTACCTGTGGTACCTGTCCTGTATAACTTTTCCTCATCACAAATACTGTTGTAAATTATTTTGCACATACACTTCCAAATCCTAGGCTACTGTACGTGTGACATACTTTCAAGAATATATCACATTTAAAATGAGGAAGGCGAGCAGTAGGGGACTGGGAAGTGGCCATGATGCTGATGGTGCACGCAAAGGCCGTGGTCCTGGGCGCGGAGAAACTGTGCCTGCTGGCAGAGCACAAGCAAAACAATCATCCAAGATACCTAGCTTCATGTCCCAGTTTGTAGGGTGGCGCAGGACACCACTCTTGAAGTCAACCCAGTGTGAGCAGGTGGTCGGTTCGATTGCAGCAGATAATGCTTCCAGTCAGTTAAGCACCACCCTTTCTTCCACCAAGTCCTGTCTCAGTAGCCAGGAGTCTGGTCCACACAATCCTCACCCTGATCCTCCTTCCTCCCACCATTTACAGTCTGGCCAAACAAGTGATACCACACTCGGATAATCCGAGGAGCTCTTTTCAGTGACATTACTTGATTTGGCCCTCTCGCCAAGCACTCTTTAAGAGGTGCCCTGATTCCCAACCTCTTGGGCATCCACAGTCACAAGAACATGATGGTGGTGAACGGCAATTAGAGTTTAATGTGGTGGATGATGATGAGACACAATTGCCAATGAGTTAACCGCAATTACTGTCTCAAGAGGTTGATGAAGAGGATGAGACACTGTTATCAATCACTGAGATTGTGGTTAGTTCAACAAACCAGGAGGATGATAAGATGGGGGAAGTGGAAGAGGAGGTGGTGGATGATGAGGTCACTGACCCAACCTGGGAAGGTGGCAAGCCGAGCGAGGACAGCAGTACAGAGGGGGAGGGATCTGCAGCACCTCAACAGGCTGGAAGAGGCAGTGGTGGCAAAAGGGAGAAGGCGGGCCACACCAAACAGGCCCGCAACTGTTCCACGGAGCACCCCCTTGCGGAAATCTCCCTTGCACCTGGACCTTCGCAAGCAGCATCAGCAACCACATTCACTTCAGTGTCCCAGCGCAGCGTCCAAATGTCTTTACCCCAGGCGTTTGAATGCAAGCAAAAATACCCAGCCACTAGTGATACCTGTACGGCTCGAGCATCACTATGCACGGCAGATCCGAGTGCTGAGCCAAATAATACGGGTGCTCAAATACAATGGAAGTCAATAGGAAACAACCAGGTAACCCCTTCTTGGAAGACAAGAGAGTGTTTGGTTTATAAAAAAAAGGTTAGAAATTGATGGAAACCCCATCAAAATGGTTCAGCAGCAGCATTAAGAGGATAGCTGGATGCATCTTAGACTCCTATTAAGTACGACATACAATAGACAACCACACAAAGGCTATATGCCAAAAGTCAGGTATGTGCCCAACCTATCCATGAGACAGATGCAGGGCCAGCAATTCCATTAAGGCAAGGTGGGCAATTGCGCCCGGGCCCCCAAGTCCTTAGGGGTCCCCTCCGGCCCGCAACTAAATATATTTTCGTGGGCCCCTAGGCGTCAAGTGGGGGCGGCGGCAGGACAGTCACACAGGGAGATGAGCGCTTCCATTGTGGAAGCGCTCATCTCCATAGTCATTTGTGTCACCGTCCTCAGGACTGTGCTGTGGGGCAGGGGAGGGAGAGGTGTGTCCCTTGCCTGTTCCTCTGATAGGCTGCCGGCACTAGGCTGGCAGCCTATCAGAGGCTGGCGCAGGCGGCGTGATGACGTCATCGCGCCGCCTGAGCCGTACAGCGTGGGACATAGGCCGGAAGAGGCCTGCATCGCATCGCTGACATGGAGATAAGTATAAGTGTTTTTTTTGTGTTTTTTGTGTACAATACTGGTGGCTACTGATATGAGGGGGAACTCTGGCTAATGGCACATGATGGGGGGCTTCTGGCTACTGACACATGATGGGGGGGCTCTGGCTACTGGCACATGATAGGGGGGGCTCTGTTTACTGGCACATGATATGGGGGGCTCTGGCTACTGGCACATGATATGGGGGGCTCTGGCTACTGGCACATGATGGGGGGGCTCTGGCAACTGGCACATGATGGGGGGCTCTGGCAACTGGCACATGATGGGGGGGCTCTGGCAACTGGCACATGATGGGGGGCCCCTGGCTACTGGCACATGATGGGGGCTCTGGCTACTGGCACATGATAGGGGGGCCTCTGGCTACTGGCACATGGGGCTCTGGCTACTGGCACATGATATGGGGGGGCTCTGGCTACTGGCACATGATATGGGGGCTCTGGCTACTGGCACATGATGGGGGGGCTCTGGCTACTGGCACATGATGGGGGGACTCTGGCTACTGGCACATGATATGGGGGGCTCTGGCTACTGGCACATGATATGGGGGGCTCTGGCTACTGGCACATGATGGGGGGCTCTGGCTACTGGCACATGATGGGGGGGTTCTGACTACTGGCACATAATATGGGGGGGCTCTGGCTACTGGCACATGATGGGGGGGCTCTGGCTCCTAGCACATAGGGCTCTGGCTACTGGCACATGATAGGGGGGGCCTCTGGCTACTGGCACATAGGGCTCTGGCTACTGGCACATGATATGGGGGGGCTCTGGCTACTGGCACATGATGGGGGCTCTGGCTACTGGCACATGATATGGGGGGCTCTGGCTACTGGCACATGATGTGGGCGCTCTGGCTACTGGCACATGATGGGGGGACTGGCTACTGGCACATGATGGGGGGACTGGCTACTGGCACATGATATGGGGGGCTCTGGCTACTGGCACATGATATGGGGGCTCTGGCTACTGGCACAGGATGGGGGCTCTGGCTACTGGCACATGATGGGGGGCCTCTGGCTACTGGCACATGATATGGGGGGGCTCTGGCTACTGGCACATGATGGGGGGGCTCTGGCTACTAGCACATAGGGCTCTGGCTACTGGTACATGATATGGGGGGCTCTGGCTACTGGCACATGATATGGGGGGCTCTGGCTACTGGCACATGATGGGGGGCTCTGGCTACTGACATAGGATGGGGGGGCCTCTGGCTACTGGCACATGATATGGGGGGGCTCTGGCTACTGGCACATAGGGCTCTGGCTACTGGAACATGATGGTGGCCTCTGGCTACTGGCACATAGGGCTCTGGCTACTGGTACATGATATGGTGGGGCTCTGGCTACTGGCACATGATGGTAGGGCTCTGGCTACTGGCACATGATGGTAGGGCTCTGGCTACTGGCACATGATGGGGGGCCTCTGGCTACTGGCACATGGGGCTCTGGCTACTGGCACATGATATGGGGGGGCTCTGGCTACTGGAAAATAATATGGGGGGCCTCTGGCTACTGGCACATGATATGGGCGGGGCTCTTGTTACTGGCACAAGATGGTGGGTGGGGCTCTTATTACTGGCACACGATTGGGGGGCATCTATGGAGGCACATTTTACTGGCACATTATTGGGTGGCACTTCTTACTGGCACATTATTGGTGGGCACTATAGGGGCATCTACTGAGGCCACAAAGAAGGGGTATTTTATATGGGGGGCTCTGTACAGTAGCATTTTATACTTTGACACATTATAGTGGGTACTATGGGGTCATCTACGGGGGGCACTAAGAAGGGGTATTTTATAATTACAAATTATGGGGGACACTGAGGGCATCTACTGGGGCACTATATATTGGGCATTTTATACTGGTACATTATGGGGGGCACTAGGAGGGAGGGGGGAGAGGAGCACTATGGGGGCATTTACTGGGGGCACTATAAAGGGGTATTTTATACTGGCACATTATGGGGGCACTATTTGGAACATTAGCTCAACTGGGGGCATTACAAGGGGGTATTTTTTGCACTGTCACATTATAAGGAGAATTATTTCTACTGGGGGGGGGGGGCATTATGATGGGCTTTAATACACCCCAATGGTATGAGCCCCCTAGTAGCAGCACCAGCCTCTCCCTGCTCTGCTATCCCTCTGCCCCTTCTCCAAGTACTTATTATGAAATCTTTCTTATTAGGATAAAACACAACATCAGCTCCACCGAGCCCCCAGTGGTGTCCGAGATCCCCAAGGGCCAAGCAAAGTAATTGTAAGTTTTCATGTGAAATATGTTTGTTATACACATATAGCATACATTGTGCCACACAATATACAGTTTCTTCTGTATGAACATCCACAAATTAAATCTCCAGAGTCTATACGGGACGTTAAAGTCAGCAAGTGTCATGGGAGGGACCCTTATTGTTTTTCACCCCAGGGCCCCATTTCACCTAGAACCAGCCCTGGACAGATGGCAGTCTTGTGCACTATGAGATATGCCAAACCAGCTCTCATCTGACTGAGAACCAGTAAATCTCAAAGTTATTTTGCATCTGTTGGATGGCATGGGTGGACCTGCACACCTAGATCAATATCATTAGGGCGACAAAAAGTTTTCAGATTGTCCTAACATAATATTCAATAACCTTTCTATACAGTTTTGTCATGTAAAAACTAATTTGCATAAACATGCAAATGAGCAGAATCTGCCTTGTTTTTCAGCTGTCATAAGACTATGAAAACCAATAGATGGCGCTATGGAGTTATGAACAGCTCCTTTTAATGGTTTTACAGTCTTATGACAAGTCTAATATTCTTGTAAGAAGACTATGAAACCAATAGAGGGCTCTGTTCATAACTCAATAGCGCCCTCTATTGGTTTTCATAGTCTTATGACAGCTGAAAAACAAGGCAGATTCTGCTCATTTGCATGTCTTTCCCATAAGCCCATGATTATGCAAATTAGTTTTTACATGACAAAACTGTATAGAAAGGTTATTGAATATTATGTTAGGACAATCAAAAAACTTTTTGTCACCCTAATGATATTGATCTAGGTGTGCAGGTCCACCCAAGCCATCCAACAGATGCAAAATAACTTTGAGATTTACTGGTTCTCAGTCAGATGAAAGCTGGTTTGGAATATATCATAGTGCACAAGGCTACCATTGTAAGGTATGCTGGCTGTTGTTTGTCTCATGGATAGATTGGGCACATATGTGGCTTTTAGCATATAGCCTTTGTGTTGTTGTTTATTGTATGTTGTATCCATCCAGCTATCCTCATAATGCTGTTTCCAAACTGTTTTGATGGTGTATCCATCAATTTATAACCTTTTATTATAAACCAGACATCCTCTTGTCTTCCGAGCAGGGGGTGCCAGGTTGTTCCCCATTGACTTCCATTATACTCGGGTGCTCGGCCGAGCACACGAATATAGCAATGTGTTTGGGCCGAACACCGAGGACTTTGGTGCTCGCTCATCACTACCAGCTACCCACTCACAGGCTAAAGCACTAAACGCGCAGCTTTCCAAATTACTGGCCCTGAAAATGTTGCCATTTAGGCTAGCGGACACTGAGGCCTTCCGCAGCCTGATGTCGGTGGCCATCCCGCATTACGCAGTCCCCAGCCGCCACTATTTTTCAAGGTGTGCCGTGCCCGCCTTACACCAACATGTCCAGGTCCACTTAACTATGGACACATGGACAAGTGCATTCGGCCAGGGATGCTACATTTCCATGACGGCACACTGGGTGAATGTTGTGGAGGCTGGGAGCAAGTCGTACCCTGGGATGGCACAGGTGCTACAGACGAAAAGGATTGCGGGCCCTACGTCGATCAGGGTTTCTGCCAGTACCTACATTAGTGGCTCCAACCCCCACTTCTCTTCCTCCGCCTCCTCCTCCACTTCCACCTCCGAATTATGTACGTGCAGCACAAGTCAGCCATCAGTCGATAGCTGGAAGCAGTGTATCACACTGTAGTGGGGAAGCAGCAACAGGCCGTGCTGAAGATGATATGCTTAGGGGACAAACAGCACACCACCGCAAAGCTATGGCAGGGGATAAGAGACCAGACTGAGCTGTGGCTCTCGCCACTCAACCTACAACCAGGCATGGTTGTGTCTGATAATGGCCATAACTTGGTGTTGGCTTTGGAGCTCGGCAAGCTTAGACACATCCCATGCCTTGCCCACGTCTTCAACCTTGTGGTTCAGCGGTTTCTCAAAACCTACCCCAATTTGCCTGTGCTACTGGTGAAAGTGTGCCGCGTGTGTGCACATTTCCGCAAGTCCTCGACAGCTTCAGCCGGTCTGTCAACGCTGCAGCAGCACTTGAAATTGCCAGCTCACAGCTGTTGTGCGACGTTAGCGCACATTCCACATGTTGGCCAGGCTTTGTGGGCAGCAGAGGGCAGTAGTAGAATACCAGCTGCAACAAGGTCGTTGCCTTTCCAGTCGGCTTCCGCTCTTTACAAGCGACGAGTGGGCATTGATTTCTGACCTCTGTGAGGTTTTATGCAACTTTGAGGAATCAACACAGATGGTAAGAGGCGATAATGCGTAGCCATCCCACTTCTGTGTCTACTCAAATGCTCGCTGCTCACAATTAAGGCGGACTCTTTGCATGTGGAAATGGGGGAAGAAAGTACACAGGGTGATAGCCAGATCACCTTCAGTTCGTCTTCTCAGCGCGAATTGGGCGATATGGAGGAGGAGCAGGAGACGGCTGCCTCCGCTACAGAGGGTAGTACCCATGGAAGTTTTATTCCATCTATTCAGCGTGGGTGGGAAGAAGAGGAGGAAGAGGACGAGGAGATTGAGAGTGATCCTCCTGATGACGACAGCAGGCCTTAGCATATAATGTTTTACAGGGTCAGCTCACCAACAGGCCCTCATCTCTCATTCCTCTGGTGGAGAGTACGAGCAAAACAGTGCAATACCAGAAGATCCTTGTTGAAAAATTGCTCCAATTATTTCCATCTGACAACGCTGGCGGCAGAGTACTTAGTTCCTTGGCCAACCGAGGAGGGGAAACAAGGGGAACAATCAGCAGTTCCAACAGAGGCAGGGAAACACTCTCCAAGGCATGGGGCAGTTTCATGACACCCCGCCAGCACCCTCACTCTGATGCGCGGCCTAGTGTCACAAGAAGTGAAACATTTTGGAAGCTGGTGAAGGAGTACATAGCAGACAGTGTCAGTGTCCTCAATGATCCCTCAGTGCCTTAGAGCTACTGGATGTCCAAGCTGGACACGTGGCACGAACTGGCGCTCTACGCTTTGGAGGTGCTGGCCTGCCCTGCCGCCAACGTTTTGTCTGAGCAGGTATTTATTGCTGCTGGTGTCATAACCGATAAGCGTATCAGCCTGTTAACTGAAAATGCTGACAGGTTGACTCTTATAAAAATGAACAAGGCCTGGATTGAACATGACTTCTCGACTCCACCAGAGGAAAGCAGCTGAACATAAAGGCACTTTAAATTAGTGTTGAGCGCAAATTTTTGTATTACAAATGTTTTGCACAAATATCGGCACTTTGAGAATTCGTGAATATTTAAAATATAGTGCTATATATTCGTAATGACGAATATTTGTTTTTTCTTTATTTTTTTTAACACAGCACACATCAGGTGATCATCCCTCCCTTCTTCTAGCTTGTGGGCCAATGAGAAGGCTTTGTCACAGCTTAGCAACATTCCTAGCAACCAATAGAAAAGTTGCCTACCCCTTCACTAAATAAATTTAGACACTCCCCAGCAGGCATTTTGGCATAAAGGCACTTTAAATGTGTTGTTTATAATGTACTGAATACACCGTATTCCCATGCACCCCTTCCACCACAAACAAGGGTATATGGTTCAATCTTCCTTTTCTCATCCTCCTCTTCCATCATATCAACATGCTTATTGGTCACATATAATACCTTCGCATATATGACTTTCAAATATAATGTTTTACAGGGTCAGCTCAGCTGCAGGCCCTCGCATATAATTTTATAGAGGGTCAGCTCAGCTACAGTCCCTCGCGTATAATTTTTTAGAGGGTCAGCTCACCAGCAGGTCCGCACTTCAAACCTTTTACAGTGTCAGCTCACCAGCAGGTCCGCACTTCAAACCTTTTACAGGGTCAGCTCACCTGAAGGCCCTCGCATTAAATTTTTTAGAGGGAAAGCTCACCAGCAGGCCTTCATCTAAAATATTTTACTGGGTCAGCTCACCAGCAGTCCCACACATAAAATCTCTAACAGGGTCAGCTCACAAGCAGGCCCGCACATCAAATCTTTTACACGGTCAGCTCACCAGCAGGCCTGTAACTCAAATATTTTACAGGGTCAACCCAACTGAAGGCCCCCAGATATAATTTTTTAGAGGGTCAGCTCACTTGCAGGCCCTCACCTACAATGTTTTACAGGGTCAGATCACCAGCAGGCCCACACCTAAAATCTTTTACAGGGTCAGCCCACCAGCAGGAATTCACTAAAAATCTTTTACAGGGTCAGTTCACCAGCAGGCCCTCGCATATAATTTTTTAGAGGGTCAGCTCCCCAGCAGGCTTGCACCTAAAATATTTTACAGGGTCAGCGCACCTGCAAGCTCGCACCTAAAATCTTTTACAGGGTCAGCTCACCTGAAGGCCCTCGCATTAAATTTTTTAGAGGGTAAGCTCACCAGCAGGTCCGCATATCAAACCTTTTACAGGGTCAGCTCACCAGCAGGTCCGCACTTCAAACCTTTTACAGGGTCAGCTCACCTGAAGGCCCTCGCATTAAATTTTTTAGAGGGTAAGCTCACCAGCAGGCCTTCACCTAAAATATTTTACAGGGTCAGCTCACCAGCAGTCCCACACATAAAATCTCTAACAGGGTCAGCTCACAAGCAGGCCCGCACCTCAAATCTTTTACAGGGTCAGCTCACCAGCAGGCCTGTAACTCAAATATTTTACAGGGTCAACCGAACTGAAGGCCCCCAGATATAATTTTTTAGAGGGTCAGCTCACTTGCAGGCCCTCACCTACAATGTTTTACAGGGTCAGATCACCAGCAGGCCCGCACCTAAAATCTTTTACAGGGTCAGCCCACCAGCAGGAATTCACTAAAAATCTTTTACAGGGTCAGTTCACCAGCAGGCCCTCGCATATAATTTTTTAGAGGGTCAGCTCCCCAGCAGGCTTGCACCTAAAATATTTTACAGGGTCAGCGCACCTGCAAGCTCGCACCTAAAATCTTTTACAGGGTCAGCTCACCTGAAGGCCCTCGCATTAAATTTTTTAGAGGGTAAGCTCACCAGCAGGTCCGCATATCAAACCTTTTACAGGGTCAGCTCACCAGCAGGTCCGCACTTCAAACCTTTTACAGGGTCAGCTCACCTGAAGGCCCTCGCATTAAATTTTTTAGAGGGTAAGCTCACCAGCAGGCCTTCACCTAAAATATTTTACAGGGTCAGCTCACCAGCAGTCCCACACATAAAATCTCTAACAGGGTCAGCTCACAAGCAGGCCCGCACCTCAAATCTTTTACAGGGTCAGCTCACCAGCAGGCCTGTAACTCAAATATTTTACAGGGTCAACCGAACTGAAGGCCCCCAGATATAATTTTTTAGAGGGTCAGCTCACTTGCAGGCCCTCACCTACAATGTTTTACAGGGTCAGATCACCAGCAGGCCCGCACCTAAAATCTTTTACAGGGTCAGCCCACCAGCAGGAATTCACTAAAAATCTTTTACAGGGTCAGTTCACCAGCAGGCCCTCGCATATAATTTTTTAGAGGGTCAGCTCACCAGCAGGCTTGCACCTAAAATATTTTACAGGGTCAGCGCACCTGCAAGCTTGCACCTAAAATCTTTTACAGGGTCAGCTCACCAGCAGGCCCTCACATAAATATTTTTTGAGGGTAAGCTCACCAGCAGGCCTTCACATACAATCTTTTACAGCGTCAGCTCACCTGAAGGCCCTTGCATATAATGTTTTAGAAGGTCAGCTCCCCTGCAGGCCATCACCTACAACATTTTAGAGGGTCAGCTCACCAGCAGGCTTTCGCATATAATTTTTTAGAGGGTCAGCTCACTGGCAGGCCCTCACCTACAATCTTTCACAGGGTCAGCTCACCAGCAGGCCCTCACCAACAATCTTTTACAGGGTCATCTCACCAGCAGGCCCTCGCATTTAATGGTTTACAGGGTCAGCTCACCAACAGGCCTTAGCATATAATGTTTTATAGGGTCAGCTCACCAGCAGGCCTTCCCCTGCAATCTTTTACAGGGTCATCTCACCAGAAGGCCCTCACATATAATGTTTTACTGGGTCAGCTCTCCAGCAGGCCCTCACCTCAAATCTTTTACAGGGTCAGCTCACCAGCAGGCCCTCGCATATAATGTTTTACAGGGTCAGCTCACCAACAGGCCTTAGCATATAATGTTTTACAGGGTCAACTCACCAGCAGGCCTTAGCATATAATGTTTTACAGGGTCAGCTCACCAACAGGCCTTCATCTGCAATCTTTTACAGGGTCAGCTCACCTGAAGGCGCTTGCATATAATTTTTTAGAGGGTTAGCTCACCAGCAGGGCTTCACATACAATCTTTTACAGCGTCAGCTCACCTGAAGGCCCTCGCATATAATGTTTTAGAGGGTCAGCTCACCTGCAGGCCCTCACCTACAACCTTTTAGAGGGTCAGCTCACCAGCAGGCACTCACCAACAATCTTTTACAGGGTCATCTCACCAGCAGGCCCTCACCAAAAATCAATTACAGGGTCAGCTCACCAGCAGGCCCGCACCTCAAATCTTTTACAGGGTCATCTCACCAGCAGACCCTCGCATATAATGTTTTACAGGGTTAGCTCACCAGCAGGCCTTAGCATATAATGTTTTACAGGGTCAGCTCACCAGCAGGCCTTCACCTGCAATTTATTATAGGGTCAGCTCACCTGAAGGCCCTTGCATATTATATTTTAGAGGGTCAGCTCACCAGCAGGCCTTTACCTACAATCTTTTACTGGGTCAGCTCACCAGCAGGCCCGTAACTCAAATATTTTACAGGGTCAGCTCACCTGAAGGCCCCCGCATATAATTTTTTAGAGGGTCAGCTCACCTGCAGGCCCTCACCTACAATGTTTTACAGGGTCAGCTCACCAGCAGGCCCTTGCATATAATTTTTTAGAGGGTCAGCTCACCAGCAGGCCCACACCTAAAATTTTTACAGGGTCAGCTCACCTATAGGCCCGCACCTAAAATCTTTTACATGGTCAGCTCACCAGCAGGCCTTCACATAAAATTTTTTAGAGGGTCAGCTCACCAGTAGGCCTTCACTTACAATCTTTTACAGGGTCAGCTCTCCTAATAGCCCCCGCATATAATGTTTTAGAGGGTCAGCTTACCTGCAGGCCCTCACCTACAAACTTTTAGAGGGTCATCTTACCAGCAGGCCCTTTCATATAATTTTTTTGGGTCAGCTTACCAGCAGGCACTCACCTACAATCTTTTACAGGGTCAGCTTACCAGCAGGCCCTCACCTACAATCTTTTACAGGGTCATCTCACCAGCAGGCCCGCACCTCAAATCTTTTATATGGTCAGCTAACCAGCAGACTCTTGCATATAAAGTTTTACAGGGTCAGCTCACCAGCAGGGCCTCACATATAATTTTTTATAGGGTCAGATCACCAGCAGGCCTTCACCTACAATATTTTACAGGGTCAGCTCACCTGAAGGCCCTCGCATATAATTTTTCAGAGGGTCAGCTCACCAGCAGGCCCTCACCTACAATGTTTTACAGGGTCAGCTCACCAGCAGGGCCTCACATATAATTTTTTATAGGGTCAGATCACCAGCAGGCCTTCACCTACAATATTTTACAGGGTCAGCTCCCCTGAAGGCCCTCGCATATAATTTTTCAGAGGGTCAGCTCACCAGCAGGCCCTCACCTACAATGTTTTACAGGGTCAGCTCACCAGCAGGGCCTCACATATAATTTTTTATAGGGTCAGATCACCAGCAGGCCTTCACCTACAATATTTTACAGGGTCAGCTCACCTGAAGGCCCTCGCATATAATTTTTCAGAGGGTCAGCTCACCAGCAGGCCCTCACCTACAATGTTTTACAGGGTCAGCTCACCAGCAGGCCCTCGCATATAATTTTTTAGAGGGTCAGCTCACCATCAAGCCCGCACCTGAAATCTTTTACAGGGTCAGCTCACCTGCAGGCCCACACCTGAAATCTTTTACAGGGTCAGTTCACCTTCAGGCCCTCACCTAATTTTACCTAATAGGTAATTTGCCCGCATTCTGCCTTGCTTGCATGTGCTAGCCGTAGACGTTTCTCAGGCACCCTCTCCGGAATCGAACCATGATCCCCATTACCCGTGGTCACCATGGTTTTTGCTGAAAATATCATAGAAAGTTTATAGGGCAGACATCCAAATGGATCGTCGCCATTACGGGAACGTGCGATCGGCTCCAGGTTATATAGAGTCACCAAAGCGGCAGCAGGCCAGCTCGCATAATGTTTTAGATGGTCAGATCAGCAGGCCCTTGCTCCAAATATTTTTGAGGGTCACCAGCAGGCCATCAATCATAATTTTTCAAGGCTGTTTATGATGTTCTCCTTTATGTGTAGCAAAGGGTGTATTGTAGTGCCGGTTCCTTGTAATTTTTGGCAGCCCTTTCACTTAGTGCATAGGCTTTATGAGTGTAGGAGTCCCACTACCTGAACAATTGTATCACAATGTGAATGAGGCCCTCCTTTATGTGATATACAGGTTGTATCGGAGAACCTCTTCCTTGTAATGTTTGGCAGCACTTGCACTTTATATACAAGTAAATATACAGGAAAGAATGTTTCCTAACAATTTTTCCTCTAAAATCGTTTTTTTTCTTCTGTTTGGTGCGTATTATTGTCAGTCTATAACAGTGGCGTACTACTCGGACAACATGGTTCCCAGCAGCGACCTGGGAGTCCAAGATACATTAAGACATCCTCCCCATGCAGTTCCCGAACCATTTCGGTGGTGTTTCCATCAATTTCTGACCTTTTTCTATGAACCAGGCACCCTCCCCTCTTCAGAGCAGGGGGTGCCTGGTTTAATGCTCGGGTTTTTCCATTGACTTCCATTATATCCTGCTATGTTCGGTCAGAGCACCCGAGCACTTTGGTGCTCAATCAACACTAATTAGTAAGTTTTCTTGTCTTTTATAGGTTCTTCAGGTAAGATATAATTTACAGAAATGTATTGTACAAGTGATAATAAAAACAATGGTAACATAAACTATCACATAATGTAATAAATCCTGTATATGTTGTTTCATTCTTTGCTCCTGACAGAAATGCAGAATAAAGCTCCAGGTGTAATAATACAACAGCAGATAAGCGTAGATCTACCTGCTCCTAGTGCCGAACGATGAGCCTGATGTTTTTGTGTGTAAAACATTTTCTTCTTGTCTGAGATCTTGATAGGAGGTAAGATTATCCCTGGCTGCTTCTTTTATAGATGAAATATTGCAGAAGCCTGGCGTAACAAAGCCGGTGAGATTTTACTAATGGTCTCTGGTGGGAACAGTAATTTTTATTATTATTTGCCATACTAAAGAATATAACACCAAATTTGAAAATGTTTCTAGATATTGTATATGGAATTTCATGGTAAAAAGAAATTGCACCCTCCTTCAATTCAACAGTTATATTTAGGCAGAACAGGCCTTATGCTACTATGAACCCAGTGCAGAAGGTATTGTTGCCTCTCCCCAACACACACAGCCTTCCAAAACCATAGGGTATTAAATACCCTAAATTAGTAGCATAAATTTTATTTTAACGAGAAAGGAATGCATATCTAATATTTAAAGGGATTTGTCTATCTGGCATATTTTTGGGCATATCGATAGGATATGCTATAAATGTCTGATGGTGCAAGTCCCACTTTTGGGATTCATTCCTACTGTATCTCAAGAAAGGGTCTCCAAAATGAATTGAAAAGAAGCTGCACATGCACAGCCACCCCTCCATACACGGCTCTGGGAATTTCAAAAATAGCTGAGTGGTTTGAAAAAATGGCTCTGTGCAAACAGATATCTTCCACAAAGACACTGTAGTAAATTCTCTCTTACATGTGAGCTCTTCCCATCCAACTCATCTGGTGAAAAATATACCGGTTTGGCAGTTTCTAAGGGCCTGTTATACCTGTTTGGATGAAGAAAGGTTTGGAAAACAAGAGGACGATCTCAAGCAGAGTTTCCAGGAAAGGAGGTACAGTCAACGGTGCAACGAGCAAGCACGGGCTCATATGAAAAGTAGTGAGAGGAAAACCCTGCTATGACCTAGAATTGGATCAAAAGGTGTCAATCTGGAGGTCAGGTTGATCACAAATTATAATGCAAAAAGAAAAACAAAATAATAATATGGTCAAGAAGTTCTGGTCCATCTTACATTCTAATGATGTTCTGTGTAAATACTTACCCCCTAATCCAGCGGTCACCTATAAAAGGTCAAATAATTTAAGGGGTTTGGGGTCCAAAGGATCTAAATGGGAATGTTCCTCCTGTCGTAAAGTCAGGTCCATAAATATTGGGACATCGACACAATTCTAACATTTTTGGTTCTATACACCACCACAATGGATTTGAAATGAAACAAACAAGATGTGCTTTACCTGCAGACTGTCAGCTTTAATTTGAGGGTATTTACATCCAAATCAGGTGAACGGTGTAGGAATTGCAACAGTTTGCATATGTGCCTCCCACGTGTTACGGGACCAAAAGTAATGGGACAGAATAATAATTATAAATCAAACTTTCACTTTTTAATACTTGGTTGCAAATCCTTTGCAGTCAATTACAGCCTGAAGTCTGGAACGCATAGACATCACCAGACGCTGGGTTTCATCCCTGGTGATGCTCTGTTAGGCCTCTACTGCAACTGTCTTCAGTTCCTGCTTGTTCTTGGGGCATTTTCCATTCAGTTTTGTCTTCAGCAAGTGAAATGCAGCTCAATCGGATTCAGGTCCGGTGATTGACTCGGCCATTGCAGAACATTCCACTTCTTTCCCTTATAAACTCTCTGGTTGCTTTTGCAGTATGCTTTGGGTCATTGTCCATCTGCACTGTGAAGCGCCGTCCAATGAGTTCTAAAGCATTTGGCTGAATATGAGCAGATAATATTGCCCGAAACACTTCAGAATTCATCCTGCTGCTTTTGTCAGCAGTTACATCATCAATAAATGCAAGAGAACCAGTTCCATTGGCAGCCATACATGACCACGCCATGACACTACCACCACCATGCTTCACTGATGAGGTGGTATGCTTAGGATCATGAGCAGTTCCTTTCCTTCTCCATACTCTTCTCTTCCCATCACTCTGGTACAAGTTGATCTTGGTCTCATCTGTCCAAAGGATGTTGTTCCAGAACTGTGAAGGCTTTTTTAGATGTCATTTGGCAAACTCTAATCTGGCCTTCCTGTTTTTGAGGCTCACCAATGGTTTCCATCTTGTGGTGAACCCTCTGTATTCACTCTGGTGAAGTCTTCTCTTGATTGTTGACTTTGACACACATACACCTACCTCCTGGAGAGTGTTCTTGATCTGGCCAACTGTTGTGAAGGGTGTTTTCTTCACCAGGGAAATAATTCATCTGTCTTTCATTACAGTTGTTTTCCGTGGTCTTCCGGGTCTTTTGGTGTTGCTGAGCTAACCGGTGCTCACAGCTGAAGGAGGGGCAGGTGAGAGCTGCTGAACTTCGCTTTTCTTTATATACTGCAAGTCAGGACTGCATGCACTCCCTGCCTCAGCTGTTTTAAGCGGTCTTTATAAAGGTGCGTGCCATGGCACATGTTTCGCTGCGTCCCTTGGAGGACGATGAAGATAGACTACAGCGAATGAATGCTATTTATGATGCACCCAATAAATCCATCCAGGAGAATTTACAACTTACCATGTCAATGTCTTCACTTGAAAATCTTATGTCTAGAGAGCTCCGTACATGGTATGATCTTACTTCCTTGAAAAAATATACGGATAAATGAATGATCCCCAGAGGGCTCAGACTAAAGAAAAAACCTGAAAAGAATGGCGTGGTATTAATCAAGCAGGAAGTGCTCAAACCCACATGCAGTTGTGCATATATATAGGGGAGCAATTCCTGCACTTGTGGCCCGTTGCTAATGACGATCCCCAGCAAAAATGCAAACAATGGAGGATGCCCGCAGCGAACCACAAGTACCACAATAGACATCCTACACAAGATAGCAATTATGTGGATGTGATAATCAATATAGCAATATAACAAAATAATAGCAAAGACAGGTGCACTCTGCGGTCTTACTAAACCCTCAAACTGATTTTAAAATTGAGAGATTAGCCAACATATCCTACGGTGTAGGACATGTCTGAGCCCGAGCACCGCGCCAAGGTTTCTCAAGTAGCTTGGGAACCTAACACTCACCTACCTGTGCCATGTGGGCAATACCAGGAGCCAGTGGGCAAATTACAGGAGCATGAGGCCGACTCACAGACAACTCACCAGTTACCTCCAGCATGTGACCATGCTAGCAGCCAGTCTTGAGTGGGACTCGCAGACTCCTCCCTCCTCCCATTGCTAGCATGGCCACATGCTGGAGGTAACTGGTGAGTTGCCTGTGAGTCGGCCTCATGCTCCTGTAATTTGCCCACTGGCTTCTGGTAATGCCCACATGGCACAGGTAGGTGAGTGTTAGGTTCCCGAGCTACTTGAGAAACCTTGGCGCGGTGCTCGTGCTCAGACATGTCCTACACCGTAGGATATGTTGGCTAATCTCTCAATTTTAAAATCAGTTTGAGGGTTTAGTAAGACCGCAGAGTGCACCTGTCTTTGCTATTATTTTGTTATATTGCTATATTGATTATCACATCCACATAATTGCTATCTTGTGTAGGATGTCTATTGTGGTACTTGTGGTTCGCTGCGGGCATTCTCCATTGTATGCATTTTTGCTGGGGATCGTCATTAGCAACGGGCCACAAGTGCAGGAATTGCTCCCCTATATATATGCACAACTGCATGTGGGTTTGAGCACTTCCTGCTTGTTTAATACCACGCCATTCTTTTCAGTTTGTATTTATAGAGATGCTTGGAGGTGTATAAACTCCAATTTAAATGTGCCTGTTTTCCATCTACAGGCTACATTTAGGTGCACCTGTGAGGTCTGGGACATATCAGCAAGTCTTGAGTGGGACTCACAGACTCCTCCCTCCTCCCATTGTAAGCATGGTCACATGCTGGAGGTAACTGGTGAGTTGTCTGTGAGTCGGCCTCATGCTCCTGTAATTTGCCCACTGGCTCCTGGTAATGCCCACATGGCACAGGTAGGTGAGTGTTAGGTCCCGAGCTACTTGAGAAACCTTGGCGCAGTGCTCGGGCTCAGACATGTCCTACACCGTAGGATATGTTGGCTAATCTCTCAATTTTAAAATCAGTCTGAGGGTTTAGTGAGACCGCAGAGTGCCTCTGTCTTTGCTATTATTTTGCTAAAGAAAAAACCTACCACCATATATTCGGATACCTTTTTGAAGGAGTGGGAAGTCCTTTTGTCAGAGTGCTCTCTGAAACTGATGGACTTAATCATAACTAATGAGAGTCAAGCTCTTGTGGAATACAGGGCAAACATAAAAAAAACGCAAGAAACCCTGTGCGTACACGTCAATAATCCGGAATTTATTAACCTGGATAACAAGCTAAAAGATGATCTTCAAAAAATGGAGGACGATTAAATTCAAGCAAAGGAAATTTAAACGCGATCTGCTTGACTATCAGTCCAACCAGGTGTATACATGGACAGACCCTAAACAGAACACACCTCGTTCAATTTAAAAAAAGCTGCGCAATAAAAAGAAAAGAAGTAATCCACAAAGGGTTTCCTTTAGTTCAACGGATTTGGACTCTGCCGATTCCGAACAGGATCTTATCGTGTCATCGACGCAGGCCGTACAAAGTCAAGAGAATGCTTCACATAAAGCGGCTTCAAAAAACGGAGGGCGGGTCGAAAACACGGAAAACCGCCGGTATCCAACAAGATACAAAAAGGACAGGATGAATTGGAAGTAATTAACTTATCCGCCTCCATATTGTCAGCTGATGATATCAGTATACTCAAGAGAGGTTTAACCTTTTCTCCTACCTGCCAATTTGATCTGTACAGGACGCTTCTGGATGTCAACAGGCTGGCCCGCGCCCTCACTCTCCGTCGGCATTTTCAGGTGGGTGGTGATGATGTCTGTGCTACGGAGGCTGGGAACGCTGGTCACCCTGTTGCATCCACAGGTGATCCCCTTGTCCTTGTCGATACAAGTACCTTAAATAACAGACACATGAGCGTTCATGAAATGATGCATGTATGTGAACTTCAGGAGTCGAATACAGTCCTGGAGGATCTGGACTTGTATAATAGGTCCATGCATTTTCATACAAAGAATCTGGATTTTTATCCGATTCAGTCCAGATCTCCAGCACTGGATCGATACCAGGATTTGGTGGAACGTGATTTAGTCTTGCTGCATGATCAGACTAATCAGAATCCTGGGGGTTGTAACAATGTCACTAAAAAAGAAAAAAAGGCACTCCAGGATTTGAAAAAGAGGGTGGACGTTGTAATCAAACGATCTGATAAGGGGGGCGGGGTTGTCGTGCTGGACAGTGGTCTATACAGTACCCTGATTGAATCCATGCTCAGTGACACTACAGTATATGTCACTCTCAGTGACAATCCCCTCCCCTCTTTCCAGAAGGAACTCAGGGACATCTTGGATTTAGGGATCCAACTTGGTTTCCTAACTAACAAGGAATCAGAATATATCTACATTGTATCCCCGGTTATCCCAGTGTTCCATGCACTTCCAAGAACACATAAAAATGTTTTTCCACCTCCCCTCAGGCCAATTGTAGCGGGCATTGGCTCCTTTTCCTAAAGAATGTCACAATGGGTTGATTCCATACTTCAGGCACTTATACCATTAATACCAGGTTATCTCAGGGACACTACGTCCGTTCTGCAAACTATTGATAATATTGAATGGTCCTCAAATTATGTGTGGATCACAGCGGACGTAGTGTCCTTGTATACCAATATTCCTCACGAATTGGCCATTAAATCCCTAACCTGGTTCCTACAGATATATGGGAACATCACTGTAGGTTTGCAGGAATATGTCCTGATGGTGGTGGATTTCCTCCTCAGGCGCAACTTCTTCATGTTCAACAATAAATTTTACCTTCAGATATCGGGGGTGTCGATGGGGGCCAAATTCTCTCCCTCCATTGCTAACATCTTTATGGCATGGTGGGAGAGGTGTTTTCTCCTCATCAACACCCACCCTTTTTGGCACCACATCAGGTGGTATGGCCGTTACATCGATGACCTGATCCTAATCTGGACGGGCGATGTGGCGGCCATACCATCCTTTTGTGGTTACATCAATTCTTGTGTGGACACTATTTCATTTAGTGTCCACCATAATACACTGGAGGTGGCTTTTTTGGATTTGCGCCTGAGGGGGGACCCCGCCACCAATCGGGTCTCCACCTGCACATATAGGAAACCTATGGCAGGTAATACCACATTATATGCGACATCCTGTCATCCAAAACATGTAACTGCTAACATACCCAGGGGGGAAATAATCCATGCAAGAAGGAATTGCACGGAAGAAAAGAGCTTTATGGAGGAAGCAAGACATATCTCCCATAGATTGGGCAAAAGAGGCTATGGCGCAAAACTTGTAGAGGATGCTATATTACAGGTCTCAACCATTGAAAGGGGATCCCTCCTTGATCCTAGACAGGAATATTTATTGCAAATGGAGGCTCCACTTTCTGATACAGGCACAAGTAGTACAAACATTAATAAAAATAAAAAACATAGTACCAAGGGCAAGGGCAGAAGAAACAATCTGTTTGTGACACAATATAGTAAGAATACCAACAAATATGTCATATTGTCAAAAAGTATTTTCCCGTCCTGTAATATGATAAAGAATGGACTGATATAGTTGCAGATGGGGTTAAATGCGCAGCTAGAAGGGCGCCCACAATTGCAAACTATGTCAGCCCCAGCATGTATCAAGAAGAGAAAAAATCACAACCAGTGTGGCTTAGGACCAAGGGGAGTTATAGGTGTGGACATCACAGGTGCATTTGCTGCACACATATGTCAATATCCAAAAATTTCTCTTCAACTGCAAATAACAGAGTTTTCCCAATAAAAGCGTATCTCAATTGCAATACAACCCATGCTGTCTATTTAATTACTTGCACAAAATGTAAATTGCAATACGTGGGCTGTACTATTAATGCAATAAAATCCAGGATACGCAAAAACATCTCTGATGTGCCCCACCATGGCAATCGCAATGTATCTGCAGCTAGTCTGCATTTCGCTGTTTGCCATGGTGGGGACACATCAGATAAGGTAGTACAAGGCATTGAAAAAGTCTTTTTGCCTAAACGTGGAGGAGATTATAGAAGAAAATTATTAAAAAAAGTCTTTCTGGATAGAGTTGAGCGAACACCTGGATCTTCGGGTTCGAGAAGTTCGGCCGAACTTCCCGGAAATGTTCGGGTTCGGGATCCGAACCCGACCCGAACTTCGTCCCGAACCCGAACACCATTGAAGTCAATGGGGACCCGAACTTTTGGGCACTAAAAAGGCTGTAAAACAGCCCAGGAAAGAGCTAGAGGGCTGCAAAAGGCAGCAACATGTAGGTAAATCCCCTGCAAACAAATGTGGATAGGGAAATGAATTAAAATAAAAAAAAAATAAAAAAAAATTAACCAATATCAATTGGACAGAGGTCCCATAGCAGAGAATCTGGCTTCACGTCAGCAGAGAATCAGTCTCTTCATGCCATAGCAGAGAATCTGGCTTCACGTCAGCAGAGAATCAGTCTCTTCATGCCATAGCAGAGAATCTGGCTTCATATCAGCACAGAATCAGTCTTCATGTCATAGCAGAGAATCAGGCTTCACGTCACCCACCACTGGAACAGGCCACTGTCACATATTTAGGCCCAGGCACCCAGGCAGAGGAGAGAGGTCCCATAACAGAGAATCTGGCCTTATGTCAGCACAGAATCTGTCTTCATGTCATAGCAGAGAATCAGGCTTCACGTCACCCACCACTGGAACAGGCCACTGTCACATATTTAGGCCCCGGCACCCAGACAGAGGAGAGAGGTCCCGTAACAGAGAATCTGGCATTATGTCAGCGCAGAATCAGTCTTCATGTCATAGCAGAGAATCAGGCTTCACGTCACCCACCACTGGAACAGGCCACTGTCACATATTTAGGCCCCGGCACCCAGACAGAGGAGAGAGGTCCCGTAACAGAGAATCTGGCATTATGTCAGCACAGAATCTGTCTTCATGTCATAGCAGAGAATCAGGCTTCACGTCACCCACAACTGGAACAGGCCACTGTCACACATTTAGGCCACGGCACCCAGGCAGAGGAAAGAGGTCCCGTAACAGAGAATCTGGCCTTATGTCAGCACAGAATCTGTATTCATGTCATAGCAGAGAATCAGGCTTCACGTCACCCACCACTGGAACAGGCCACTGTCACATATTTAGGCCCCGTCACCCAAACAGAGGAGAGAGGTCCCGTAACAGAGAATCTGGCCTTATGTCAGCACAGAATCTGTCTTCATGTCATAGCAGAGAATCAGGCTTCACGTCACCCACCACTGGAACAGGCCACTGTCACACATTTAGGCCCCGGCACCCAGGCAGAGGAGAGGTTCATTCAACTTTGGGTTGCCC
The DNA here is from genome assembly GCF_905171765.1 of Bufo bufo. Lineage (NCBI taxonomy): Eukaryota > Metazoa > Chordata > Amphibia > Anura > Bufonidae > Bufo > Bufo bufo. Next base: position 832,713,890 of record NC_053389.1, read on the forward strand.
CGCAATATAATGGTAAAATGAAAATAAAAATAGTATTGAATGAGGAAGTGCCCTGGAGTAGAATAATATATTGTTAAGGGGAGGTAGTTAATATCTAATCTGCACAAGGGATGGACAGGTCCTGTGGGATCCATGCCTGGTTCATTTTTATGAACGTCAGCTTGTCCACAGGCGGCTGCGTTTGTCTTTAATGACGCCCCCTGCCGTGCTGAATACACGTTCAGACAAAACGCTGGCCGCCGGGCAGGCCAGCACCTCCAAGGCATAAAAGGCTAGCTCTGGCCACGTGGACAATTTGGAGACCCAGAAGTTGAATGGGGCCGAACCATCAGTCAGTACGTGGAGTGGTGTGCACAGGTACTGTTCCACCATGTTAGTGAAATGTTGCCTCCTGCTAACACGTTCCGTATCAGGTGGTGGTGCAGTTAGCTGTGGCGTGGTGACAAAACTTTTCCACATCTCTGCCATGCTAACCCTGCCCTCAGAGGAGCTGGCCGTGACACAGCTGCGTTGGCGACTTCTTGCTCCTCCTCTGCCTTCGCCTTGGGCTTCCACTGGTTCCCCTGTGACATTTGGGAATGCTCTCAGTAGCGCGTCTACCAACGTGCGCTTGTACTCGCGCATCTTCCTATTACGCTCCAGTGTAGGAAGTAAGGTGGGCACATTGTCTTTGTACCTGGGATCCAGCAGGGTGGCAACCCAGTAGTCCGCACACGTTAAAATGTGGGCAACTCTGCTGTCGTTGCGCAGGCACTGCAGCATGTAGTCGCTCATGTGTGCCAGGCTGCCCAGAGGTAAGGACAAGCTGTCCTCTGTGGAAGGCGTATCGTCATCGTCCTGTGTTTCCCCCCAGCCACGCACCAGTGATGGGCCCGAGCTGCTTTGGGTGCCACCCCGCTGTGAACATGCTTCATTCTCATCCTCCTCCACCTCCTCCTCATCCTCGTCCTCCTCGTCCTCCTGTAGTGGGCTCTGTCTGGCCACATTTGTACCTGGCCTTTGGTGTTGCAAAAAACCTTCCTCTGAGTCACTTTGAAGAGACTGGCCTGAAAGTGCTAAAAATGACCCCTCTTCCTCTTCTTCCTCCTGGGCCACCTCCTCTTCCATCATCGCCCTAAGTGTTTTCTCAAGGAGACATAGAAGTGGTATTGTAACGCTGATAACGGCGTCATCGCCACTGGCCATGTTGGTGGAGTACTCGAAACAGCGCAACAGGGCACACAGGTCTCGCATGGAGGCCCAGTCATTGGTGGTGAAGTGTGTCTGATCCGCAGTGCGACTGACCCGTGCGTGCTGCAGCTGAAACTCCACTATGGCCTGCTGCTGCTCGCACAGTCTGTCCAGCATATGCAAGGTGGAGTTCCACCTGGTGGGCACGTCGCATATGAGGCGGTGAGCGGGAAGGCCGAAGTTATGCTGTAGCGCAGACAGGCGAGCAGCGGCAGGGTGTGAACGCCGGAAGCGCGAACAGACGGCCCACACTTTATGCAGCAGCTCTGACATGTCAGGGTAGTTGCGAATGAACTTCTGCACCACCAAATTCAGCACATGCGCCAGGCAAGGGATGTGCGTCAAACCGGCTAGTACCAGAGCTGCAACAAGATTTCGCCCATTATCGCACACCACCAGGCCGGGCTTGAGGCTCACCGGCAGCAACCACTCGTCGGTCTGTTGTTCTATACCCCGCCACAACTCCTGTGCGGTGTGGGGCCTGTCCCCCAAACATATGAGTTTCAGAACGGCCTGCTGACGTTTACCCCGGGCTGTGCTGAAGTTGGTGGTGAAGGTGTGTGGCTGACTGGATGAGCAGGTGGAAGAAGAGGAGGAGGAAGCTGAGTAGGAGGAGGAGGAGACAGGAGGCAAAGAATGTTGCCCTGCGATCCTTGGCGGCGGAAGGACGTGCGCAAAACAGCTCTCCGCCTGGGGCCCAGCCGCCACTACATTTACCCAGTGTGCAGTTAGGGAGATATAGCGTCCCTGGCCGTGCTTACTGGTCCACGTATCTGTGGTTAGGTGGACCTTGTCACAGATGGCGTTGCGCAGTGCACACTTGATTTTATCGGACACTTGGTTGTGCAGGGAAGGCACATCTCTCTTGGAGAAGTAGTGCCGGCTGGGAACAACATACTGTGGGACAGCAAGCGACATGAGCTGTTTGAAGCTGTGTGTGTCCACCAGCCTAAATGACAGCATTTCATAGGCCAGTAGTTTAGAAATGCTGGCATTCAGGGCCAGGGATCGAGGGTGGCTAGGTGGGAATTTACGCTTTCTCTCAAATGTTTGTGAGAAGGAGAGCTGAACACTGCCGTGTGACATGGTTGAGATGCTTGGTGACGCAGGTGGTGGTGTTGGTGGTACATCCCATGTTTGCTGGGCGGCAGGTGCCAACGTTCCTCCAGAGGCGGAGGAAGAGGCCGAGGCGGCGGCAGCAACAGAAGAGGCCGAGGCGACGGCAGCAGCAGAAGAGGTAGCAGGGGGAGCCTGAGTGAGTTCCTTGTTTTTAAGGTGTTTACTCCACTGCAGTTCATGCTTTGCATGCAGGTGCCTGGTCATGCAGGTTGTGCTAAGGTTCAGAACGTTAATGCCTCGCTTCAGGCTCTGATGGCACAGCGTGCAAACCACTCGGGTCTTGTCGTCAGCACATTGTTTGAAGAAGTGCCATGCCAGGGAACTCCTTGAAGCTAGCTTTGGGGTGCTCGGTCCCAGATGGCGGCGGTCAGTAGCAGGCGGAGTCTCTTGGCGGCGGGTGTTCTGATTTTGCCCACTGCTCCCTCTTTTGCTACGCTGTTGGCTCGGTCTCACCACTGCCTCTTCCTCCGAACTGTGAAAGTCAGTGGCACGACCTTCATTCCATGTGGGGTCTAGGACCTCATCGTCCCCTGCATCGTCTTCCACCCAGTCTTGATCCCTGACCTCCTGTTCAGTCTGCACACTGCAGAAAGACGCAGCAGTTGGCACCTGTGTTTCGTCATCATCAGAGACGTGCTGAGGTGGTATTCCCATGTCCTCATCATCAGGAAAAATAAGTGGTTGTGCGTTAGTGCATTCTATCTCTTCCACCCCTGGGGAAGGGCTAAGTGGATGCCCTTGGGAAACCCTGGCAGCAGAGTCTTCAAACAGCATAAGAGACTGCTGCATAACTTGAGTCTCAGACAGTTTCCCTGATATGCATGGGGGTGATGTGACAGACCGATGGGCTTGGTTTGCATGCGCCATCTGTGCGCTTTCTGCAGAAGACTGGGTGGGAGATAATGTGAACGTGCTGGATCCACTGTCGGCCACCCAATTGACTAATGCCTGTACCTGCTCAGGCCTTACCATCCTTAGAACGGCATTGGGCCCCACCAAATATCGCTGTAAATTCTGCTGGCTACTGGGACCTGAGGTAGTTTAGATGTTTTCATTTTTTATTAGATGTTTTCCTCATTGTTCCCGTTCACCACAATTTTGAGAATAGTTTAGATGTTTTCATTTTTTATTAGATGTTTTCCTCATTGTTCCCGTTCACCACAATTTTGAGAATGGCAAATTTGGGAATAGTTTTTCAACCCAGAAGAAAAAGTCTGCTTTTACGGTCACTATAAATAACTTGACCAGCTAAAACAGAACAGATTTGGTTGAATAGAAATGTGAGGCCTGTTTTTTTTTGCGCTGTGTGACAGGTATAGGTTTAATCACAGAATTAGACTTGTATCTGCACGGTAGCGTGTGTGTTAAATTTTTCTGAATGACGCTATCAGCACCTTCAATGTAAGATATCCTTTTTGGGATAGATTTCAAGTAGTCCTCATATAGCAGAAACTAGTTATTTTGAGAATGGCAAATTTGTGAATAGTTTTTCAACCCAGAACAAAAAATGTGCTTTTACGGTCACTACAAATAACTTGACCAGCTAAAACAGTACAAATTTGGTTGAATAGAAATGTCAGGTCTATTTTTTAGGCGCTGGGTGACAGGCTCAACTTGAACCTGATGTAGTATATGGCCAAAAAATAACCACACTATTGATGGTTAAATGCACTTGGGTGACACAGGCTCAGCCTGCACCAGATGTAGTATATGGCCAAAAAATAACCAGACTTTTGATGGTTAAATGCACTTCGGTGACACAGGCTCAGCCTGCAGCTGATGTAGTATATGGCCAAAAAATAACCAGACTGTTGATGGTTAAATGCACTTTGGTGACACAGGCTCAGCCTGCAGCTGATGTAGGATATAGCAAAAAATAACCACACTATTGATGGTTAAATACACTTGGTGACAGCTTGTGCTGGCGCACCACAAGCCACAAAATGGCCGCCGATCACCACAGAAAAAAGTGATCTAAAAACGCTCTGGGCAGCCTCAAAAAAGTGAGCAAGTCGATATTAGCACTTCAATGATCCACAGCTGCAGATCGATCACAGAATGAAGTCTTTTGGAGGAGTTAATCTGCCTAATCTCGCCCTAACGCCGCAGCAGCAACCTCTCCCTATGCTTGAATCAGCAGAGTGACGTGCAGCGCTACGTGACCCAAGCTTATATAGAGGCTGGGTCACATGCTGCACTGGCCAATCACAGCCATGCCAATAGTAGGCAAGGCTGTGATGGCCTCTTGGGACAAGTAGTATGACGCTTGTTGATTGGCTGCTTTGCAGCCTTTCAAAAAGCGCCAAGAAAGCGCCGAACACCGAACCCGAACCCGGACTTTTACGAAAATGTTCGGGTTCGGGTCCGTGTCACGGACACCCCAAAATTCGGTACGAACCCGAACTATACAGTTCGGGTTCGCACATCCATATTTCTGGATATTTTCATTAAACACGCGCCAACCTGAGGGGCTCAACAAACGCCTAGATCTGATCCTGCAGCAATAATCTATATACTAATAATTTAGTGCAACAAATCCTTCTTCCTCCTTTTCCTGGGAACATTATAGGAGAAAAATTTCTGCTGATTTGACTTCCATTACATTCCACCGTATTCTACCAAATAACTGTTATGTATCCAGCATACACCTTATGCGTATCCTTTTTATATACAGTACAGACCAAAAGTTTGGACACAACTTCTCATTCAAAGAGTTTTCTTTATTTTCATGACTATGAAAATTGTAGATTCACACTGAAGGCATCAAAACTATGAATTAACACGTGTGGAATTATATACATAACAAACAAGTGTGAAACAACTGAAAATATGTCATATTCTAGGTTCTTCAAAGTAGCCAGCTTTTGCTTTGATTACTGCTTTGCACACTCTTGCCATTCTCTTGATGAGCTTCAAGAGGTAGTCCCCTGAAATGGTTTTCACTTCACAGGTGTGCCCTGTCAGGTTTAATAAGTGGGATCTCTTGCCTTATAAATGGGGTTGGGACCATCAGTGGCATTGAGTAGAAGTCAGGTGGATACACAGCTGATAGTCCTACTGAATATACTGTTAGAATTTGTATTATGGCGAGAAAAAAGCTGCTAAGTAAAGAAAAACGAGTGGCCATCATTACTTTAAGAAATGAAGGTCAGTCAGTCAGCCGAAAAATTGGGAAAACTTTGAAAGTAAGGGCTATTTGACCATGAAGGAGAGTGATGGGGTGCTGCGCCAGATGACCTGGCCTCCACAGTCACCGGACCTGAACCCAATCGAGATGGTTTGGGGTGAGCTGGACCGCAGAGTGAAGGCAAAAGGGCCAACAAGTGCTAAGCATCTCTGGGAACTCCTTCAAGACTGTTGGAAGACCATTTCAGGGGACTACCTCTTGAAGCTCATCAAGAGAATGCCAAGAGTGTGCAAAGCAGTAATCAAAGCAAAAGGTGGCTACTTTGAAAAACCTAGAATATGACATATTTTCAGTTGTTTCACACTTGTTTGTTATGTATATAATTCCACATGTGTTAATTCATAATTGTGTTGCCTTCATAGTCATGAAAATAAAGAAAACTCTTTGAATGAGAAGGTGTGTCCAAACTTTTAGTCTGTACTGTACATATAATTTTCTTGCGTAGTCATTATATATATTTTTTACTATGTATATGTATGGTCTTATGCTTTTTGTTTTTTCTTTCATTTATTTTTCATGAGAAGAGTTAACTGAAGGTGTGGCACCTTTTCTTGGGGGCGGTTATAGACCTGTGGAGATAATTAGTGAAAACAGGTGCACGCTCCCCTCTCACTTTTAATGTCTTTCTGTGTCATGAGGAAGGGCTGGAATTGTCTCTGGTAGCCCGAAACGCGTAGACAAGACTGCTAATTTTGTAATTCATGGATGAGTTTTTACCGCAAGCTAAAAAAATCTACATTCCTTTATCCAAGTGGAGCTGGATTTCTTTCAACCTTTTTTCGCATCTGCTGCCCGTTACCTGACACGGGTTTTCCATGCTCACAGCTGAAGGAGGGGCAGGTGAGAGCTGCTGAACTTCCCTTTTCTTTTTAAGAATGTTCCAAACAGTTGTTTTGGCCAGGCCTAATGTTTTTGCTATCTCTCTGATGGGTTTGTTGTGTTTTTTCAGCCTAATGATGGCTTGCTTCACTGATAGTGACATCTCTTTGGATCTCATCTTGAGAGTTGACAGCAACAGATTCCAGATGCAGACAGCAGACTGGAAATGACCTCTGGACCTTTTATCTGCTCATTGTAATTGGGATAATGAGGGAATAACACACACCGGGCCATGGAACAGCTGAGAAGCCAATTGTCCTATTACTTTTGGTTCCTTAACAAGTGGGAGGCACATATGCAAACTGTTGTAATTCCTGCACTGTTCACCTGATTTTGATGTAAATACCCTCAAATTAAAGCTGACAGTCTGCAGGTAAAGCCCATCTAGTTCATTTCATTTCAAATCCATTGTGGTGGTGTATAGAGCCCGAAATTTTACAATTGTGTTGATGTCCCAATATTTATGAACCTGACTGTAAGTGTATTGTGTGCTCCAACATTGAGAGGGCAACTGATTTTATGGATTCAACTGTAATTAAGAAATGTACTACGTATTACTAATTACATTAATTGCAATACCAGGGCGGTGATATTTTATGCCAAATTCCCATGTAAAAATATCTATATTGGACTTATCTCTAGACATAATAATCTTGAGCCAGGAGGTGTAGGTCCGAGTGGAGAAGGAGGTGGATGTCACAGTGTAGGCGGAAGAGGCGGACGTGGTGGTGTAGGCGGAAGAGGCGGAGGAGGTAGGCAACAATTTATTTTTTTAAGTGTTTTTTATTTTTTATTATTATTATTATTATTTTTCTTACTTTTTTTTGTTTTTTGTTTGTTTGTGGAGGCACCAAAACATTGTGAAAGAGCAAAGAGAACGCACAAAGCGCTCTGGAGTGCGTTTAACAATGGATGGGTGCAGCTGGTATGCTTCTCTACTAATAATCTTGAGCCAGGAGGTGGAGGTCTGAGTGAAGGAGGAGGCGGACATGGCGGTGCAGGTGGAGGAGGCGGAGGAGGTAGCCAACATTTTTTTTTTTTCTTACATCTTACTTTTTGTTTTGTTTTTTGGTTTGTGGGCGCCGCATTGGGAAATAGCAAAGAGAATGCACAAAGTGCGCGGGAGTATAACAATTGCTGGGTGCACCCGGTAGTTATATGGCATCCATGTCTGGTTCATTTTAATTAATGTGAGCTTGTCCACGTTAGCTGTGGACAGATGGATACACCAGTCCGTGATCACCCCCCTGCCGTGCTAAACACATGTTCAGACAATGCACTGGCCGCAGGGCAGACCAGCATCTCCAAGGTGTAAAGGGCAAGCTCAGGCCATGTGCCCAATTTAGAGACCCAGAAGTTAAATGGGGCAGACCTATCAGTTAGTACGTGCACATGTGTTGGCAATTACTCTTCCACCATGTTGCTAAAACTCCTGTTAAGACGGTCTGTATCAAATGGTGGTGCTGGATGTTGTGGCGTGCTGAAAAAGCTTTTTCACATTTCGGCCATGCTAACCCTGCCTTCGAAGGTGCTGGCAGTGCCCCTGCTGCGCTGGATATTTCATCCTCTTCCACCTCCTCCTCATTTTCCTCATCCTCCTCCTCATCCTCCAAAACTGTGCCTTGGTTGGACAGGACTGTAAGACCCTATATTGTGGGTTTTTAAATGAAGCAACTGAAATTAAGTTACTCGTTGAGACCGTTTGGGGCCATTGTTCTTAGTTTCAATATCCATCCGGTCTCATGTTGCAACAACATCTGATCAAAATTGCCACAACATAGTAACAGTCGAATCAATTCTATTCTTATGAACTTTAAACAATCAGGGTTCCTATTATGCTCAAGGAGAATGTGTTTAGCAATTTTCTTGTCTCTCTTGTTTCTAATGTCCCCCAGATGTTCACAACTCTCCATCGTAGCACACATATGATTTTATATACTGCTCCTTTACATATGCAGTTTATAAAATCTAGAATTTTATACTCCCTCCCTGTTCTCTGACCGATACATTTTTTGCCTGTCATCATAAACCTACCGGTTACACAACCACCACACCTGTAGCATCCACATTTTTTCTAGCAGCTCTGACATCTCGGGGTAATTCTTCAGAACCTCTGTACCACCAAATTCGGCATATACCCCAAGCAAGGAATGTGCATCAAACCGACACCAAGCCCATCACCCTTCTACTCAGATTTATCTTCCTCCTCCTTAGACCCCTTCTGATTCCCTGTACAGTGACTCGACTGCCACTGTCACTGCTTATACCACCAATACTGTGAAGACAAATAGGACACCAATGTAAGGTTTCTCTTGGGCTACAAGAAGGAGGAGCAGGAGGAATTCTGTGACCCCTGGCTCCCAGACTCAGAAGTCAACTCCATATCATCCTGCTGTGACTGAGAGGAGGAGTGAGCCATCCAGTCCACAATCCTTAATGATAATGTTTAGCTTTTCCGAAGCCAGGGAGAACTGTGGCCTACTACCACTACTCGTGGCCAGATACCAAGTGCTGCTACTTCCCATATTCCGGCTCTGGGAGGACAAGGCCTGTCCCTGAATTTTTAATTTGGAACCCTTCTATATTCCAGACATTTGGCCAAATGTACAAAGTCATATAATGTATGGAACAGTTTGCAAGTCTGTTTTCTTGAACTTAAAGTCAGAGGCGCAATTAAATGCCCTTCCCTTTCTAGAAACACATTGAAGACACTACTATTGACAATTTACTTTGTGAATAATGCAGTATCGGCACCACTAACAGATTTGGGCCTAATTAGAGATGAGCGGCCCCGTGGATGTTCGGGTTCACTGGGTTCGGCCGAACTTTGGTCAAAGTTCGGGTTCGGGACCCGAACTCGAACCCGAACCCCATTGAAGTCAATGGGGACCTGAACTTTGGTTCACTAAAATGTGTGTAAAATAGTCATAGTAAGTGCTAGAGGGCTGTAAAAGGAAGCAAAATGGGGGTAAGAGCAGGAAAATTGCCCTGCAAACAAATGTGGATAGGGAAATGACTTAAAATAACATAGAATAGAAAAAATAAAAAAAATTATAATCTTGAACTAGGAGGCGGTCAAAGTGAGTGGGAGGTTGAGGAGGCGGTGGACATGGCGGTGTAGGTGGAAGTGGCAGTGGAGGAGGAGGAGGTAGCCAACACTATTTTTGTTTTTTATTTTTATTTTTTTCCCTTTTTTATTTTCTTATTATTTATTTATTTTTATAAATTTGGGAAGACCCCAAAACATTGGGAGATAAAAAAAAAAGAATGCAAAGAGAAAGTGCGCTGGAGTATAACAATGGCTGGGTCCGGCCGGTATACATGTCTATTCAGCACAAGGTACGGACAAGTCCTGAGGGATCCATGCCTGGTTCATTTTAATGAACGTGAGTTTGTCCGCGTTGGATGTGGACAGGCGGCTGCGCTTGTCTGTGATCACCCCTCCTGCCATGCTAAACACACGTTCAGATAATACACTGGCTGCAGGGCAGGCCAGCACCTCCAAGGTGTAAAGGGCAAGCTCAGGCCATGTGTCCAATTTGGAGACCCAGAAGTTGAATGGGGCAGACCCATCAGTCAGTATGTGTAGGCCTGTGCACAAGTACTGTTCCACCATGTTGCTGAAATGCTGCCTCCTGCTAAGACCTTCCGTATCAGCTGGTGGTGCTCTATGGCCATACTAACCCTCCCTTTAGAGGTGCTGGCGGTGCCCCAGCTGAGTTAGCGACTTCTTCCTCCTCCTCTGCCTTCGCCTTGTGCTTCCACTGAGCCCCCGCTGTCAGGTGGGAATGCCATCAACAGCACATCTACCAGCGTGCGCTTGTATTTACGCATCTTCCAATCACATTCCAGTGACGGAATTAAGGATGGCACGTTGTCTTTGTAGTAGGGATCCAGCAGGGTGGCCACTCAGTAATCAGCACTGGTTAGAATGTAGGCAACTCGGCGGTCGTTGCTCAGGCACTGCAGCATGTAGTCGGTGTGCTAGGCTGCCCAGAGGCAACGACAATCTGTCCTCTGTGGGAGGTGTATCGTCTGTGTCTCTGTATCCCCCAAGCCACGCTCCAGTGATGCCCATGAGCTGCTTTGGGTGCCACCCTGCTGTGAACACGGTTCCTCATCATCATCATCCTCCTCCTTGTCCTCCAGAACTGTGTCCTGGCTGGACAGTTGTGTACCTGGCCTCTGTTGGGGCAGGAACCCACCCTTGGAGCCACTTGTGAATGACTGGCCTGATAACCGTGGAAGTGATCCCTCTTCCTCTTCATCCTGTGCCACATCCTCTTCCATCATAGCCAGGAGCATATTTTCAAGGAGACATAGAAGTGGGATAGTAACGCTGAGGACGGCGTCATCGGCACTAGCCATGTTGGTGGAGTACTCGAAACAGCGCAACATAGCACACACGTCCCGCATGGAGGCCCAGTCATTGGTGGTGAAGTGGTGCTGTTCCGCAGAGCGACTCACCCTGGGTGCTGCAGCTGAAACTCCACTATGGCCTGCTGCTGCTCGCACAGTCTGGCCAGCATGTGCAAGGTGGAGTTCCACCTTGTGGGCACGTCGCATATGAGGCGGTGAGCGGGAAGGCCGAAGTTACGCTGTAGAGCAGACAGGCGAGCAGCAGCAGGGTGAGAACGCCGAAAAGGTACACAGACGGTCCGCACTTTATGCAGCAGCTCTGACATGTCGGGGTAATTTTTCAGGAACCTTTACACCACCAAATTCAGCACATGCGCCAGGCAAGGAATGTGCATCAAACAGGCTAGGTTCAAAGCTGCTACGAGATTATCGCACACCACTAGGCAAGGCTTGAGGCTCAGTGGCACCAACCACTCATCGGTCTGCTGTTCCATTCCCGTCCACAGCTCCTGCGCGGTGTGGGGTTTGTCCCCCAAACAGATGAGTTTCAAAACAGCCTGCTGTCATTTCCCCCTGGCTGTGCTGAAGTTGGTGGTGCAAGTGTTACGCTGACCGGATGAGGAGGCGGTAGAGGAGGAAGCTGAGTAGGAGGAGGAGGCAACAGGAGGCAAAGAGAAACATTCTGCAATCCTTGGTGGCGGAAGGACATGTGCTAAACTGCTATCTGCCTCTGGCCCAGCCACCACTGCATTTACCTAGTGTGCTGTTAGGTAGTGGTGGACGAACATCGGCCAGGACAATTTGCAAACGCTATCACGCAAACTCAATCAAATGTTCGCGAACCGCAAGTTTGCAGCGGGCCCCATTCACTTTAATGGCAAGCGAACCTGAAAAACCTTCAGGTAATTATTGCAGCAAATAAATACTTACAAGAAGTGCACAAATTGTCCCACAACATGGACAGTGAAATACCAGAGGGGGATCAATGGCAAAAATTCCCACAAATTTTTTTTATTTTAATCAGGGACCATTTTTATGCATCTTAAAGGGAAACTGTCAAAAATGTGGCCTGCTGGAGCCTAGAAATGTTATTTTAGACCACGGGAGTACAGGCATTCACCGGACAGAAAACATCAAGTGATTATGTGGCTATATGTATATTAGACGGTCATTGGATAACAATTTTACTTCAGGCCAGTGGAGTACAGGCCCCAAAAATTATTAATTCAATGTACAGAAAAGAACAAGTGATTATGTGGCTGGAGGTATATTACACGGTCATTAGATATCAATTTTACTGCAGGCCAGTACAAATAAATGCATATGTTTAAAAGAACTAAAAATATAAAATCAGATTAAAAACATGGCTAACTAAATCCCCCCTCTTGAAAAAAACAAATGATAATAGTTGAAATTTGATAACACGTGGTCGTCAAAGGTGTTAAATTTCTCTGAGGTCCCAAACATTAGGCATTCAACAGACATAAAAGGCCTTTTATGCCGCTGTATTTATATAAGACAGGGACTATTATTTGTTCTGGGCGGTGGCGGAGATGTGTGGGCTGGCATGAGGAAATTCAAATAAATGTGGTTGTCACAGGTGTTGAATTCCTGTGAATTCCTGAGATCCATGCCTCATTCATTTTTAGAAATGTGAGGTAGTCCAGTCCCCAGAATTTCTCTTCTGAAAGAGAAGTAAGTCCCTTCAGGGTATTCATGACCTGACCATTTGGTCCTAAGTTATCAGGAATTACAGTACAGCAGGTTTCACCGATCACCAGGGCCATTCTATTTTGGAATGGCATAACACTAGTGGGCCCCAGCTGCTCCACTATACCCTTTAATGCATCTCTGGTGTAATTCACAAATCTCTGCTGATTTTAATAGATGTAGTTGATCCAATCCACATTTTTGTTTATAGTAACTATAGGTATTAAAGATTCAAACCCTGCTGCCACTTGACTTCTGGTTTTGAACTCATCTGGGACCCCCTTGGGGACTCCTATAGCATCTATATACACGTGGGAATCTAGGCTGCCTCCTGGGCATAAGATACCCTAACCCAGGGCTTCTAATTTTCTCAATGTTTTTCTCCCAGTCAAGGGGATTAAATACATGGAAGGGCCTCAACATTAGGGTTAAGGCACATTGCCCATGCCAGACTATTGTCAACTTTGTCCTCAGTTTCATATCTGCACACAACCAGATCACATCCCCTAATGCTTATAGTCTGGTTCATCAAATGACTTTGATAGGGTTCACCGGTGGTATTCACCACAGTTCCACAATATCCTTCAAGAAACCTGCCCATATTTTTCCTTTTTTTGCCCTCTATCTCAAAACAGGTGTAATTCCCTTTGTATATGGTTATCCCTCCCCCAGGTTCAGGGGTTTCTCTTAAGATTGGGAACTTCTCTTCCCAAACCTTGCATTCAGTCATGTCGGCAGTCTGATTCACATACATGCTTGTAAAACATGAATATTGGCTGGGACTTAGGTGAAGGGGCACAGTTCCTAAATGTGGTCTAGCTATGCCACAGGTGATACACCCAGATCTGTTATCTGTGATGCCGTGTACTTCATCCACTCCAACCAAAAATTACGGTCAGAAAATCCTGTTTCCGCAACCAATGTCTACTCCACAGTAAAGAGGGGTCTAGCTACTTTAACTGGTAACAAGGGGTTGGGCTCTTGCATTGGCAGTGAACTAGGGGTGGGATTTGAGACAGATCTGTCTGTGATGTCCTTGGAACTGTCCCCAAGGCCCATATTTATCAGATGGATATTTCCTCAAAATTTATTTTCCCAAGTCTGTTGGTTGGGGGGATTCTATTGTCAGTATCAATGGATGACAACCCAGGGGCCCCCCTTGATCTGTGGGATATTTTTGACATGTTCTGAGCTGAGTTTTTCCCATATTCTTGGTATTCAAATACATTCTGGTTACAAGAGGTTTTCCCCTTTTATCCTTTTTTTGCATCCCCTCAGCTGGTTTGTATCCCCAGCTGACTCCTGTATTAGTGAGTACAACGGACCAGGCTGCACAGTACTCATTATTGGTCCTGGTGACACATACATAGTATTGCAGGGAAGCAAAATCAAACATTGAACTGTCATGACATCTGCAATCAAAAACATCAAAGAAGTCAAATTCAAAGACCTGTATTGGCTCTGTGGTATACACCCAGAAGACCCATGTGCCACTTGAGGCATCTGAGGCTCAGTATGAACATTGGGCCGTGTACGCTCCTACAAGACCCACACCCCCTCTCAACAGGAAGACCAGAAAGGACATCATTCTCAGCAGGCCTCTGGGTGGGGGGCTGGAGCCTTCTTACAGTGTGAAGCGTGTATCCAGGATGTCTTCCCCTCGAGTTTCACAGACATAGGAGTAGTTAGCATAACCTGGAATGGACCATCAAATCTGGGCTCCAGAGTCTTTCTGACATGTCTTTTCACCACAACCCAATCTCCTGGCTGGAGGGTATGACTTCCAGGAATCTTTCTGGGATCTGGAAGTGAAGAGAATACTCGAAAAAGTAGGTAAGTCAGGTGTTTACACAGAGCAGATAAATAGGCAGACAAGCAATCATATTGCAAAGCAAGCTCTTGGGGGAAATACAGTCCTAACTTGGGGGCACTCCCAAACAAAATCTCAAAAGGGGACAGCTTTTCCTTCCCCCTAGGGGTATGTCTGACACTGGATAAGGCAATTGGAAGAGTCTCTGGACATGGTCTACCAGTCTCTTGAGCCATTTTCAGCATTTTAAGTTTTAATGTGCCGTTCAGTCTTTCGACTTTGCCGCTACCTTGTTGTCTGTACGCGGTATGAAAGGCAAGGTGAGTCCCCAGTGCGGCCCATATATCCTGGGCCACTTCAGCTGTAAAGGCAGTTCCTTGATCACTCTCTATCACTTCAGGTACACCAAATTTGCAGACAACCTCATTTAACAGCTTCTTCACTGTTGTCTTCCCTGTCTGATTCTTCACGGGATAGGCTTCAGGCCTTCCAGAGAACATGTCTATGACCACTAGAGCATACTGGAATCCCTGTGCAGGGGGCATCTGTATGTGGTTAATCTAGATCCTTTGAAAGGGGTAGGGAGTAGGGATGAGCGAACCCGAACTGTATAGTTCGGGTTCGTACCGAATTTTGGGGTGTTCGTGACACGGACCTGAACCCGAACATTTACGTAAAAGTTCGGGTTCGGTGTTCGGCGCTTTATTGGCGCTTTTTGAAAGGCTGCAAAGCAGCCAATCAACAAGCGTCATACTACTTGCCCCAAGAGCCATCACAGCCATGCCTACTATTGGCATGGCTGTGATTGGCCAGTGCAGCATGTGACCCAGCCTCTATTTAAGCTGGAGTCACGTAGCGCCGCACTTCACTCTGCTCTGATCAGTGTAGGGATAGGATGCAGCTGCTGCTGTTAGGGCGAGATTAGGCAGGGATTTACTCATCAAAAACACTTAATGAAGTGATCGATCTACAGCTGTGTATCATTCAACTTCTGCTAGTTAATTGCTCACTGTTTTTAGGCTGCCCAGAGCGTTTTTCTGTCACTTTTTTCTGGGGTGATCGGCGGCCATTTTGTGTCTTGTGGTGCGCCAGTACAAGCTGCCACCAAGTCCATTAAACCATCAATAGTGTGTGTTTTTTTTTCTATATCCTACATCAGGGGCTTGGCTGTGCTTGCTATTTTATTGAGGGGTGAAATACAATTGCCAAAATAGCAGTACCCTAAATCTGGTGTTTCAGCTGTGGCCAGCCAATTGTAATACTGTCTGCTGTCTGGCAAAGGATATATTTTGTTTTGGGTTGAAATTCAATTGCCAAATTAGCAATTCCATAAATCAGTGGTTTCTGCTGTAGCAGGCCAAGTTTAAATCTATCCATAAAAGGGTATATTACATTGAAGGTGCTGATAGGGTCATCCTCAATAACTTCACACGCTACCGTGCATTTCCAAGTGTAATTCTGTCCGTAAAGGGATACCTGTCATCCAGTGCCTAAATACTAGGCCTACAATTTATATTCAGCTAAATCCGAGGTTACTGCTGTGGCTGGTCAAGTTATTTAGTGTCCGTTAAAGCACAGTTTTTGTTCTGGGTTGAAATTCAATTGCCAAATTAGCAATTCCATAAATCAGTGGTTTCTGCTGTGGCAGGCCAAGTTTAAATCTATCCATAAAAGGGTATATTAGATTGAAGGTGCAGATAGGGTCATTCTCAATAACTTCAAACGCTACCTGTCATCCAGGGCCTAAATACTAGGCCTACAATTTATATTCAGCTAAATCTGTGGTTACTGCTGTGCCTGTATTAGTGTAATACGGTACCTAAGTAGATAACCAGATAGTGTTAGGTGCCTGTAAAAAAAGGCCTGAATTTGAATTCAATACATTGGGCCAAATAATTTTTTTCTTATTGTGGTGAACGGTAACAATGAGGAAAACATCTAGTGAAGGACGCGGACATGGTCGTGGTGGTGTTAGTGGACACTCTGGTGCTGGGAGAGGACGTGGCCGTTCTGCCACAGCTACACGTCCTAGTGAACCAACTACCTCAGGTCCCAGTAGCCGCCAGAATTTACAGCGATATTTGGTGGGGCCCAATGCCGTTCTAAAGATGCTAAGGCCTGAGCAGGTACAGGCATTAGTCAATTGGGTGGCCGACAGTGGATCCAGCACGTTCACATTATCTCCCACCCAGTATTCTGCAGAAAGCGCACAGATGGCGCCTGAAAACCAAGCCCATCAGTCTGTCACATCACCCCCATGCATATCAGGGAAACTGTCTGAGCCTCAAGTTATGCAGCAGTCTCTTATGCTGTTTGAAGACTCTGCTGGCAGGGTTTCCCAAGGGCATCCACCTAGCCCTTCCCCAGCGGTGGAAGACATAGAATGCACTGACGCACAACCACTTATGTTTCCTGATGATGAGGACATGGGAATACCACCTCAGCACGTCTCTGATGATGACGAAACACAGGTGCCAACTGCTGCGTCTTTCTGCAGTGTGCAGACTGAACAGGAGGTCAGGGAGGAAGACTGGGTGGAAGACGATGCAGGGGACGATGAGGTCCTAGACCCCACATGGAATGAAGGTCGTGCCACTGACTTTCAGAGTTCAGAGGAAGAAGCAGTGGTGAGACCAAGCCAACAGCGTAGCAAAAGAGGGAGCAGGATGCAAAAGCAGAACACCCGCCGCCAAGAGAGTTCGCCTGCTACTGGCCACCGCCACATGGGACCGAGCACCCCAAAGGCAGCTTCAAGGAGTTCCCTGGCGTGGCAGTTCTTCAAACAATGTGCTGACGACAAGACCCGAGTGGTTTGCACGCTGTGCCATCAGAGCCTGAAGCGAGGCATTAACGTTCTGAACCTTAGCACAACCTGCATGACCAGGAATCTGCATGCAAAGCATGAACTACAGTGGAGTAAACACCTTAAAAACAAGGAACTCACTCAGGCTCCCCCTGCTACCTCTTCTGCTGCTGCCGCCTCGGCCTCTTCTGCTGTCGCCGCCTCGGCCTCTTCCTCCGCCACTGGAGGAACGTTGGCACCTGCCGCCCAGCAAACAGAGGATGTACCACCAACACCACCACCTCCGTCACCAAGCATCTCCACCATGTCACACGGCAGCGTTCAGCTCTCCATCTCACAAACATTTGAGAGAAAGCGTAAATTCCCACCTAGCCACCCTCGATCCCTGGCCCTGAATGCCAGCATTTCTAAACTACTGTCCTATGAAATGCTGTCATTTAGGCTGGTGGACACAGACAGCTTCAAACAGCTCATGTCGCTTGCTGTCCCACAGTATGTTGTTCCCAGCCGCCACTACTTCTCCAAGAGAGCCGTGCCTTCCCTGCACAAACAAGTATCCGATAAAATCAAGTGTGCACTGCGCAACGCCATCTGTGGCAAGGTCCACCTAACCACAGATACGTGGACCAGTAAGCACGGCCAGGGACGCTATATCTCCCTAACTGCACACAGGGTAAATGTAGTGGCGGCTGGGCCCCAGGCGGAGAGCTGTTTGGCGCACGTCCTTCCGCCGCCAAGGATCGCAGGGCAACATTCTTTGCCTCCTGTAGCCTCCTCCTCCTACTCCGCTTCCTCCTCCTCTTCTTCCACCTGCTCATCCAGTCAGCCACACACCTTCACCACCAACTTCAGCACAGCCCGGGGTAAACGTCAGCAGGCCATTCTGAAACTCATATGTTTGGGGGACAGGCCCCACACCGCGCAGGAGTTGTGGCGGGGTATTGAACAACAGACCGACGAGTGGTTGCTGCCAGTGAGCCTCAAGCCCGGCCTGGTGGTGTGCGATAATGGGCGAAATCTCGTCGCAGCTCTGGGACTAGCTGGTTTGACGCACATCCCTTGCCTGGCGCATGTGCTGAATTTGGTGGTGCAGAAGTTCATTCACAACTACCCCGACATGTCAGAGCTGCTGCATAAAGTGCGGGCCGTCTCCTGCGCGCTTCCGGCTTTCACATCCTGCCGCTGCTCGCCTGTCTGCGCTACAGCGTAACTTCGGCCTTCCCGCTCACCGCCTCATATGCGACGTGCCCACCAGGTGGAACTCCACCTTGCACATGCTGGACAGACTGTGGAGGCAGGCCATAGTGGAGTTTCAGCTGCAGCACACACGGGTCAGTCGCTTTTCGGAACAGCACCACTTCACCACCAATGACTGGGCCTCCATGCGAGACCTGTGTGCCCTGTTGCGCTGTTTCGAGTACTCCACCAACATGGCCAGTGGCGATGACGCCTTTATCAGCGTTACAATACCACTTCTATGTCTCCTTGAGAAAACACTTAGGGCGATGATGGAAGAGGAGGTGGCCCAGGAGGAGGAGGAGGAGGAAGAGGGGTCATTTTTAGCACTTTCAGGCCAGTCTCTTAGAAGTGACTCAGAGGGAGGTTTTTTGCAACAGCAGAGGCCAGGTACAAATGTGGCCAGACAGGGCCCACTACTGGAGGACGAGGAGGACGAGGATGAGGAGGAGGTGGAGGAGGAGGAGGATGAAGCATGTTCACAGCGGGGTGGCACCCAACACAGCTCGGGCCCATCACTGGTGCGTGGCTGGGGGGAAACGCAGGACGATGACGATACGCCTCCCACAGAGGACAGCTTGTCCTTACCTCTGGGCAGCCTGGCACACATGAGCGATTACATGCTGCAGTGCCTGCGCAACGACAGCAGAGTTGCCCACAATTTAACGTGTGCGGACTACTGGGTTGCCACCCTGCTGGATCCCCGGTACAAAGACAATGTGCCCACCTTACTTCCTGCACTGGAGCGTGATAGGAAGATGCGCGAGTACAAGCGCACGTTGGTAGACGCGCTACTGAGAGCATTCCCAAATGTCACAGGGGAACAAGTGGAAGCCCAAGGCGAAGGCAGAGGAGGAGCAAGAGGTCGCCAATGCAGCTGTGTCACAGCCAGCTCCTCTGAGGGCAGGGTTAGCATGGCAGAGATGTGGAAAAGTTTTGTCACCACACCACAGCTAACTGCACCACCACCTGATACGGAACGTGTTAGCAGGAGGCAACATTTCACTAACATGGTGGAACAGTACGTGTGCACACCCCTCCACGTACTGACTGATGGTTCGGCCCCATTCAACTTCTGGGTCTCCAAATTGTCCACGTGGCCAGAGCTAGCCTTTTATGCCTTGGAGGTGCTGGCCTGCCCGGCGGCCAGCGTTTTGTCTGAACGTGTATTCAGCACAGCAGGGGGCGTCATTACAGACAAACGCAGCCGCCTACCTATCCACAGCCAATGTGGACAAGCTGACGTTCATAAAAATGAACCAGGCATGGATCCCACAGGACCTGTCCATCCCTTGTGCAGATTAGACATTTATAACTACCTCCCCTTAACCATATATTCTTGTACTCCAGGGCACTTCCTCATTCAATCCTCTTTTTTTTTCATTTTACCATTATATTGCGGGGCAACCCAAAGTTGAATGAACCTCTCTTCTGTCTGGGTGCCGGGGCCTAAAAATATCTGACAGTGGCCTCTTCTAGTGTTGGGTGACGTGAAGGCTGATTCTCCGCTATGACATGAAGCCTGATTCTCTGCTATGGGACCTCTCTCCTCTGTCTGGGTGCCAGGGCCTAAAAATATCTGACAGTGGCCTGTTCCAGTGTTGGGTGACATGAAGCCTGAATCTCTGCTATGGGACCTCTCTCCTCTGTCTGGGTGCCGGGGCCTAAAAATATCTGACAATGGCCTGTTCCAGTGGTGGGTGACATGAAGCCTGATTCTCTGCTATGACATGAAGCCTGATTCTCTGCTATGGGACCTCTCTTCTCTGTCTGGGTGCCGGGGCCTAAAAATATCTGACAGTGGCCTGTTCCAGTGTTGGGTGACATGAAGCCTGATTCTCTGCTATGACATGAAGCCTGATTCTCTGCTATGGGACCTCTCTCCTCTGTCTGGGTGCCGGGGCCTAAAAATATCTGACAGTGGCCTGTTCCAGTGGTGGGTGACATAAAGCCTGATTCTCTGCTATGGGACCTCTCTCCTCTGTCTGGGTGCCGGGGCCTAAATATCTCACAGTGGCCTGTTCCAGTGGTGGGTGACATGAAGCCTGATTCTCTGCTATGATATGAAGCCTTCATCTCTGCTATGGGACCTCTCTCCTCTGTCTGGGTGCCGGGGCATAAATATCTCACAGTGGCCTGTTCCAGTGGTGGGTGACATGAAGCCTGATTCTCTGGTATGACATGAAGCCTGATTCTCTCCTATGGGACCTCTCTCCTCTGTCTGGGTGTCGGGGCCTAAATATCTCACAGAGGCCTGTTCCAGTGGTTGGTGACATGAAGCCTGATTCTCTGCTATGGGACCTCTCTCCAATTGATATTGGTTAATTTTTTTATTATTTTTTATTCATTTCCCTATCCACATTTGTTTGCAGGGGATTTACCTACATTTTGCTGCCTTTTGCAGCCCTCTAGCCCTTTCCTGGGCTATTTTACAGCCTTTTTAGTGCCGAAAAGTTCGGGTCCCCATTGACTTCAATGGGGTTCGGGTTCGGGGCGAAGTTCGGGGCGAAGTTCGGATCCCGAACCCTAACATTTCCGGGAAGTTCGGCCGAACTTCTCGAACCCGAACATCGAGGTGTTCGCTCAACTCTAGTAGAGAGGTTTTGGTGAACACTTGACAGGGACTTTTTCAATTTTTCCGGGGTTGCATCTGGCACAGACTGGGCCGTGTACATGGAGAAGGCTGGAGCCAAGAAGATGGAGGATATTAGGTTGTTCATGGCTTCCTTCCCGAGATGAGTAGGGCCATGTGCCCATGCCACAGCTACAGGGTAAAGACTTCGTGTAGGCATATTAGATGCCCAAGCTTCCACATGTAATCATTATCTGAGGATGGTCCCGCTCCCTTCCTACTCCATTCAGACACTTCTTCATCTGATGCTTCATTCTGTCTGCCTATCAGGCACCATTTGTCTCCATAGACTCCTTTAGGAAGTCCTTCAAAAGTCTTCTCCACCTTTCTTGGGGCATGGACCTTCTCTTTGGTAGGGTGGGACCCACGTGGCATCTGAGTCTCATCTCTTATGACCTTTGACCGTGTCTGGGCTACTATTGTCTTCACCTCCTCCCTTCTCCTCATTGCAGCTTCCTTTGCTGCTCTGTCAGCTCTGGCATTTCTTTGGGTCTCTGGAGTATCTGGTTTTGAGTGTGCCTTGACCTTAAGTATGGCCACCTTCTTAGGGAGTGTCAGGGCCTCCATGAGCGCTTGCACACTTCATGTTTTACAGGAGGTCCACTAGCAGTGATGAAATTGCGGCTCCTCCAGATGGGGCCAAAATCATGAGCTACTCCAAAAGCGTATCTGGAATCAGTGTATATGTTGGCAGTCTTCCCCTCAGCCATCTTGCAGGCCTCAGTGAGGGCCATCAGTTCAGCCTCCTGGAAAGAATTGTCCGTAGAAACAGGAGAGGCTTGTAGCACATCATGTAATGAGGTCACTGCATATCCAGTACGATATCTGCCTTGTTCATCTGCATATCGAGATCCATCCACAAACAGATTGAGATCAGAATTGTCCAGTAGTGTTTCAGTTACGTTCGGGAGAGGCTCAGTCTCTTGCTTAATCAGCTCCAGGCAATCATGGCAATCTCCAGAGTAAAAAGCATCTTCAGAATAAACATCTCCCTCCTCAACAATCCCCCCTTGAGGAGAAGGAAGGAGGGAAGCAGGGTTGAGGACATGACACCTAGAGATAGTCACAGTGTCCGGAAGAAGAAGCGAACACTGCATACAAAGGTGTCTAGCAGCTGAGAGATGTTTGGGTTGTGTTTGCTGGAGAATTGCAGAAATGTCATGGGTGCCAAAATCTGCAAAGGGTGACCCAGGACAATATCAGAAGTCTTGTCCAGAAGAAGATGGCAGGCGTGAATAGCACGTATGCAGGAAGGGGTCCCCCAAGCAACTGGATCCAAGCGGGCTGAGTAGTAGCCCAGAGGCCTGTTTCTGCCCCTGTGGCTTTGGGTAAGGACCCCTGTGGCATACCCCTGACATTCCATTAGATACAGTCTGAAAGGCAGGCTGTAATTAGGCAGTCCCAAGGCAGGAGAGGAAGAAGCTGCTGCCTTCAACTGATTAAAACAGAGTTTAGTATCCTCTGTCAAGTAGAATGGAGTGTGAGGTATGCAGTCATACAGCGGTTGCATGAGGATAGAAGCTTCTATGATCCAAGGGCGGCAGTATAAGATGAGGCCTAGGAAGGCCTGCAACTGCTTTGAGGTAGTTGGTTCTTGGATCTGCAAGATAGCCTTTTTCCTCTCTTCTGTAAGGTGTTTTGCACCAGGACTAAGGCACGGTCCGAGAAACACTACTTTTGATTGACACCACTGGATTTTGTCTTTGGAAACCTTGCATCCCTGATCTGACAGGAAAAGGAGCAAGGAAAGCGAGGCATCTGAACACACACAGGCGTCCTGTGCACAGACTAAGAGATCATCCACATACTGGAGCAGGAGAACATCATCTTGAACTTGCTTCCAATCTTCCAAGGTTGAAGACATGGCTTTAATAAACTGGGATGGGCTATTTTGAGCTCCTTGCAGCATGACTGTCCAGGTATACTGTGATCCTGCAAGGGTGAAGGCAAAAAGGTATTGACATTCGGGGTGTAAAGGTATAGAGAAAAAGGCATTAGCTAGGTCAATGACTGTAAAGGCCGCTGCATCCGGTGGTACTGCAGAGAGCAGAGTGTGGGGGTTTGGTACAATCGGAGCTTCCAAGACGGTTGCTTCATTCACAGCCTGAAGATCATGAACCATCCTGTAGGTGTCAAGTGGTCCTTTTTTACCTTTCTTCCTCACTGGGAAAAGGGGCGTGTTACACGGAGAGGTGGTGTGAATTATGGCACCAGCTTTTAAGAAAGCCCGTAACTGTAGAGTGACAGCCTCTATCTGCGCTACAGACAGAGGATACTGCGGTTTGCGAGGGAGAACAGCACCTGGTTTCAGGTGTACCATAACAGACTGCACCCGAAGCCTGCCTACATCCTGTGGTCCTTTTGCCCACAGCATCTCAGGTATGACAGAGAAAACAGCAGCTGGAAGTGAACCTTCAGGTGGACAGTGTTCTAGGGACATAAGAGCGGCCAACAGGACTGCCTCTTCTGGCTGAAGGGGAGTGGAAAGGGTGACTGTACCATCGGGCTGAAACTGTATGGTGGTTTTCATTTTCTGTAACAGATCTGCACCCAAAAGGTTAAGTGGACACGTGGAGGAGACTACAAACTGTGAAAGCACTTCATTGGATGGCTGCGATCCAAAAGAAACACTGAGCAGTTTTGTTAAGGTAGAGAATCGTGCATGGCCGTCAATGCCGATGCACTGCACAGTAATGTTGTCCAGGAAGGAGGGGTCGAGGATCTCATCACGTCGGATTACACTTCTGGCTGCACCAGTATCCACAAGAAAAGTGTGTACATCTCCCCCCATCTGCAGCTGCACTGTAGGTGCAGGTCCACAGTGGGGAGGGAGGAGGGCCATGGTGGGGTTGGCTCCTCCGACGTGTGGATCTGGCTTGCCCCTGTCCCAGGGGGAGTGGTACCCCTCCCTGTTGGGGTGGAGGAGGAGGGGGAGCAGGGGGAGCCCATGTAGACACACGGAGCGGCCCCCTTCTTCCTCGGTGAGGGGGGTTATGCGGGCACTCTCTTCTGAAATGTCCGGGCTGGCCACTCCCGTAGCAGGGACGAGCAGGTCTGGTATCTCCCCCTGGGCGGGGGGGTACACCTCGGCTGAGAGCATTACGCTAGCTCTGGGAGCTTCCTCTATCCCCTTAGCCACCAAGGTTAACGTGTCAAGAGAAACAGCACGGCACTCTGGGCGAGCAGTCTTTAGAGATTTCTGGATATGAGGTTTTAATCCATCAGCAAAGGCACTAGACCGCATTCTGTTTTGCACGGGGTCCACCTCAGAAAACCGCAGGTCCTTAGACATTTGTTCCATTCGGTTTGCAAATTTTTCCACTGACTCTGCCTTATCTTGTTTCATATCATGAATTTGGATAGCCTGATTGGCTAGTCTGGTCCTAGCCCAAGTCTCTAATAATTCACAGAAATGCTCTCCAGATTGATAGGTTTTTTGGTACTCTTCATCCCCATTGTTCGGGGGCTGGCAACTTCTTAGCCATAGTTGGCCAAAAAGAATCCCCTGCCTTAATTTGAGTAAGTCCAGAGAGGTCTCGCCATGTGGCAGAATGCTTTTCCTGATCTGTTCTAATGCCGTATAGAAGGGCATAGGATGTTGTTCGGGGTCGGTGAGAGAGTTTACCAGATTGGTGGCCTATGTGGGGTTGAAAGTCACGTATCTCCCCTGATGACTCATTTCACGGGGAGGCTAAGGGGTCGGAGCTTGTCTGGTCAGGACCTCTATTTGCCCAGCTAACCTGGCCACCTCTTTCTCTCTCTCTCTATCCTCCCTCCCTCTCTGCACTCCACACTGCCCCTGCCTCTCCCCCCCCCCCCCCACTGCTTCTCCTGGCAGGTGCATGAAGGAAGGGGGGCTAACAGGAGTGCTGACTGCTGGGTATTGTGAAGGTTTTGTATCTGCCTCCTCCTGCTGCTCTTTCTGTTTCCATGTCTCCACTCCCATTATGATTGGCACATTCAAGGGATTTAGGGCTACAGTAGAATGGGCAACCTGACCCCCGGCATGTAATATGTGCCATCTGCATTCAGCACAGGATACAAGGGAGTTACTGGTTGCAGTATTGTCCCTGTAGTCTGTCTGGCTGTGTCTTCACAGGGCTCCACTGTCTCGTCAAATGTTATTAATGGAGGGTCGGGGCAACTCGGAGTGGACTGTCTGTCACCCTGCGGTGGGGCTGGACAGGGCAGAGGACCATATGAACGGGGGGGTTGTAACTACGGAGCAGGGCTGGGTCGTCACAAAGGCCCTCCCACTTCTGGAAGGGTGGGGTCGGGAGGCACCACAAGCAAGACAGGTATCTCGGGCATCAGGATTCTGCTGACCACAATGTATGCACGTCCATCCTGCTGGTCCCCTCACTATCACCCCACTTGGTGGGTGGGGCCTCTCAGAGTGCAAATCACCAGATATTGCTCCACCGGTGCCATTATAGGGTGGCGGCACCCCACTTTGTGGCATATAGACATACATTTTCAGACCTTCATCCCATCTCTCTGGGCGGTCTGCTGTTTGCTGCCAAGCTTGCGCAGCACTCAGTAAGCCTTCATCACACACTTTTCCATGGCACTGAAACAAAAATTTTCTCCACATTGCGGAGTTTAACTCTCCGTTTTCATGTCCGCCAGCTATCTTCATCAGCTTTTTGTAATGTTTGACATGCTTACTCCCCTCTTCTTGGGCTACCAGATGATGAGCTGTATACTCGCCCTCGGCAGTGACTGCAACTGCCCCATGGATTTAACACTTACAACCAAGACAAAAGCAGGTGCAACGAGCCGGACACTGGGTTATTTGGGCATGCTATGCAGTGGGTCAGATTTAGGTGTGAATGAGTTCGTGACGCCAGTTGCAGCTTGCGCAGGTACTGTAGAAGGGCCCTTTAAGATGTTATAGCACACGTACTAGGTTAGGAATGCCAGAGGGGGATATTGTCTCTGTATTGTGTCAACGGTGTCTCCTACCTTGGTACGGCTGGACTCCTGTATCCTGGCTCGCATGCAACAAAATTGAGAGTGTTGTAGATAGAAGTAACGGAGGAATGATGGCATTCCACACAGAGAATAGGGTCCAACTTGTCTTTACTTGATGTTATATTATGCAGCTTTAGATCCATACAGTTTTACAGCAAGGAGTCTTGGGTCCCAGCAGGTATTGGCAATATGTGGCAGGAATTATATCTATATTCTGCATCTGAACATACGCCTTTAAGAATCTGGCAGGTATCTGTCTTCTGCTCTGTCTATCTTCTGCTTTGTTTGGGCCTGACTAGCTATGGAGGTACTTATCTTCTCCCTGTATTTGGAATCTGTACTTACAGGACTGCTCGCAGGGTATGGTGGTTTCTTCCTGGAGATCTGATAGTTCTGAAGATGGCTGCTTTCTTTGTCATCCAGCTGAGGTAAGGAACTCAGGCTGGGGAGATTGCTTTGGGCCTCAGGTTAGGCCTGAATCCTTGGTTGGGATCCCTGTTTCTGGGAGCTCCTATTCACACACAGCCTACCCCAACAGGGGGTGGCTGCACACTCTGCCTAGAACTTTCTGTCCTCCCTCTGAAGTAAGATGTGGGAACATTCCACTCCTCCTCAGATAGGGGAAGCTAGCCTGGAATGGTTTATTCCAGTCTAGGTATACTAACTGGCTTAATTCTGTCTGCCTATTGCTGCCACCTGCTGGTGTACATGGATATTACAGCATATATATAAAATACAGACATGGAAATGGCAGACAAAATCACTGCAAGGTCAGATTACACAAGATGACAACACATCTACACTTTAACATCATATAGCCGGGTGACAGAGTTTTAGTGACATACTCTGGGATGTTACATAGGCACCTTCTTTTTCAAACTCCCAAGCAGGGCTCACCCCTTGTGCAGGTTATTAACTGTGAATTCCCTGGCTACCACGTCTGGTCCGCCAGTCCAGGACTAACCCTCCGCCACTCCAGGCAGATAATTTATAGTCCTCCAGGGACTCCCCGGGGCCACACCCTCCATCACTAGGATAATTTAGTGGCCTCTAATTTGAGTCCCACCCGGGCTACCCGGGGTCACACCCTCCGTCACGAGGACAGATAAATCAGTAACCCTTAAATCAAGCCCCGTCGCGGAGCACCCCGGGGCTACACCCTCTTTCTGAACTGGACAGATAATTTAGTAGCCCCTTATGCGGCTCCGCCCCCCTGCCAGGGGAAATCTCTTGCTCTGCTTAACAGTTAACTGTGAAGGTGCCTGACACTAACCACACAGACAAAACACAAACACAGGAGAGCAAACTCAAAATATGGATTCTAGGAACTCAGGATTTTACATCAACCGAAGTTGCTACTACATACGCAACCTCAATAGCAGAACAGATTACCACAGCACAGTGGATCACAGCAAGAGGCAGATGAGGTAACCACATTTTCTCACCTTGTCTCTGAAGCTGCAGTCCTCCTCCTCAAGCGTGGTCCACCGTGTTCTTGGAACCTCAAACATCGGCTAGCGACGTTACTTCTCCCAAGTCCCACGTATTGGGCGCCAACTGATAAAGATGCCCCTAACTCAGGCCCGATCACGTTTGCTCTACCGCTCCAAATTCGTAGTAACCCAAGGGTTTTAAGTGCCCGGAAGAAAGTAACTATGACAGTATATTCTCTTTTATTACAGGAAGTACAGCAGTTTATAAAGTCATCGGAGGGGCATTCGCCCTGAGGCATGTGGCATTGTTAGCCGTGTAGCTAATCCTATCATGTGTAATACTGTCATTTGAGCTTTGTATCTAATCCTGCCATGTGTGATACTGTATTATGAGATGTGTATCTAATCCTGCCATGTGTGATACTGTGTGAGGAGATGTGTATCTAATTCTGACATGTGTGATACTGTCCTTTGAGCTTCGTATCTAATCCTGTTATGTGTGATACTGCATGATGATCTGTGTATCTAATTCTGCCATGTGTGAAAATGTTTCAGAGGATTTCAGAAGAGGAGAGTGCTGATCTTGTGGAGGTCACAGGATGAGAGTTACATAGTGGACGGACCAGGGTCCTCCTAGCAGCACAGAGTATTTCAGGAGAGGAGTGTGCTGATCTTGCGGAGGTCACAGGATGAGAGTTACATAGTGGAAGGAGCAGTGTTCCCAGCAGCACAATGCTCATTGTGCGTATTCTTTTTCAGGTGCCACAATGTGACAATATATGCATTTTTTTGCATGGACTCTGCACTTAATTAACCAGATAGTCAGCACCTTATTGCTTAGTTATTATGGACTGCCTCTGAGGACGTCAGCTTACGGTACATCACAAGCAGATCTAACATCACCGTTGCTCATTATGGACTGCCTCTGAGGACGTTAACATAAGTCACAAGCAGGTCTAAGATCATGAAGTGTGATCCCGCTGCTATTATGTGTATGGAGAGAGAACTGGCTCCACCTCCTTGTTTAGTGTGTCCTAAGGCAAGGGGTCCTGCCTTAAGGAAAATGTGTGTTTAGCTGCCAGTTTAGTCATCAAGGTGACCGTGTGAAAAGCTCTTTTCAGACCTTGGTGCTTTGAAGGGTTTACAGAATGAAGCCACCCTTCTGTTTGCGGGCGTATCAAAGAATGTGGAGGGATTACAGTATAATACACCCCGCACGCTCCATACTGTATATGACTATGGCCAAGTCACGGAGTGTTGAGCGCTTAGCGCAGTAAAGTAGTTAGTGAAGTAAATGTATTTGGTTTGGTTTGCTGTGAGAGGGAGAACCGTTTAAAGACACCCTACTCAGTCAGGAACCTAGTGGTAGCTGTCTTCTATGTTCGTCCATGTATGTCAATATATTTTCATGCAGCACGTTGCATTTTTCTAGGTACCCTGAGAGCATATTTATATAGTAAACCTAAGCACAAGCTGAGGGTGGCTTGACTCTTAAGTGCCGGGGAATGTAACGCCCCAGAGGTGCATTACCACCTTTTACACCTCTCCACTTTTTTTTATGGTTAATATAATGTCATTCTTTGCGTTAATTTCCAGGTTCTGCAAAATGTGTATATTTATTTCCATGTAACTGTTATGTTTGATGTATTGTACCTGGTTCACCAGCAGATGGCGGCATAATTGGTAGAGCTAGTTTACCCAGAATGGAACCTTCTTTTTATTCTGGCTCTCTCTGGGGAGAGAGAGGAGTCTAGTTAGTTAAAGGGAGTCTAGCCTATCCCCTGCCAAGGGTTAGGGTTGTGCTGCATGAGCTCGTCCATGCCGGGTGAGCCCTGCCTAGACCATCTAGAGCTCTGGACACAGAGGCCAAAGCCTGAAGCCTCATAAGCCAGGAGGATAAAGTTCCCTGGATAAAGAAAGCTGGAGACAGACCAGATGACAAAGTTAAGTTGCAGCATATAGCAAAGGAAAAGTTTCTATTTAATCCTGACAGCACAGCAGAGCCAGAGAGCAACAGATGTAGCAGATCTGAGTGTCTTTGCCTGACAGTTTCATGCCAAAGTCTGCTGGTGGCCAAGATAAAGTTGGAAGATTGTTGCCTGATAAAAGTTTATTCAAGTAAAGCTGTTATCAAGGTTATCAAAAGGTCTGGACTCAATTTATTTCTTCACCCCACCATTCAACTACCCCTTTTTCTGCATCGGACGGCCACGCTTGGGGTTCTTGGATATCCAGGTAGGAGCATCATGACACGTGCACAGCCACATCTAAAGGGACATTGTAGGCTACCCTTACACCACTCTGGCATTCCTAGAGGACGTCCTTGCTGTATAGTGGGGCTGAACCCACAGCATATAAGACTTCTCTGGCTGAGGGAACAGAAAAGGACAGAGGCAGATTGAGGACAGGTGAGGGCACAGGGCCTGCTCCTGGGCCATGTCAACTAAGGGTTGTGTCTGACAAACCCACCGACTCTTGGCTGGGAGTGTCTGATGTCACTTGGGATGAATAGTGATGAGCGGCATAGGCAATATTCGTTTTCGCGATATTTCGCAAATTTTTTGTATAATATTCACAATAATTTCACGAATTCTAGAATTCTTTATCTCCAGTCATTATTTTTGTGATTGCGCAAATCGGCACTAATGATGCACACATTTTTCGAGCAATAAATGCAACTTCACATTTTCAGGTCTGAGTAGATATTACGGATTGGTGCACTAAGTATTTCTGGGACAGCACTATGTCCGTAGCATGTATGTATGGACAGCAGGGAAACAGTAATTCCTATCACACTACCTAACACCCTGCACTGGAACCTAACAGCTACACTATATCACTATCTAACCTACACTGACTATCTCCCACTGACTATCTGTATTATATATCATCTAACTCACTATCTAATGTAATTGGATAAGGAATAGGATCCAGATGAAAGCACAGAGCACAGCAATGTCACTGCTCTCTCTCTCTTAGAACTGCAAAAAAAAAAACAGCAGAAAATGGCTGTCGGGAGTTTCTTATATAGTAAAAGGGTAGGCAACTTTCCTATGGGTTGCTAGGGATGTTTCTAAGCTCTGACAAAGATATTGCAGCCTTCTCATTGGACCACAAGAAATATGGGAGGTTACTGATGAAAAAATATATATATCAATTACAAATATAAAGCACTATATTCTACATCTTCGTGAATTCTCGAAGTGCCGATATTCACGATACAAATTTGCGATTAGAATATTCGCGATCAACACTAGGGACTAGGTGGATGACCGAGTCAACAATTCAAGAACTGCTGGGTTGCTGGTCAAGACACGACCGCTAGATGGCCCGGGAGCTCAGGCCTCTCACTGCGACTCCTGCTGCCACGGCCCCTTACTCTTCTGCGACCTGTGCCTGCGCCAGAAACATTTAGGCCTCTGCCAGGACCCTGTGCAGGCCCTGGCACTTCTCTGTCAGAGATACTGTTAGATCAAATAAATAAATAAAAAGGAAATTAAAAAACCTTAAAAAGTCTGTAATTCTCTCACTTCACCACACAACAGCTAAGAAGCCCTTTTCCCCCCACTAATACACACAGAAAAGGGCTTTAGAACATATAACTGCATCGCTGAACGGCAAATATATATTTCTTTTGACACTATTACACTTCAAAAAGGGCTTTAGAACATATAACTGCACCGCTGAATGGAAAATATATATTTCTTTTGACACTAAAACACACCAAAAAGGGCTTTAGAACATATAACTCCAACGCTGAACGTCAAATATATTTTTCTTTTGCCACTAATACACACCAAAAAGGGTTTTTGAACATATAACTGCACCGCTGAACTGCAAATATATTTTTCTTTTGACACTTATACAAGCGAAAAAGTGCTTTAGAACATATAACTGCATCGCAGAACGGCAAACAATATATATTTTTTTTACACTAATACACGCCAAAAAGGGCTGTCATTTTCACATTTAACCACACAATACAGGCCAAAAAATGCTTTAGAACATATAACTGCACCGCACAAGGGCAAATAAGATATAGAAATATTTCCTTGTAATAAACCCTGTTAATGGCTGTATCAAACAGCACTTGCACCCAATAACAAGAACAGTTTGCTGGAATTACATGGCTGTATAATGGCAGTTTGGGTCCCCAGTCAGTGCAGCAAGGTGTAATAGGATTGTTCCTATTACCCAGGCTGTAACCTCCCCTACTGAACCCTGTTCTGCATAAATGCCGTGGAATGATTCCTCCCTATCATTTTCCCTACACCTTGAATAATCTTTTCCTGCACTTGAAAATCTTTTTATTTTTTGCACAATGACGTTTTTTTTCTAGCACTGTCCCTAGCGCCTGCTGACATTTCTCCCTGCACTAAGTACACTGGAAAATGGCAGAATCCAAGATGGCTGTGGCTATTTATAGGGCTGTGACCTCACAGGGCTGTCTGTCTGCTGATTGGCTGCTTGCATGGCATTATGGGTGATTCCGCATTCCCAGAGTTTCTTTCTCCATGTCCTCATACGTGCAGCAGCAATTTTAGGAAAAAATGTGATTCATTACCGTGAAGCGTAAGGAAATTCGCATCCAGTGCGAATCAAAATTTTCCTGAAATTCGGATCGATTTCCACTTTGTCAACTTTGATTTGCTCATCTCTAATTACAGTACATGACAGCCCCATGCTCCATATACGACTATGGACACGTCGTGGAGTATTGAGCGCTTAGTGCAGTATATTTGGTTTACTGGTTCACTGCGAGAGGGAAAACCGTAGTTAGACTCCCTACTCAGGCAGGAACCCAAAGGTAGCCATCTTATATGTCAGTCTATGTATGTGTATTTTCATGCAGCACATTTTTCCCTGGGTGCGCTTAGAGTATATATATACAGTACAGACCAAAAGTTTGGACACACCTTCTCATTCAAAGAGTTTTCTTTATTTTCATGACTATGAAAATTGTAGATTCACACTGAAGGCATCAAAACTATGAATTAACACATGTGGAATTAT
Organism: Bufo bufo; assembly: GCF_905171765.1. Taxonomy (NCBI): domain Eukaryota; kingdom Metazoa; phylum Chordata; class Amphibia; order Anura; family Bufonidae; genus Bufo; species Bufo bufo. Next base: position 832,746,275 of record NC_053389.1, read on the forward strand.
ATACATAACAAACAAGTGTGAAACAACTGAAAATATGTCATATTCTAGGTTCTTCAAAGTACCCACCTTTTGCTTTGATTACTGCTTTGCACACTCTTGGCATTCTCTTGAATATGACCTAGTGTTCAACTATGCTCTTATCTGTTTCTTGCACTTTACTGTACTCCTGCTCCACATGGCAAACGTTGCTGCACTCTCAAACCTCACTTTCAGTCTTTGTGGCTTGAAGCTCAGGTCAACATGACCGTAGTCCACCTCCGATCACGAGAGGAAGGTAATTCATAAAAAAAACATGCACTGCTTTCATGAATATAGAGATTGTAGGGTGTAATACTCCAACACATAATAGACACAAAAGTTTAACCAATCAACCTGTGCTTTTGTATGTATTGCTGTGTAATTTGTACCCTTGGTACCAACTGTACTCTACTGTTAGTTGACAGGAAAGGTAGAAATCCCACAAGTAAATACAGTTAAAGGGCAGAAGACATTTTGCTTTTGAGCTTCTTAAAGGCCTGTCTAATGTCTCTATTACTCAGACTGTAAATCATAGGATTGAGAAGCGGAGTCACTACAGTGTAGAATAGGGAGAGGGTTTTCTTTACACTTTTCTTATTTGGAAATAAATAGATACTGAGAAGTGACCCGTAATATAAAGACACCACGGCCAGGTGAGAGCTGCAGGTGGAGAAGGTCTTCTGCCTCCCACTCACAGATGGGATCTTCATTATGGTGATAATAATATACACATATGAGACCAGAATAACAAAAAATGGGCAAACTGCAAATGGTATGGCCAATATCATGTCTTCTACTTTCAAAAAAAATGGATCTGAGCAGGAAAGTTCAAGTAATGGATCAAAATCACAGAAAAAATGGTCAATGATGTTTGGTCCACAGAACCACAAAAAATTCATTGTTACCGATAGAGCCAATATAACAGCAAAAATCATCACCCAACACAAGAGAACGGCCTTCATACAAAATGTGAGGTCCATAACCATATTGTAATGTAGAGGGTTACAGATGGCCTGATACCGGTCATAGGACATCACACTCAGGAGAAGACTTTCTGAAGATTCTGAGGCTGAAAAAACATAAAATTGAATCAAACATCCAATAAAAGACACAAAACTGCCTTCATACAACACAACACGGAGCATGTTAGGTACGATGGTGATGGAGAGTAGAATATCTGTGACGGAGAGCTGTGTGAGTAAGAAGTACATGGGAGAGTGGAGAGATCTGCTGTAGGACACCACCAGAATAATGAGGAGGTTTCCAATTAGAGTCATACAGAAGATGATCAGAAGTAGAAGGAAGCAAAAAATCTTAATACTTTGTAAATTAAATCCCAAGAGGAAAATCTCAGTCACCACGCTGGAATTGCTGTGTGGCATAGTCAGGAAAAAAATATCTCCGTAGAAATTAAAAATGTAAAACAAGTAAATGATGGAATTTCTTCTCTGTAGATCTCTAGTGTGAAAGAGCTGCGATCATGTCATATGGACGATGGTCTTTATTCTCCTTGGATATTTATCAAAATGAGTAGATTTCTTGACTTTAATTAGCTTATAATAATGTATAAAAATAGTTTTTACGTTGAGTTCACCTTTTTTTATTCAAAACCAGTTAATGATCCGGGGAAAAAAATAATACAGTGTAACCGATTATAAGGAAACTTGAGAATGAATTTCATCTAAATATATAATTTATACTGTATATACAATCGCTAAAGACATATAAAAATATAAAATAAACAATGCAAAGCCTTACATAATAACACATATTGTGCAGATATTCTTATATATTTTTCAGCATACAACTATTCTAGTTAAGAACAGAACAGAACATCCAAAAAATAACTACATCTTTGTTCCTTTAAATGCCAGAGTAGATCAGAATAAATCCCCTATGTACATTTCTGGTAATAAACAAATAATATACATTGATGTGTGAATCTGAGTCTGGAAGACTTCAATTCTTCTTTGTGTAACAGAGAAGAAAAATGTTCTTGTCTGAGATATAGACGAGACATAAGGGTATTTCTGGGTGATCCTTTTATAGATGGAACGTTACAAAAACAGGTGACATAACAAAGCCGGGGAGATTTCACTGATGGTCTCTCCTGGGAACATTTTAGAATATGAAACAAGAAATAAATTCATAGAATTATCCACAGATAAAGAAAAACTTTAAATTGACTTTTTCAATGGTTTTTGCTGTGTTAATAATACTGAAAACTTCAAAAACCTGGTGAAAGCAACTTCCACAAGGGTCAACATTCTAACAATCTATAATGTCTAGGGAAATGAAAATTACATTATGCTAAAGGTTTTAAAAGAAAGGGTCCCTCCCACACATTTGGTGGCCAAAAATTTGAATCGGCCGGTTCGCCAAATTTTCTGAAAAGATTCGATTTGATCCGATCTGAGCCTGTGTAGTGGTGTAGAACATTGTGTCTTGCAGTAACACGCATAGGGAGTCTGCTGTGGTAGTGAAATAATACTGTGAGTCAGTATGACATGCAGATGACAGGCGTCGCTCTTAGAATCACTGCACACTTCACTTATTTGGTCAGTTACGGGGCCAAAACTGACCAAATAACTCAAGTATGAACTCTGCCTTACAGGTCGATGTTAGCACCAAGAAAAAGTGCACTCCTTTTACACCGCCGTCAGCAGATTCCACATAGATGTCTCCAGAACCTGTTCTATTAAACGCTTATTCATAGAGCTCCACTGACAGAGTGGAAAGGGTGTCAGCAGTAAGCTAGTGTTGATGTCACTGATTATTTTTACCTTCCTCTGATCCGTCAGAACAATAACCCCCAAAAAACTGATCCTGTCTGTGGGGCATCCGCCATCACTCGGTCAGTTTTTGGTCAGTAATCCATCAGTATTGCTAAAGCCAAAATTAAACAGGAGTGGATCCAAAACAGCGATGACACGTAAATGGAATATTTGCATGTCTTCTGTGTTTTGTACCCACTCCTGCTTTTGGATACCAAATCACAAACCAATTCTGATCATACAGGCCTTAGAGCTTCTACACAGACAGGATCCGTTGAGCGTCTAAATTTTCCGTCCTTCTGACAGATCAGAAAAAGGGTTAAAATAAATGATATTGTCAACCAGGCCAAAAAGGCAAAATATTGGCCCAGTCATAAAGTGGGGAGGGTGGGAGAACAGCTTGAGAAGTCCACAAAGTGGTCCAATGACATAGTGTTGAGGTAGCAGCAGCATGAGGAGACCACAGAGGGGCCCAGTGAAATAGTGAAATAGTGGGGAGGTGGCAGCAGCACGAGGAGACCACAGAGTGGCCCATTTACATAGTGTACAGGGTGCAGCAGCATAAGGAAGCCACAGAGTGTCCCAGTGACATAGTGTTGAGTTAGCAGCAGCATGAGGAGGCCACGGACTGGCAAGGTGACATAGTGTGGAGGTGAGAGCAGAAGCAGCATGAGGAGGCCACAGAGTGGGACATAGTTTGAGTTAGCAGCAGCATGAGGAGGCCACATAGTGTGGAGGTGGCAGCAGCAGCATGAGGCGGCCACAGAGTGGCACAATGACAGAGTGTGGAGGTGGCAGTAGCAACATGAGGAGAGCTGAGTGGTGAGGTGGCAGCAGCATTAGGAGATCACAGAATGACCCGGTGAGAGTGTGGAGGTGGCTGGCAATAACAGTACCCGCTGACGATGGTGGGTGTAAGAAAGAGCACTTGGCATCAGATGTGTGGCATCAGGCGGGTGACAGCATCAGAATAGTAGCTGAGGCAGGTAGCCAGAAGAAACCGGTCTCTTTTGTCAAGGTTTGGGTGAGGCAGCATGGATTATCTAATCTTATGCATCAGGAATTGGTGGGTGGAAATCCTGGCTGATCCACGCCTGATTTATCTTGACAAAGGTTAGTCTCTAGGGTTGAGCAAACCCAAACTGTAAAGTTCGGGGTTCGTACCGAACTTTACGGTGTTCGGCACCCGAACCCGAACATTTCAATAAAAGTTCGGGTTCGGTGTTCGGGTAATATTAATATACCATCGGATCTGAGTTTTCTCCAATCCGATGGTATATTTTAACTTGAAGCATCCCCATCACCATGGGAACGCCTCTATGTTAGAATATACCGTCGGATTTGAGTTAGATCGTGACAACTCAGATCCGACAGTATATTCTAACACAGTGGCGTTCCCATAGTGATGGGGATGCTTCAAGTTAGAATATACTGAGAACTGTGGACATAACGGCCTCCTGCTGCCTGGCAGCACCTGATCTCTTACAGGGGGCGGATCACAGCACCCTGTCAGAGGTCGGTTGCCGCCGGGCAGCAGTGCGCCCCCCCGCCCCCCCACTATTAAAATCATTCATGGGCAGTGCGCCCTAACCCCCCCTCACCAGTATTACAATCATTGGTGCCAGTGCGGATCCCCCCCTCCAAACATTATTGCTGGCAGTGCGCTGACAATCCCTCTTCCCTGTAATAATCATTGCTGGCAGTGCGCCCTCAATCCCCCCTCCCTCCCCCCGTATTAATCATTGCTGGCAGTGCGCCCTCAATCCCCCCTCCCTCCCCAGTGTTAATCATTGCTGGCAGTGCACCCCCTCCATCATTGGTGGCAGCAGAAGTTCCGATCAGAGTCCCAGAAGTGTAATGCTGGGGCTCCGATCGGTTACCATGGCAACCAGGACGCTACTGAAGTCCTGGCTGCCATGGTCATTTAGTCAGCATTGTACTTACCTGCGCTGGGGCCGCCGGGCGCTCATACTTCTCAAACTCACAGGTCTGTGCGGCGTATGCTTATAGCAATGCTGACTAACTGACCATGGCAGCCAGGACTTCAGTAGCGTCCTGGTTGCCATGGTAACCGATCAGAGCACCAATGATGGGGGGGCGCACTGCCAGCAATGATTAATACTGAGGAGGGAGGGGGGATTGAGGGTGCATTGCCAGCAATGATTAATACTGGGGAGGGAGGGGGAATTGAGGGCTCACTGCCACCAATGATTGTAATACTGGTGAGGGGGGGGTTAGGGCGCACTGCCCATGAATGATTTTAATAGTGGGGTGGGTGGGGGGGCGCACTGCTGCCTGGCGGCACCCGACCTCTGACAGGGTGCGGCACTTGAGGGGTTAATTGTGTGGATCACAGTGCCCTGTCAGAGGTCAGGTGCCGACAGGCAGCAGGGGGCCAGTATGTATGCGCCTGTTGGTATACTCTAACTTCAAGCGTCCCCATCACCATGGGAACGCCTCTGTGTTAGAATATACCATCATATTTGAGTTTTCACGATCTAACTCAGATCCGATGGTATATTCTAACCACCAGGCGTTCCCATGGTGACGGGGACGCTTGTGGGGAGGAGTATGCCAAAGGGGATTAACTGTACTGATTGGAGGGGAAAAAAAAGACGAATATTCAAAAAAATGTCAAAACGAATATATTCGCTATAGTGCTATATATTTGTTTTTTAGAATATTCGTCTTTTTTCAACATCTAAAGTCATGATTTCTCCCTGCTTCTTGCTTGTGGGCCAATGACTCATTGACCACAAGCATTTTAAGCAGGGAGGAATCATTTGTTCAGATGTAAAAAATGACGAATATTCGATATATAACGAATATATGGCAGTATATTCGTAATATTCGCGAATTATCGAAGTTGCGATATTCGTTATTAATATTCGCTATTCGAATATTCGTGCTCAACACTACTGGTAAGTGAAAGGTCTGTTTGGCGCATTGCTTATAGCACAGACCTGTCACTTACCAGTAGGAGGAGCGCCCGGCCGGCCACAGACAGCGCACGTAAGTATAATGCTGCTAAAAGTGCTAAGTAACCATGGCAGCCACGACTGCAGTAGCGTCCTGGCTGCCATGGTAACCGATCGGAGCCCCAGCGATTAAACTGGGACTACGATCGGAACTGCCACCAATAATGGGGGGGGTTGTTAACCTGTGGCCACTGCCACCAATGATTTTAACCACCTCAGCTCCCCTAGCTTAAACACCCTTAATGACCAGACCACTTTTTACAATTCTGCACTACACTACTTTAACGGGTTAATGCTCGGTCATACAACTTACCACCCAAATGAATTTTACCTCCTTTTCTTCTCACTAATAGAGATTTCATTTGGTGGCATTTCATTGCTGCTGACATTTTAACTTTTTTTTGTTATTAATCGAAATTGACCGAAATTTTTGCAAAAAAATGACATTTTTCACTTTCAGTTGTAAAATTTTTCAAATAAAACTACATTTCTATATAAGTTTTTCTCTAAATTTATCGTTCTACATGTCTACATGTATATTTATTGGTTTGCGCAAAAGTTATAGCGTTTACAAACTATGGTACAAAAATTTGAAATTTACAAATGAATTTCCGCATTTTGAAGCAGCTCTGACTTTCTGAGCACCTGTCATGTTTCCTGAGGTTCTACAATGCCCAGACAGTAAAATCACCCCACAAATGACCCCATTTCAGAAAGTAGACACCCTAAGGTATTCGCTGATGGGCATAGTGAGTTCATAAAAGTTTTTTTTTTTGTCACAAGTTAGCGGAAAATGATGATTTATTTTTTTATTTATTTTTTTCTTACAAAGTCTCATATTCCACTAACTTGTGACAAAAAATAAAAACTTCCATGAACTCACTATGCCCATCACGAAATACCTTGGGGTGTCTCCTTTCCAAAATGGGGTCACTTGTGGGGTATTTATACTGCCCTGGCATTTTAGGGGACCTAAAGCGTGAGAAGAAGTCTGGAATCCAAATGCCTAAAAAATGCCCTGTGAAATCCTAAAGGTGCTCTTTAGAATTTGGGCCCCTTTTGGCACCTAGGCTGCAAAAAAGTGTCACACATGTGGTATAGCAGTACTCAGAAGAAGTAGGGAAATGTGTTTTGGGGTGTATTTTTACATATACCCATGCTGGGTGAGAGAAATATCTCTCTAAAAGTCAACTTTTCTCATTTTTTTATACAAAGTTGTCATTTTAGAGAGATTTTTCTCTCACCCAGCATGGGTATATGTAAAAATACACCCCAAAACACATTGCCCTACTTCTCCTGAGTACGGCGATATCACATGTGTGAAACTTTTTTGCAGCCTAGGTGCGCAAAGGGGCCCAAATTCTAATGAGAATCTTTACGATTTCACAGGGCATTTTTTACGCATTTGGATTCCAAACTACTTCTCACGCTTTAGGTCCCCTAAAATGCCAGGGCAGTATAAATACTCCACAAGTGACCCCATTTTGGAAAGAAGACACCCCAAGGTATTCCGTGAGGGGCATGGCGAGTTCATAGAAGTTTATTTTTTTGGCACAAGTTAGCGGAAAATGATATATTTTTTTTTCACTAACTTGTGACAAAAAATAAAATTTTACATGAACTCGCCATGCCCCTCACGAAATACCTTGGGGTGTCTTCTTTCCAAAATGGGGTCACATGTGGGGTATTTATACTGCCCTGGCATTTTAGGGGCCCTAAAGCGTGAAAAGAAGTCTGGAATATAAATGTCTAAAAATTTTTACGCATTTGGATTCCTTGAGGGGTATGGTGAGTTCATGTGAGATTTTATTTTTTGTCACAAGTTAGTGGAATATGATACTTTGTAAGAAAAAACAAAAAAACTAAAATCAATTTCCACTAACTTGTGACAAAAAAAACCATCTCCTATGAACTCGCCATGCCCCTTAAAAGTGATCATTATAGCGCCGCAGTGATTTTATAGTGTTTTTGCAGTGATCAGAAAAAAAAATATTCTGTCACTGCGGTGGGGCGGTCTGAACGCAAGTGTGCGCACAAGATCAGGCCTGATCCGGCGAACACTGCGTTTTTTGTAGAGCCTATAGAACATGTCCTATTCTTGTCCGCAATTGAGGACAAGAAAAGGCATTTTCTATATAGTTCTGGCAATGTGCGGATCTGCAAAATGCGGAAAGCACATTGCCGGTGTCCGTGTTTTGCGGATCCGCGGTGTCCGTGTTTTGCAGATCCGCGGATCCGCAAAACACATACGGACGTCTGAATGGAGCCTTACAGGGGGGGTGATCAATGACAGGGGGTTGATCAGGGAGTCTATATGGGGTGATCACCCCCCTGTCATTGATCACCCCCCTGTAAGGCTCCATTCATACGTCCGTATGTGTTTTGCAGATCCGCGGATCCGTGGATCCGTGGATTCGCGTATCCGCAAAACACATACGGACATCTGGATGGAGCCTTACAGGGGGGTGATCAATGACAATGGGGTGATCAGGGAGTCTATATGGGGTGATCACCCCTGTCATTGATCACCCCCCTGTAAGGCTCCATTCAGATGTCCGTATGTGTTTTGCGGATCCACGGATCCGCAAAACACATACGGACGTCTGAATGCAGCCTTACAGGGGGGTGATCAATGACAGGGGGGTGATCAGGGAGTCTAAATGGGGTGATCAGGGGTTAATAAGGGGTTAATAAGTGAGAGGGGGGGTGTAGTGTAGTGGTGTTTGGTGCTACTTTACAGAGCTGCCTGTGTCCTCTGGTGGTCGTTCTAAGCAAAAGGGACCACCAGAGGACCAGATAGCATGTATATTAGACGCTGTTATCAAAACAGCGTCTAATATACCTTTTTGGGGTTAAAAAAATCGCATCTACAGCCTGCCAGCGAATGATCGCCGCTGGCAGGCTGTAGATGTACTCGTTTACCTCCGGTTCCTGTGAACACGCGCTCCTGTGTGCGCGCGTTCACAGGAAATCTCGCCTCTCACGAGAGGACTCGCCGGTGCGTCCAGGAGGAATAACAGGGCCGCCACCAGGACGCAATCCTGCCGCACTGGACACCAATGATTTTAATAGGGGGTGGGTGGGGGTTGGGGGGCCGCACTGGCCACCAATGATTTTAATACTGGGGAGGGAGGGGGGTCTGGCCCCTGCTGCCTGGCAGCACCTGATCTCTTATAGGGGGCTGAGATCTGCACAATTAACCCCTCTACCTACGGAAGTCAGAGCAATACTCCTCTACCGGCCGCTCTCCTTGTAGGAGTCTCCGTAAACTTGATTCAGCCAGTGCGACTCGGCCAGGGTCGTCATATATGAGACCCAAGGCCCCGAAAAACTCATCCACTGACCGAAGAGCCTGGGAATCAGAGGGTAAAGAGAATGCCCAGGACTGCGGGTCCCCGTGCAGCAGGGAAATAACAACCCCCACCCGCTGTTCTTCATTACCAGAGGAGTAAGAGCGCAGTTTAAAATATAATTTACAGGCCTCACGGAATGTCAAAAACTTGTCCCTTCCCCCAGAAAATCTGTCAGGGAGAGGGACCTTGGGTTCCGCAACAACCTGGTTACCAGTAGCAACCGCTGGGCTTGCGGTCAGTTGTAATTGCTGCTGTTGCTGGAGGACCGACGCCTTCAATCCTGCCACCTCCAAAGACAGGCCATGAAAGTGTTTGGACAGGGCAGCAATTGGATCCATACTGGATTCTAAGTAGGTAAAAATTATTATTATTTTTTTTTTTACCTACACAAAATAAGGGCCAGATATAATGTAGTGACCGGTGTCACGCACAGGGAGGGAAAAGGGAAAGCCCTGCCCAAGGGAGAGGGAAAGGTGGCGACCCCTGACTCACCTTGCGGCTGGCACCTGACTGCCCTGACGTCCCTAGACGGGTTCCTCACCCGTGCGGCGATCACGTGCCTAAACCCTGGCTTTCCCTAGAATGAGCCCTAGATAGTGAACGGGCTGGTGGGATCGCTAGTCCGCACCACTGACACTAAGAGGGAAACACCAGGGAGAGGACAGACAATACAGACAAACACATACACCCAGGTGGGCGACCACAGCAGACCACAAAGGTCCAGCAGGGATCCGGAGGGTAACGTTCTGGACCAACTACCAGAGAACGTTATGCTCCAGGTTTAGCTGCTGGTGAGTAGTTTCTTCACTAGATTGTTTAACAAAGCTGCTCATTATCAACTCCAGACTCAAGCTGCTGCTGATGGAGCTGGTACTGCTTCCACCCCCCCCCCCCCCCACAGCAGCCATGGAAGTGGAACGAGAGTGAAAAAGGCCCCCCTGGTCAGACCTGCGAGAGGATGGACGATGGCACACAAAGGCAGCGGCCAACTAACTACATATAATGTCTCTATAGTAGTTCAGTTTGTCCTCCCTCTGAGCGGGTGAAAAAAAGACCCCTATTTTGGACTAGTAGCAAGGATACAACAAGGTGGAGAGCCAGAAGTCATACTTCTGCCGAATAGTGACAATTCGGCTGTCACTACCTAAAGCAAGTGAGCATGCAGCAGGCCATTTGTGCAAGTGACTCGGAGGGACTCCCTGCCTCCATCTCCACTGCATAATGCCACGGTGTGCCTGGGTTATCTGCCTTGTCTTCCTCATCTCCCTCTTGCTCCTCCGGCTGCTCCTACTCCTCCTCTCCTGTCACCTGTGTAGAAAAAACACCCATTTACGCTACACATTGCTTGTGCTCAAATGTCCTCTTCCTCCTCCAGATCAGCCCCCACAGGGCTCATGTGGCCTTGAGATCTAGGCGCCATGTCTCCAGTCCCCTGACCAGCCAGACTTACCAGCATCTGTTCCAGGACATGAAGCAGTGGAATGATGTTGTTCATCCCGTAGTCCTGGCGACTGGCAAATAATGTGGCCTCCTCAAAGGGCCTGAGAAAACTGCAGGTGTCACGCATGAGCTGCCACTAGCTGACATCGAAGTTACACAGAGAAGTACTCTTGTCCGCTTGGATCATCAAGAAATCATTTATGGCCTTTCTCTGTTCGTATAGTCGTTCTGCCGCTGCAGCTCAAGGATTTTGTGCTTTGCGGTGTAAGAGTGGCTGAAGTGCATGCAAAGTTTCCTGGCCATTTTTAGGATGTCTTGCAAATTGGTGGAAGACTTCAGGAACCATTTGACAACCAGATTGAACACGTGCACCATGCTGGGCACATGGCTAAGCCCTCCATGATGCAGTGCCGACACCATGCTCTTCCCATTGTCGGTCACCATGATTCCGATTTTGAGTTGTCGCGGAGAAAGTCAGGATTCGATTTCTTGATTAAGGATGCGGAAAACTAGGTGTAGAACAACGTGACACCACCGTGCCCTGCACATGTAGTATGCTAGAGGAGCAGTTCGAATTGTTCAAGCAGTGGAGGCTAACGACATGGTGGAGAATGATGAGGCAGAAACGGACTTTGGCGCAGGACCCACAGCTTGAGAACTTGGAGGCGATAGTGGTGTCACCTGGCCAAGTTGCTGGTGTGGCTAAGCAGAAACCACATTTACCCTGTGAGCTGTAACGGACATATATTTTCCTTGACTATAGTTATAGCTCCACAAGTCAGCGCTGCCGTGCACACTGGTAGACACCGACAGGCTCAAAGACTGGCCCACCATCTGTTCTACATATGTGTGCAGAGCTAATACTTCCTTTTTCGCAAATAAATGACGTCTTGGGACTCTCCAACTTAGCTCAGAACAAGTCATCAGTTGTCTGAAAGGTGCAGATTCCACAACTTGGAAAGGGAGGGACTGCAGCACCAGCAACTTGGACAGTAGCACGTTCAGCTTCTGCGCCGTTGGATGAGTGCACACATACTGTTGTCTCTTGGCAATCAATTCGGTGAACAATTGCTGACAGAATGACTGGCGAGGAGGAGGAGGAGCAGGAGCATCAGGACTAGCAGATGATGGAAAGGACAGACAGCTCCCTTCGGCTGAGGTGGTGGAGCCTTGACTGCCTTGACTGCGGGTGCATGCTACTGGGTGGTGCAGCAGTTGCTGCGGTAGGCTGAACCACTACATCGGAGCAACGGTTCTCCCAGGCCACTTTATGGTGACGCTGCATATGTTGACGCAGGGCTGTGGTGACAACATTGGCACCCTGGCCACGCTTCACCTTCTGCCCACAGATTCGACAAATGGCCATGTTCACCTCCTCCGGCGGCTTAACAAAAAACTGCCACCCCGCGGAGTGGGTGATTTTACACCCAACACTCCGCAATGAATGACTGCTACGGCCACTGTCTCCGCGAACCCCTGCACCACTGCTTTCCGGGCAGGTAGGCTCCTGGGTGGTCTACAGCAGGCATGTTTGGCTCGCGAACTCCCACTTCTGCCACCCTGCTGACTCCCGGCCACGCTACCGACTTGCTGGCTACTTCGCCACTTTTAAATATCGTCCAGCATTTCTTAATTTTGTAAGAAATGCTTCAGAAGGAGCCAACAAAATATGGAGAGTTCTTGATGAAAGATAAAAGTTAAAAGGATTTAATTCGCATGGTTACAAAGTTTAGGAAGAAAAATAAAGTAAAACAGATGAATCTTAAAAGGTTACAAGCAAGCAATAAACCAATTTAAAATGAGTGAAAAAGTAATTCCCTTAAAGTAATGTGTATGTGTGAATCTGTGTGTGTAGAGAGCAACAGGTGTCTTGTCAAATAATGCTCTGCCAATGTCATGAGGCAAAGCCTTTTTATAGGTTGACTCTCCATAGAGTTACATTGTATCCTAAATTTACCATTCTAATAGACATAAACGGTTAACAAGTAAAACCCCTTACATCATGATTTTCTAAGTATTCCTTATTTGTAAAGCTAATAATAATATGCTGAGAAGGAGGATTCCTAACCTTCCCAAATACTATTGTCGTCTCAAGAACTGTCAAAATTGACACTTCACACAAGTGCTGACCTTTCATGGTCCTTAAAATACCCTATCCTACTAAAAAGTGTTAATATGTTATTTTACATTTCCCCCTGATTATGATTTTAAATCTAAATTTTTCAATCATACCCTTTTAATTTAACGCAATTATTCATCATTCGTATCACATTCGTATCACATTCATTCATTGACCATGTTATAGCACTTGGTTGATTGATCAATTTTTGATTCAGTATTCAATATAGAATTGGAATACTGAGTTCTTTTTAACATTTCTTTTAAAATGTTGTCTCCCTTATTTATTTCTTCCTTTATATTCCTATATGTTTTCCTAATCCTATACATAATAAAAATTTGATAGATAACACACAAAAATATCACAATAAATATAATAATAATAGGATGGGACAAAGTATTTCCAACTGCTGTTTGTGCAGAAGATTTTGTCCACATATTTACAGATTTCTTCAATTTTCCCCACCAAGATGTTCCAGACATAGTATTCCATTCATGTTCTATTTCTGATAATTGTCCTTGATGGTGATTAAATGCAATTTCAGCTTCTATTACTTGTTCGTTTAATATTTTTAAAAGACCTTTATCCTTTTTAATTTCTTCTGTCCACTTATCCCACGGAAATTTATCAATTTGAGTGAGATTGAATTGTATTGGAAGGATTTTCAATTGATTTGTATTTATGGAAGAAATATTAAGTCTTCCTAAATTCATAGAAATAGCTCTCAAATCTCCTTCCAAACAATATAGACCTCTTGTCAAATTCTCGTAATGTATACAAGAAGAAAAGAATGCAATGACCTTTTCTTTCTCAGACATCACTTGTACATAAACTTTGTTTAAACCAACTTGAGTTACCAAATTATGAATTGAGTACACATTCTCAATCCGTGCATGGAAAGAAGTTTGATTATGGAAACAAGAATGTTAAATCGCCTTATCTTGCTCCGGTAAACAGATTATTTTAGAAACAAAGTGTAGACATGAAGAAAGATCCAATTGTTCTATATGAGAAACATAATATGCAAATTCAGAATACATCTATCAATGTACACTCCCATGTACCTGTTCTATTGTTATGTGTGAATGTTCCTTGTAATTGAGTGAACTTTGTTTTGGGTCCTGCTGTTGCATGTAATTCAATGTGTGTATCATGTCTGAAGTGTAATTCAATACAACAGTTAACGCCATAACCCATGCAAAGACTTCCGGAAATGTCTCTGGAATTGTCTTGAATTTGTTTTTCCAGAAAATCCTCAAGATGAAATCTTCTTCTCCTTCGTGCAAGGATTGAAGTCTCTGTATCATGGTCACTCTTTTTATCATGAAAGAATTCTGCGAACGTAGTTGTGAACATCATCATCAACAATGCCATTCTCATCATGAAACTGTTTTTCTGAAGACATCTTTTTCCGTTGTAGAATGCATATTCCATGAAGAATTTCATTCCCTAATGAAGAAAAGCAGTATCATTATTTTGGTACATACAATTTACATTGATCAACATGTACCCACAATTTATGTTGTCTGCGAGTATTCTTTAAAGCATTCGGTGCTCTTTGAACCAAAATCATTACTTGTCCCATAGTATCAATGATTTCAAAGGGACCTTCCCAATTACTTTCCCAAGGTCCACTCTTCCTGAAGGTCTTAATCATTACAAAAGTACCTTTCACAAATTTAGAAGAGCGAGGTGGGATCATGCGTTGCATTTTGGATGCAGCATATGGAAGAATTGTACTTAAATTCTCTTGTAATAACTGTAACCACCTGGACCTTGCTACTGCAAGAATGGTTCGTTTTGGAAAATTAATGGCATTGTTCTTCCCGTCATCAATTCAAATGGAGTATATTGTGTTGTAGAGGAAACAGTTCCTCTTATACTCATCAGTACAAAGGGTACTGCAGCAACCCATGTATTCCCTTTGTCTAATAACATTTTTGCAATCCTTGTCTTAATTGTTCTGTTCATTCTTTCCACAATGCCTGCAGATTGTGGGTGATACGATACATGGAACTGTTGTTTTACGCCTAGAATAGCACAAACTGTTTGCATGATTTTACCTGTAAAATGACTTCCTCTGTCAGATGTAATCATTCTTGGGATCCCCCAAGTACAAAACACATGATTCATCAATGCCCTTGCTGTAGACAGAGCATCATCCTTCCTGACAGGTAAGATCTCTAGCCATTTTGAAAATACATCCACCACCACTAATGCATACCTCAGTCCATGTTTACCTGAAGGTAGAGGACCTATGTAGTCTATCTGTAATGTAGACCAAGGACCATCTGCAAGTGCAATTCGTAAAAGTGGAGGCTTTTGTCCTTTAGGTCGCGGGTTGACTTGAGCACAAATGAGACATGACTGAACAACATCTTGGACAGTCTTCTCCATTTTATCCCAGTAAAATTTCTCTTTGAGAACTCCTAACAATTTTTCCTGACCCAAATGACCTAAACTCTCATGATTTTGGGATAACAGGACGCAATTCCCCCTTATAGTCATGACACAAAACCCCGTTTTCACAAACAAAGGGAGGTTTTGGATCAACCTGAGAAGTAGCAATGGACGAATCCTTCACTTGTTCTTCTGCAAAGGAAGGCAAATGTGTGTCTGTTTTCCTAACTGGTAAAGCTTTCAAAGATTCAGTTTCTCCCTCCAATTTTCCTGTCCTAGCTGCTTCCTTAGCCAATGCATCTACTGTATTGTTTCCAATAACTAGTTCATGTTTGCCTTTTTTATGTGCGGGAACTTTGACTATAGCATACCCATTTGGATTTTTAGTAGCCAACTTGAACACTTCCTTGAGTGTATCACTATGAACCAGGACTTTGTTAGAGGAATCTACAAAACCTCTTTTCTCCCACACTGGTAAATAGTCTGTCAGTGATCTCACGACATATGAGCTGTCACTATAAATAAACAAGGGACTCTTGTTTTCTTTCTCATCAATTGTCAGTACTGTCTTGACAGCTTCTAACTCTGCTCTCTGAGCTGAATAGTGTCCTGGTACCCTATGCTGAACTGCATATCTTCTCTCAGGATACCAGATAGCATAACCTGAATAGTATTTTCCCTCTGACCAGAATCTTAAGCCGTCTACGAACACTGGTTCATCAACGTTCTCTGCATCTCTTCTAAAAAGAGATGAATTTGGTTCACAAAATGTCTCTAAGCATTCATGCACTTTCCCTTCATACTGCATTAGTTGAGGAAGTACATACTTGGCTTTGTGATCAATCTCAATTTGCTTTGATGATAAAGACAACAACCAATGTGCAAATCTTTGATGTGACACACCCGGGATGTTTTTCTCAAGGAGAAGTTTTAATGTGGAGTGAGGAGTCTGCAGAATGATTTTGTTAAATCCAACTATGTGTTCTATTGCCTTGACAGCAAAATGAACACCCACCAAATGTTTTGCACAAGTTTCAAACCCTTTTTCCACAGGTGTGAGAAGCTTGGAGAAATAGCCCAAAATCCGCCATTCTCCCCCTTGCAACTGCAAGAGTACAGCTGACACAGCCGTGTCTGAAGTATGAACCTGCAAAGCAAAAGGTGCCAGAGGCATAGCTGTTAAAAATGCTGGAGAGGTTTGCATATTTCGCTTTAAAAGTTCAAATGCCTTCTGTTGTTCCTCTTCCCATTGTCCAAAAGAGTCATCATCATTATTTTTCAAGAGATCATAAAGAGGTTTAGCTTTTTCTGCAAACCCTTCTATGAATTCTCTGGAAAAGTTTACCAGACCCAATAAATGTCTTAGAGCCTTGTGTGATGTTGGAATGGGAAGAGAAGAAATAGCTTCAATCCTTTCTTGAAGAGGCTGTCTCTTTCCTGGACTGATTAACACTCCAAAATATCTCACTTCATTTTGCAACAACTTGACTTTTTGGGTATTCAATTTCAAACCTGCTTCATGCAATAATGAAAACAATTCTGCTAAGAGAGACAAATGCAACTCTTTATCCTCAGTGGCTAAAAGAATATCATCAACATATTGCAACAGACAATCGGGTCTTGAAAATTTGGACAATACTTTTGCAACTGCCTGATGAAATATGCTAGGTGATAAATGAGCTCCTTGAGGCAATCTGCAAAATACATATATCCTAGTGCCAATATTCATATATTTAACCATGTACTCTTCCCCAAATATCTATCATATGGTCTGATTCAGATACCGATTTGCATCCTGACACTATTTCCTAGTGCCAATATCTGTATATATTAAACCATGTGTTCTTCTCCTACAACTGATTACATGGTCTGATCCAGATATTGACTTGCATTCCGACACCACTTATTCTGGCAGCACATTACCTGGTCATTCAGACTAACTATAGGTAGAGTGCAAACTTTAAGGACCAGCCGATTGTTACTGTGTACCAGCGCTTGTGTCTCTTATCACCTACGGGTGATATATTTACTCTCTATATATTTACCAAGGAGAACAATAGCTCCTTTTCAGACACTAAGCAGCAGGATCTCCCCACACAGGCAGACTTACACGTACCAATTCAATAGGAGCGCAGGGGGGTCTCTTTTTCTATGCAAAATACATATTGTTCATCCATGAAACAAAATGCAAACTTGTATTGACAACTTTTTGCAAGAGGAATGCTGAAAAAACCATTACTGATGTCTAAAACAGAGAAAAACTTTGCCTTAGCATTCAGTCACGCCATCATGTCATGAGTATCTGCAACAATGGGTGCCACATTTGGGGTATACTTATTCAGCAGTCTTAGGTCCAATAACATTCGGTATGAACCATCAGGCTTCACGGTACACCACAGTGGATTGTTCGTTACTGAATTAGCTTTTCTAATGACACCCTGATCAAGCAGTTCCTGTATGATTTTAGACATGGGACCAATTGATTCAGGTGGCAATTTGTACTGCTTTTGGGGAGGAGGATCTCTCCCCTCTACATTTACAAGCACTTCCTTCATTGTGCCCACCTCATTTCTGAATTGTGCCCACAAAGAAGGAGTACATTGTACAATTCCTTTTAAAACTTCATCATCACCAGTATCTGGCCACAAATGTTCTGAAGAAACAACTTCTGTTAAGCTAACAGTCCCAACATGACTGTATTCAGTGGGATCAATGACTACAGGTTTAGATCCATCAACATCTTTCTTTTCCGGAAGAAGCCAGATCTACTGGCGAAACGGTGTTGGGTCAGGAGTTGGCCGAGAGATCTTTGCGCCATTTTAAATGTCCTATTTTCCCACAATGATAGCATGTAACTTGTCCTCTGTGAAATGACACCTTTCCTTTCTGTTTGGAATATTCCCCTTTCATGGGAGGGTTTGATTTAAGATGACTTGAATTAGTTGCCTGTTTTTCATCCTTTTTTTGGACAGCAACAACTTTGGCCTTAACACTACTTTGTTTCATCGATCTCCTAATCTGATCAATAAATGTTGCTGCCTCTTGTAAACTAAGCTTTACTAATGCTAACTCCCTGGAGACTGGATCAAGGTATTTGAATCTTTTTACAAATGACTTTATCATTGAGGTGGGTTCAGAATCATCCTCAATTTCCATGACCATTCTATAACCCTGTTCAAATTTTATTAAGAATGCAAATGGATCATCCTGTAAAGTTGGCTTTAACATGTCAAGGATTTCAAATGTAGGAGTGGATTCTCCAGTAGTAAATAAAAGTAGTTGCCTTAATCGATCTGCTGGGGAACTATGTATTATTTCACGCTCATCATTTGTTCTTGGCGTGGTCTCTAATCTTCTTGCCATATGTGAAGGAATCCATACTTTAAATACTTTATTTTTCTGCTCATTATTAAGGTTAAACTTATCAGTATTAGATTCAAAGATATCAGCATTGTGAAATGCATCCATCTTATCATTATAAGTTGGGATATCTTTAGTAATTTTCATTAACTGATCATGTATTTTTAAATTTAGTTTGGCGGCCCTATCATGTAATTTCCTCCTCTTGATTTCCTCAGCCTCTATGTCTTCATCTACATCAGCTGGACTAGTATCTGGAAGGAAGAACGCACCCGTATCTTTGTCACTTTTTGTAAGAACAGAAACTGTTTTTATACTGTGGCGTAATTTTGATATTAGTTGTGTCCTAGTTTCCATCTGATCTTCCAGATCTTCTATGTGTTGTGCCAAAATGTGACAATTTAGACACTCATTAAAATCAACCTCCTCTAAATGTTCTTGTGTGTCAGTATTATGTGTATCTTTATTATTCACACATTTACTATGTGTCTGATTCTGTGGCTGCCTGTCTTCAAGAACTAATGTATTGAATATTTTGACCATATGTAACACATTTCTAAGTTTCTTCTGTAATTTATCTATACATAATAACTTTTTATCAATTCTTTTGTTCTCCTCTTCACATTGACTATATAAACTTGCCCATAGTTTTGCATTAGTATGACTACCCACAACTCTAAACTCCAATTTACTTTTATCAGAATAAGAATCAAGAAATTCCATTACTTATTCAGGTATAATGTCCTCGATGTCCCCTTCACGTCTTGTTTCACAGTCTATGGAAGGATCCCTGTGTAGTTTCTTCACAGGCCTACGTCTGTAATACGTCTGGGAAGTGACACTTTGAACACGTGCAACAGATGTATGGCTCACTCCTTCTTCTATAAGTTTGTTTTTTGTTGATTTTCCTGAAGCTTGTTATAATAATTACTTAGTAGACCCTCCTTTGCAAACTGAAGGAAAATCAGAAAAAAATCCGATGCTGGCTCGCCATTTGTTAAATATCGTCCAGCATTTCTTTTTTTATTTTTTTTTTAAAAGCTTTATTGCAAAATAGATATCAGTTACAGTTACATCAAATCATTGAGAAGAGGGAGGTGTGAGCTCCCGTTATACATAAATTGTTTTACATAGATTGTTTAGTGGCAATTAATAAGCAATAAGCAACATAACAACAAAAAAGGATGTATGTAAACAGAGCTATAATGTATGGAGTACATATCCGCAAATAGAAGAAGGTCCACAGTTTTGAGGAATACTGTGAAGCAGGGTAGTGAGGATGAATTTATCCATGGAAATCTCTGTAGGATCTCCATTTTTCCCAGAGGGTTGTAAATTTGTGGTGGGACCTGTTTTCCCAAGCTGCTATCTCCTCAAATCTATATATCGAGTCAACTTTATTGAACCAGTGGTCCAGAGAGGGGATATTTTGTGATAGCCAATGTGTAGGGATTAGGAGTCGAGCGGCTACAATTAAGATCTTGAATATGGGAGGGAGTTTTGTCTTATGGTCAAGATGCAGTCCTAGTAGAGCTAAAACTGGTGACGGGGTGACATTTGATTTGCAAATTTCGTTGCATTTTTTAAAAATATTGGTCCACCAGTCAAAGATCAGAGGACAGGTCCACCAGATGTGGAACATTGTTCCCAGTTCTTCTCCACATCTCCAACAGACGTCAGAACCATTGCTGCTGAAACGGCATGTGACATCAGGTGTTTTGTACCATCTAGTTAACACTTTATATCCATTTTCCTGGATTCTGGTACATCTTGAG
Organism: Bufo bufo; assembly: GCF_905171765.1. Classification (NCBI taxonomy): domain Eukaryota; kingdom Metazoa; phylum Chordata; class Amphibia; order Anura; family Bufonidae; genus Bufo; species Bufo bufo. The sequence goes on from NC_053389.1 coordinate 832,766,492, forward strand.
GATGTGTGTGGTATTTTAAAAAGAATGTGTTGTTCCTCACATGAGAAGTGAGTATTCAAGTCCCTTTCCCATAAGGTTATAAAGCTAGGTTTGGGAGGTAGGATCGCCGTGTTGAGATATTTATATAATAGTGATATAGCTTTCCTCGGGGGAGAAGGGCTGTGGATGAGGCTCTCAAACCATGGGAGAGTTGGGTTGGGAAGGCCTATGCCCCCTTGAATTCTGGATCTCTGGAGGGTATTAATATTGATCCTTTTTACCGTTCCATATGAAGGAGCGTATGGATTGTCCCAGTGATTGAAAAAAGGAGTTAGGTATAGGAATGGGGAGTACCTGGAGAAGGTATGTTAATCTAGGTAGGACGAGGGACATGACCATGTTTTTACATCCAAACCAAGAAAGTAAAGGGGGGTTTAAAGCTTCTAGTTGACATTTAATAGAACTAAGCAGGGGGATGTAGTTTAGTTTAAACAGTGATGCAATATCAGGGTGGATCTTGACTCCTAGATATGATATATGGGGTGAATCCCAGTTAAAGGGGGAGGAGAGAGCTAATTTAATTTTTTGTTTCTGATTAACCACTTCAGCCCCCATAGCTTAAACACCCTTAATGACCAGGCCACTTTTTACACTTCTGACCTACCCTACTTTCATCATTTATTGCTCGGTCATGCAACTTACCACCCAAATGAATTTTACCTCCTTTTCTTCTCACTAATAGAGCTTTCATTTGGTGGAATTTCATTGCTGCTGACATTTTTACTTTTTTTGTTATTAATCGAAATTTAACTATTTTTTTGCAAAAAAATGACATTTTTTACTTTCAGTTGTAAAATTTTGCAAAAAAAACGACATCCATATATAAATTTTTCTCAAAATTTATTGTTCTACATGTCTTTGAAAAAAAAAATGTTTGGGTAAAAAAAAAAATGGTTTGTGTAAAAGTTATAGCGTTTACAAACTATGATACAAAAATGTGAATTTCCGCTTTTTGAAGCAGCTCTGACTTTCTGAGCACCTGTCATGTTTCCTGAGGTTCTACAATGCCCAGACAGTATAAACACCCCACAAATGACCCCATTTCGGAAAGTAGACACCCTAAGGTATTCGCTGATGGGCATAGTGAGTTCATAGAACTTTTTATTTTTTGTCACAAGTTAGTGGAAAATGATGATTTTTTTTTTTTTTTCTTACAAAGTCTCATATTCCACTAACTTGTGACAAAAAATAAAAACTTCTATGAACTCACTATGCCCATCAGCGAATACCTTGGGGTGTCTTCTTTCCAAAATGGGGTCACTTGGTGGGGTAGTTATACTGCCCTGGCATTCTAGGGGCCCAAATGTGTGGTAAGTAGTTTGAAATCAAAATCTGTAAAAAATGGCCGGTGAAATCCGAAAGGTGCTCTTTGGAATATGGGCCCCTTTGCCCACCTAGGCTGCAAAAAAGTGTCACACATCTGGTATCTCCGTACTCAGGAGAAGTTGGGCAATGTGTTTTGGGGTGTCATTTTACATATACCCATGCTGGGTGAGATAAATATCTTGGTCAAATGCCAACTTTGTATAAAAAAATGGGAAAAGTTGTCTTTTGCCAAGATATTTCTCTCACCCAGCATGGGTACATGTAAAATGACACCCCAAAACACATTGCTCAACTTCTCCTGAGTACGGAGATACCAGATGTGTGACACTTTTTTGCAGCCTAGGTGGGCAAAGGGGCCCACATTCCAAAGAGCACCTTTCGGATTTCACCGGTCATTTTTTACACATTTTGATTTCAAACCACTTCTCACGCATTCGGGCCCCTAAAATGCCAGGGCAGTATAACTACCCCACAAGTGACCCCATTTTGGAAAGAAGACACCCCAAGGTATTTCGTGATGGGCATAGTGAGTTCATGGAAGTTTTTATTTTTTGTCACAAGTTAGTGGAATATGAGACTTTGTAAGAAAAAAAAGAAAAAATCATCATTTTCCACTAACTTGTGACAAAAAATAAAAAATTCTAGGAACTCGCCATGCCCCTCACGGAATACGTTGGGGTGTCTTCTTTCCAAAATGGGGTCAGTTGTGGGGTAGTTATTCTGCCCTGGCATTCTAGGGGCCCCCCTAATGTGTGGTAAGTAGGTAAATGACCTGTGAAATCCGAAAGGTGCTCTTTGGAATGTGGGCCCCTTTGCCCACCTAGGCTGCAAAAAAGTGTCACACATCTGGTATCCCCGTATTCAGGAGAAGTTGGGCAATGTGTTTTGGGGTGTCTTTTTACATATACTCATTCTGGGTGAGAGAATTATCTCGGCAAAAGACAACTTTTCCAATTTTTTATACAAAGTTGGCATTTGACCAAGATATTTATCTCACCCAGCATGGGTATATGTAAAATGACACCCCAAAACACATTGCCCAACTTCTCCTGAGTACGGCGATACCAGATGTGTGACACTTTTTTGCAGCCTAGAAGCGCAAAGGGGCCCACATTCCTTTTATGAGGGCATTTTTAGACATTTGGATCCCAGACTTCTTCTCACGCTTTAGGGCCCCTAGAATGCCAGGGCAGTATAAATACCCCACATGTGACCCCATTTTGGAAAGAAGACACCCCAAGGTATTCCGTGAGGGGTCACATGTGGGGTATTTATACTGCCCTGGCATTCTAGGGGCCCTAAAGCGTGAGAAGAAGTCTGGAATATAAATGTCTAAAAATTTTTACGCATTTGGATTCCGTGAGGGGTATGGTGAGTTCATGTGAGATTTTATTTTTTGACACAAGTTAGTGGAATATGAGACTTTGTAAGAAAAAAAAATATAATTTCCGCTAACTTGGGCCAAAAAAATGTCTGAATGGAGCCTTACAGGGGGGTGATCAATGACAGGGGGGTGATCAATGACAGGGGGGTGATCAGGGAGTCTATATGGGGTGATCACCCCCCTGTCATTGATCACCCCCCTATAAGGCTCCAATCAGATGTCCGTATGTGTTTTGCGGATCCGATCCATGTATCAGTGGATCCGTAAAAATCATACGGACATCTGAATGCAGCCTTACAGGGGGGTGATCAATGACAAGGGGGTGATCAGGGAGTCTATATGGGGTGATCACCCCCCTGTCATTGATCACCCCCCTATAAGGCTCCATTCAGATGTCCGTATGTGTTTTGCGGATCCGATCCATGTATCAGTGGATCCGTAAAAATCATACGGACATCTGAATGCAGCCTTACAGGGGGGTGATCAATGAAAGGGGGGTGATCAATGACAGGGGGGTGATCAGGGAGTCTATATGGGGTGATCACCCCCCTGTAAGGCTCCATTCAGATGTCCGTATGTGTTTTGCGGATCCGATCCATGTATCAGTGGATCCGTAAAAATCATACGGACATCTGAATGCAGCCTTACAGGGGTGTGATCAATGACAGGGGGGTGATCAATGACAGGGGGGTGATCAGGGAGTCTATATGGGGTGATCACCCCCCTGTCATTGATCACCCCCCTGTAAGGCTCCATTCAGATGTCCGTATGTGTTTTGTGGATCCGATCCATGTATCAGTGGATCCGTAAAAATCATACGGACATCTGAATGCAGCCTGACAGGGGGGTGATCAATGACAGGGGGGTGATCAATGACAGGGGGGTGATCAGGGAGTCTATATAGGGTGATCACCCCCCTGTAAGGCTCCATTCAGATGTCCGTATGTGTTTTGCGGATCCGATCCATGTATCAGTGGATCCGTAAAAATCATACGGACATCTGAATGCAGCCTTACAGGGGGGTGATCAATGACAGGGGGGTGATCAATGACAGGGGGTGATCAATGACAGGGGGGTGATCAGGGAATCTATATGGGGTCATCACCCCCCTGTAAGGCTCCATTCAGATGTCCGTATGTGTTTTGCGGATCCGATCCATGTATCAGTGGATCCGTAAAAATCATACGGACATCTGAATGCAGCCTTACAGGGGGGTGATCAATGACAGGGGGGTGATCAATGACAGGGGGGTGATCAATGACAGGGGGTGATCAGGGAGTCTATATGGGGTGATCAGGGGTGATCAAGGGGTTAATAAGTGACAGGGGGGGGTGTAGTGTAGTGGTGCTTGGTGCAACATATTACTGAGCTACCTGTGTCCTCTGGTGGTCGATCCAAACAAAGGGGACCACCAGAGGACCAGGTAGCAGGTATATTAGACGCTGTTATCAAAACAGCGTCTAATATACCTGTTAGGGGTTAAAAAAATCACATCTCCAGCCTGCCAGCGAACGATCGCCGCTGGCAGGCTGGAGATCCACTCGCTTACCTTCCGTTCCTGTGAGCGCGCGCGCCTGTGTGCGCGCGTTCACAGGAAATCTCGGCTCACGCGAGATGACGCGTATATGCGTGACTCTGCGCAGGGCTGCCACCTCCGGAACGCGAATCTGCGTTAGGCGGTCCGGAGGTGGTTAAGCCCTACACTTAGAATGTGGGATTTTTTCATGTTTATTTTAAAATTGGAAAGGAGGCTAAATTTTTCCAAAATGGAATATATGCATTGCAAAGATTTGTCGGGGTTGGAGGACATAATAAGGAGGTCATCGGCAAATGCTGCTATTTTGTGCTCCTGGTCACCCAATTTTGGCCCTTTAATAGTGTCTTCACTGCGTATGAGAGAAAGAAGGGGTTTTAGGATCAAAACAAAAATTAAGGGGGACAAGGGGCATCCCTGTCTAGTCCCATTTTTTATGGGAAAGGGATGGGAAATAGTGTTGTTGATCAGCACTGATGCCGAGGCATTAGTGTACATGGCTTGGACAGATCTTATAAAGGAATTAGGAATTCCAAAATGTTCCATAGTGTGGTACATATAGTTCCATTGTACTCGGTCAAAAGCTTTTTCGGCATCTGTGCTGACCAAGACTAAGGGAAGGTGGTGTTTTGAGGCATGTAGCAATACATTTAAGACTCTGGCTGTATTGTCTTTGCCCTCTCTACCCTTTATAAAGCCTGTCTGATCTCTGTGGATGAGTTGGGGGAGAATGGGGGCAAGGCAATTGGCTAACAGTTTAGCTAACAGTTTTAAATCTAAATTTAATAAAGAGATAGGGCGATAGTTGCCACAATCTGTGGGGTCTTTCCGCTCTTTGGGGATAATGGTGATATTGGCCTTTGCCATTTCATGGGAGAGAGGGTCACCCTGTAGGGTTTGGTTACAGACATTGAGAAAGTGTGGTAATAGGACGGATTGAAAAGAGCGGTAGTATAGAGCCGGGAACCCGTCAGGGCCGGGGGCCTTACCTTTTGGGAGTTGTTTTATAGCCATAAGAAGTTCCTCACTAGTAAATGGGGAATTTAGGGTATTAACCACCTCCGGACCGCCTAACGCAGATTCGCGTTCCGGAGGTGGCAGCGCTGTGCACAGTCACGCATATACGCGTCATCTCGCGAGACGCGAGATTTTCTGTGAACGCGCGCACACAGGCGCGCGCGTTCACAGGATCGGAAGGTAAGCGAGTGGATCTCCAGCCTGCCAGCGGCGATCGTTCGCTGGCAGGCTGGAGATGTGATTTTTTAAACCCCTAACAGGTATATTAGACGCTGTTTTGATAACAGCGTCTAATATACCTGCTACCTGGTCCTCTGGTGGTCCCCTTTGTTTGGATCGACCACCAGAGGACACAGGTAGCTCAGTAATATGTTGCACCAAGCACCACTACACTACACCCCCCCCTGTCACTTATTAACCCCTTATTCACCCTTGATCACCCTTGATCACCCCTGATCACCCCATATAGACTCCCTGATCACCCCCCTGTCATTGATTACCCCCCTGTCATTGATTACCCCCTGTAAAGCTCTATTCAGACGTCCGCATGATTTTTACGGATCCACTGATAGATGGATCGGATCCGCAAAATGCAAACGGACGTCTGAATGGAGCCTTACAGGGGCGTGATCAATGACTGTGGTGATCACCCCATATAGACTCCCTGATCACCCCCCTGTCATTGATTACCCCCCTGTAAAGCTCCATTCAGACGTCCGCATGATTTTTACGGATCCACTGATAGATGGATCGGATCCGCAAAACGCATACGGACGTCTGAATGGAGCCTTACAGGGGCGTGATCAATGACTGTGGTGATCACCCCATATAGACTCCCTGATCACCCCCCTGTCATTGATTACCCCCCTGTCATTGATCACCCCCCTGTAAAGCTCCATTCAGACGTCCGCATGATTTTTACGGATCCACTGATAGATGGATCGGATCCGCAAAACGCATATGGACGTCTGAATGGAGCCTTACAGGGGCGTGATCAATGACTGTGGTGATCACCCCATATAGACTCCCTGATCACCCCCCTGTCATTGATTACCCCCCTGTCATTGATCACCCCCCTGTAAAGCTCCATTCAGATGTCCGCATGATTTTTACGGATCCACTGATAGATGGATCGGATCCGCAAAACGCATATGGACGTCTGAATGGAGCCTTACAGGGGCGTGATCAATGACTGTGGTGATCACCCCATATAGACTCCCTGATCACCCCCCTGTCATTGATCACCCCCCTGTAAAGCTCCATTCAGATGTCCGCATGATTTTTACGGATCCACTGATAGATGGATCGGATCCGCAAAACGCATACGGACGTCTGAATGGAGCCTTACAGGGGCGTGATCAATGACTGTGGTGATCACCCCATATAGACTCCCTGATCACCCCCCCTGTCATTGATTACCCCCCTGTCATTGATCACCCCCCTGTAAAGCTCCATTCAGACGTCCGCATGATTTTTACGGATCCACTGATAGATGGATCGGATATGCAAAACACATACAGGCGTCTCCCTGGAGCCTTCCAGGGGGGGTGATCACCCCATATAGACTCCCTGATCACCCCCCTGTCATTGATCACCCCCCCTGTCATTGATCACCCCCCCTGTCAGGCTGCATTCAGATGTCCGTATGATTTTTACGGATCCACGGATACATGGATCGGATCCGAAAAACACATACGGACATCTGAATGGAGCCTTATAGGGGGGTGATCAATGACAGGGGGGTGATCACCCCATATAGACTCCCTGATCACCCCCCTGTCATTGATCACCCCCCTGTAAGGCTCTATTCAGACATTTTTTTGGCCCAAGTTAGCGGAAATTATTATTTTTTTCTTACAAAGTCTCATATTCCACTAACTTGTGTCAAAAAATTAAATCTCACATGAACTCACCATACCCCTCACGGAATCCAAATGCATAAAATTTTTTAGAGATTTATATTCCTGACTTCTTCTCACGCTTTAGGGCCCCTAGAATGCCAGGGCAGTATAAATACTACACATGTGACCCCATTTCGGAAAGAAGACACCCCAAGGTATTCCGTGAGGGGCATATTGAGTCCATGAAAGATTTAAATTTTTGTCCCAAGTTAGCGGAAAGGGAGACTTTGTGAGAAAAAAATAAATAAAATCAATTTCCGCTAACTTGTGCCAAAAAAAAAAAAATTCTATGAACTCGCCATGCCCCTCATTGAATACCTTGGGGTGTCTTCTTTCCAAAATGGGGTCACATGTGGGGTATTTATACTGCCCTGGCATTCTAGGGGCCCTAAAGCGTGAGAAGACGTCTGGGATCCAAATGTCTAAAAATGCCCTCATAAAAGGAATGTGGGCCCCTTTGCGCTTCTAGGCTGCAAAAAAGTGTCACACATCTGGTATCGCCGTACTCAGGAGAAGTTGGGCAATGTGTTTTGGGGTGTCATTTTACATATACCCATGCTGGGTGAGATAAATATCTTGGTCAAATGCCAACTTTGTATAAAAAAATGGGAAAAGTTGTCTTTTGCCGAGATATTTCTCTCACCCAGCATGAGTATATGTAAAAAGACACCCCAAAACACATTGCCCAACTTCTCCTGAATACGGCGATACCACATGTGTGACACTTTTTTGCAGCCTAGGTGGGCAAAGGGGCCCACATTCCAAAGAGCACCTTTCGGATTTCACAGGTCATTTACCTACTTACCACAAATTAGGGCCCCTGGAAAATGCCAGGGCAGTATAACTACCCCACAAGTGACCCCATTTTGGAAAGAAGACACCCCAAGGTATTCCTAGGGGCATGGCGAGTTCCTAGAATTTTTTATTTTTTGTCACAAGTTAGCGGAAAATGATGATTTATTTATTTTTTATTTTTTTCCTTACAAAGTCTCATATTCCACTAACTTGTGACAAAAAATAAAAACTTCCATGAACTCACTATGCCCATCACGAAATACCTTGGGGTGTCTTCTTTCCAAAATGGGGTCACTTGTGGGGTAGTTATACTGCCCTGGCATTCTAGGGGCCCAAATGTGTGGTAAGAAGTTTGAAATCAAAATGTGTAAAAAATGACCAGTGAAATCCGAAAGGTGCTCTTTGGAATATGGGCCCCTTTGCCCACCTAGGCTGCAAAAAAGTGTCACACATGTGGTATCTCCGTATTCAGGAGAAGTTGGGGAATGTGTTTTGGGGTGTCATTTTACATATACCCATGCTGGGTGAGAGAAATATCTTGGCAAAAGACAACTTTTCCCATTTTTTTATACAAAGTTGGCATTTGACCAAGATATTTCTCTCACCCAGCATGGGTATATGTAAAATGACACCCCAAAACACATTCCCCAACTTCTCCTGAATACGGAGATACCAGATGTGTGACACTTTTTTGCAGCCTAGGTGGGCAAAGGGGCCCATATTCCAAAGAGCACCTTTCGGATTTCACAGGTCATTTTTTACAGAATTTGATTTCAAACTCCTTACCACACATTTGGGCCCCTAGAATGCCAGGGCAGTATAACTAGTTCATGGAAGCTTTTATTTTTTGTCACAAGTTAGTGGAATATGAGACTTTGTAAGAAAAAAAAATAAAATCATCATTTTCCGCTAACTTGTGACAAAAAATAAAAAGTTCTATGAACTCACTATGCCCATCAGCGAATACCTTAGGGTGTCTACTTTCCGAAATGGGGTCATTTGTGGGGTGTTTGTACTGTCTGGGCATTGTAGAACCTCAGGAAACATGACAGGTGCTCAGAAAGTCAGAGCTGCTTCAAAAAGCGGAAATTCACATTTTTGTACCATAGTTTGTAAACGCTATAACTTTTACCCAAACCATTTTTTTTTTTTACCCAAACATTTTTTTTTTATCAAAGACATGTAGAACAATAAATTTAGAGCAAAATTTATATATGGATCTCGTTTTTTTTTTGCAAAATTTTACAACTGTAAGTGAAAAATGTCATTTTTTTGCAAAAAAATCGTTAAATTTCAATTAATAACAAAAAATGTAAAAATGTCAGCAGCAATGAAATACCACCAAATGAAAGCTCTATTAGTGAGAAGAAAAGGAGGTAAAATTCATTTGGGTGGTAAGTTGCATGACCGAGCAATAAACGGTGAAAGTAGTGTAGGTCAGAAGTGTAAAAAGTGGCCTGGTCTTTCAGGGTGTTTAAGCCATGGGGGCTGAGGTGGTTAATGTGGGTGTCGGTCATTCGGGGCAAATCTATAGAGCGGAGGAAGAGTTTTATTGAATCCTGATGTGTGATGTCTGAGATAGCACTATTCTGTGTAGGAAGGTTATAAAGGGAGCGATAGAACTCAGAGAACCTCCGGGCTATGTCTTCAGTATTGGAAAGTATGTCACCTTCCTTATTGCGAATTTTGCAAATGAAATTTTGGGCCTTTCTCTTTTTAATTCTGGACATCATGAATTTGGACACCTTGTCTCCGTGGGCAAAATATTTGTATTGTGCATGGAGAAAGTATTTGGCCGATTGAGTGTTTAGGAGGTTTTTTAGTTCAGCCCTGAGGAGCGTAAGTTTTGTCATGTGGGCGTCTAACAGGGATCTTTTGTGGAGGATCTCAATATCTCTGATGTTTTTTAAGAGAGAGTCAATGCGGGCAAGTCTTAGTTTTTTTGTAAAGGAGCCTAAACTTGTGAGTTGACCCCGGATATATGCTTTATGGGTGTCCCATAGGGTATATGGGTGAATACCGGGGGTATTGTTAGATGAGAAAAAGTCTCTCAGCCATTTGAGGACCTTTTCTTTGTTTTCTGGGGATTGGAACAACAGCTCATTGAGTCTCCAACTGTATGAGTTAATGGGTCTGTCAGGTGTGAGAATATTAATCCATATAGGGGCATGGTCAGATAGGCTAATAGAACCAATCTGGGCCTTAGAGCATAGTTGAGTATGGTCGGAAGAAATCAGAAAATAGTCTAAGCGTTGATATGAGCTGTGTGGGTGTGAATAAAATGTAGAATCCCTAACTGTAGGGTTTAGGGTTCTCCAGATGTCAACCAGGCTTCGCTCATGGAGAGATTTTCTCAGTTTGCTTAGGGCACTATTTGAGATAGCAGATTTTTTGGAAGAAGAATCTGCTGGGGGGACCAGAGTAAGAATGAGGTCTCCACCCATAACGGTCACTCCTTCTCTGAAATGATCAATTGTTTGGAGAATGTTGTGAAGCCATGTAACCTGGTTGACATTTGGAGCGTACACATTAATGAATGTGTATATCTGATTTGCTATGTAACCTTTTAAGAAAATAAATCTGCCCTCAGGGTCCAGTATATGGTCAATGTAGGTGAAAGGAGTGCTCTTACTAAAACCCACACTGACCCCTCTGGAGGCGGACGAGTTAGTACCACAATGATACCAGGTAGGGAAGCAAGAGTGAGATAAATTCGGGAAGTGATTTACCCTGAAGTGCGTCTCCTGGAGGAGGACCACGGAGCAGCCCATTTTCCTTAATTCTGAAAGAATTTGGCAGCGTTTGGAAGGGGCGTTGAAGCCTTTTACATTATAGGAGGTGATTTGTATATCTGCCATACTATATTATAAATAGATTGGGGCTGCTCCGCCGTCTCCCCCCAGAAGGGGCACCTATCCCAAGCTCGCAAGAAAGTACGGACAAAAACATATCATTATTCCTTTCTGCAGGTTGATTAAAGGGACCGCAGGTCATTATACATCCTAGAACAAAAGGGTTAACAATATAACTAGAAAGTAGTATATCTAGTGTGAACAGTATAGTGATAGGCATGGTAGAGCCTAAGATAGATTAGGGGGGAAATAAGAAAACATGTTAGAAATCACCATATTGTTAAAGATCTGGCGGGTCTGGCCGGACTTATAAGGAGGTATTCAATTGTCCAAAGGTAGTCTTCTGGAAGAGGTTCTTCTGGAGTTCTTGGGACTCTTTTGGCGTTTAGGGGTGTGTTGACGTTCCCAGATGCCTGGTTGTGGAATATCAGGGAGGTTGGATAAGTCCTGGATGGGATCCCAGTTTTCTATCTCCAGGGGTTTAATCTGTAAATGATCGAAGATTGAGCTCAAATCTGCATACTTGGAGATTGAGAGCCTGCGGCCCTCATACATAAATTAAGTACCAAAAGGGAATGTCCATCTGTAGGGAATCCTATGATCTCTGAGCCACCTTGTCAGTGGGCCCAAAGCACTTCTTTTATCCAGGGTGGATTGGGCCAGGTCTTGGAAAATTTGTATATCATGGCCGTCCCAGGTCACTTTACCAGATTGACGGGCTTTAATGATGACTGCTTCTTTAACCGGGAAGCTGAGAAATTTACATATGATGTCCCATGGTGGGGCTGCGGCAGCAGGCATAGGCCTTAGGGCTCGGTGGGCCCTCTCTAGGATGACTTCATGGGCTGTTTCTGGGCCAAGAAGTGACATGCATATTTGCATCACGGTGCTTGGGATGTCTCCTGTGTCCACAGATTCGGGGACACCGCGGAAACGTAAGTTGTTTCGACCTCTGTTTCCCTGGTCTTCCACGGAGTTACAGAGGCTGTTCATATTTTGCTGGATGCTCAGGAACCGCTGGGACACTTCTGTTTGGTGTCGGATAATGGCTTCTTACGTGCCCTCTAACGTTTCAACCCGGCAGCCCACCTGTGATATTTCTTGTTTAATGGCCGCGAGATCGGAGCTCAGAGGCTCTAGGGCAGATGCCAAGGAGGAGGACAGGAGCTCCTTCAGAAAGGTGCGTGAGACAGGGAGGTCGTCTGTGTCCTCTTCATCGCCTACAGCTTGATCCAGCAGGTCGGTTTGTTTAAAGCGCGGGGCGCGAGTAGGGGTCGGCGCCATCTTTTGCTCTCTGGACACATGCAGCGTCGCTGCTTTTTTTATAAATTTGTCCATCTCCCCGGAGGTAGGATTTCTCCTGTCCTGTGCGTCTTGATCTCCGGTTCTTGGACCTCCGATTTTCACCATGATCGGTGCGCCATCTTGAAGGAAAAGGGCTTCGGTGGTGATTACTGTAACGGAGCTGTAGCCTCAAGCGTCCATGCTATTCAGGCGCTAGCTCCACCCCCCCATCCAGCATTTCTTAATTTTGTAAGAAATGCTTCAGAAGGAGCCAACAAAATATGGCGAGTTCTTGATGAAAGATAAAAGTTAAAAGGATTTAATTCGCATAAAAAGAAAGGTTACAAAGTTTAGGAAGAAAAATAAAGTACAACAGATGAATCTTAAAAGGTTACAAGCAAGCAATAAACCAATTAAAAATGAGTGAAAAAGTAATTCCCTTAAAGTAATGTGTATGTGTGAATCTGTGTGTGTAGAGAGCAACAGGTGTCTTGTCAAATAAAGCTCTGCCAATGTCATGAAACAAAGCCTTTTTATAGGTTGACTCTCCACAGAGTTACATTGTATCCTAAATTTACCATTCTAACAAACATATATGGTTAACAAGTAAAACCCCTTACATCGTGATTTTCTAAGTATTCCTTATTTGTAAAGCTAATAATAATATGCTGAGAAGGAGGATTCCTAATCTTCCCAAATACTATTGTCCTCTCAAGAACTGTCAAAATTGACACTTCACACAAGTGCTGACCTTTCATGGTCCTTAAAATACCCTATCCTACTAAAAAGTGTTAATATGTTATTTTACAGTTATCACTTGGTAGGGCAGGTCAGGTGATCCTGCTTGCGCTTTAATGGATATAGATTCAGCCTTTATAATAAAAGACAGTGGTATTGGATAGTCTTTGTAAGATTTTAGGTGGGTAGTCTTTCTCTCCGAAACAGCCAGACGCGTTTCGAGGCATCAACCTCTTCCTCAGTGGCTTCGGTGTATGGTACAACTACCCCCTTCTTTTATAGTGTGTGGCTTCCAAACCCACCTAAAACCTGGCATGGATTTGCAATACATTTATAATATTCATCCAACATTATAACATACTTTCCTACTGTGTCATGATGGACTTATTGCATATAGTAAGAAGAAAGTATACTCAAATGTATAAAAAAAATCCAAAGAACAAAGAAAGAAAAGAGTATAGAGTCGCATTTGCGTTTTTACTATAATTGGTTGCGATTCTTACTCCACCTTTTTGTTATCCATTATGTAGTTCATTTGCAAATGTACAAAGGTGGAGAAAAGCAAAGGAAGGCAACCAGGAGTTCATGGGGCAAAAGGGGCAAAAGGGGCAAAAAACGCATCTGCGTTTTTGATGTGCTTTAGTTGGAATTCTTATTTCTTTCCTTTCATCCCCCTTTTCTATCCATTTTTTTGGCTTACTCTATTCTCTTTTCACTTCTGTTCATTTCAATAGTTCCTCTATATGGAGGATGCATCCCCTAGTGTTTTTCTTCCTGAGGGATCTTTATATTGAGGTTAAATTCCACATACCATGGCATTCCTATTTTTATTTATTTATATTTTTTAGTGTTATCATTATTTCCCCATCTATGTTCATAGAGTTTCTTGTATTCCAAAAATCTGCGGAGATGTTTGCGGTACAAAGGAGCCAAAAACGCAATAAAGTCCAAAAAAACGCATCTGCGTTTCTTTTGCGTTTTTTTTTTTTTTCAACAAGTTTTATTGAGCAAATCAAAATAATACAGGAAAAGAATAGTGGAGGAATGGCAAGCCTCCACTACTCCACACAATTCAAAACAGAATACAGGTCTGTAAAGTACATAATGTAGAACATAGTGTAATCCATGAGGTTAGTCAATAAGAAAATGACAATTGGAAAAGATAGATAAAGGTCATCACTCTTATTTTCAAAGTGTAACCGTAAATCACACCCGATAAACATATCAAAGAATTTCGTCAGAGAATCACATCTGAGAGTCACATCCGAGAATTCACATCCGAGACGGCTCCTAAAGGGGAGGATAATTTCTTCTGTAAGCTTTGTAGACGAGAAGATATTAGGAGTAGGAGAGATATTTAGGTGTAACAACCATGTAGAAGTATGAACCCTGGAAGACCCAACTCTACAGGGTAATTTGTCTAATAACCCCTAAAGGAGATCCATTGACTCCAGAGCTTCAGAAATTTGTGGTGAGATCTCATTTCCCATGAGGATAACTCCTCTAGGCGGTAAATCTGGTCGATTTTCTGGAACCATTGTTCCATAGTAGGGACGTCTGCGGACAACCATAATAAGGGGACTAATAATTTGGCAGCATTCACTAGATGTTTAAAAAGAGCCAGATTAGGTGGGGGGGGTGTCATGGTCTTACCTTCTTGCTGTTCTCCTTCGTTTGACATGTGCTGGCGGCCATCTTGGTTTCTAGGTTTCTTGTAGCCTTCCACCCTGCGGCTCCTCCTTCCCACTGGGAGGAGCTGGATGCCTAGCTCATATATTTAGGAGGTCTGTGGCTTCAGTTCCTTGCTTGGTCCTCTTGTGTTCACATGCTTCTAAGACTGCTGCTGCTTCTGGTTCCTGATCCTGGCTTCGTCTGACTACCCTGCTGGTTCCTGATCCTGGCTTCGTCTGACTACCCTGCTGGTTCCTGATCCTGGCTTCGTCTGACTACCCTGCTGGTTCCTGATCCTGGCTTCGTCTGACTACCCTTCTGGTTCCTGACCTCTGGCTTCGCAAAGACTCTGCTCGGTTTCACCATCCGTTTGGACTTTTGCTTTACAGCTTTATTTTCAATAAAGCCTTCTTATTTTCTCTTATCTCTTGTTGTACGTCTGGTTCATGGTTCCGTGACATTAGGACCAAGCCATGAATTCTGACAGTACAGGGCCATCCTCGCTACCCACGCTGGTTGCCAGACTTGATCAGCAGGATCACCTATTGGGTCGGTTCGCTGTGGCGTTGCAAACCCTGCTTGAACGCACGGTTCATTTCGCTCCCGTTGCCGATGGGTCGGTTGTCGCTCCTGGGCTCGCTCCTACTGCCGCTCCGGTTGTTGCGCCAGAGTCTACCCCGACACCTGTTGTTGCGCCTGCGGTGTTTCGGGGTATGACCGGTTCTGCCCCTCTTCCACAGCGCTTTGGGGGAGAGCCAACTCAGTGCCGAGGTTTCCTTAACCAGGTGGGCATTTATTTCGAGTTGCTGCCACATGCCTTTCCTACTGAGAGATCAAAGGTGGGCTTCTTGATCTCGCTGCTCTCGGACAAGGCCTTGGCCTGGGCCAGCCCTTTATGGGAGAACAACAATCCGGTGGTTGCCGAGTTTTCCGGTTTTGTTGCTTCTCTTCGGAAGGTATTCGATGTGCCGGCTCGTGCTGCCTCTGCTGCGAAGCTCCTTATGTCCATCAGACAGGGTTCACGATCCGTAGCTGAATACGCCATTGAGTTTCGTACCCTGGCAGCAGAGGTGGGCTGGAATAATGAGGCTCTGGTCGCTGCTTTCTCTCATGGTCTCTCGGATGCCTTGAAGGATGAGGTTGCAGCTAAGGACCTACCAGTTGAGCTCGAGTCTCTTATTTCTTTCCTGATTTTGATTGACACCAGACTCAGGGAGAGACCTTCCTTTAAGGAGAACCTGCGGAGGTCTTCTAACAGATTGGTGCCTACGTTTGCTGTCCCACCCGTGCCTCCCTCTCCTCCCACGCCTCCTGGGGATGACTTGTCTGGGGGTGAACCCATGCAGCTGGGGTTTGCTCGCCTGTCCGAGGGGGAGAGGGCACTCCGGAGACGCGAGGGCCGATGCATGTACTGTGGTCTCGGTGGGCATTTTCGGTGGGCATGTCCGAACCGTCCGGGAAAACGCTCGTACCTGAAATCCTGTCGGGGGCAGATCTTGGGTGGAGTCTCCTCTTCCCCGGTTTCCCGTGTTGACAAACCACTGATCACTGTTGTCCTCTCCTGGGTCGGGGGCTCGGTGACGACCCAGGCGTTGGTGGACTCTGGTGCTGGTGGTTTGTTCATTGATAGTGTGTTCGCTGCCGCCAATTCCATTCCTCTGCAGGCTCGAGGTTCCCCACTGGCTCTTGAGGCGATAGACGGCAGACCCCTTCTGCCGCCACACGTGACTCATGAGACCCTTCCAGTGGGGATAGCCATTGGTGCCGTTCACAGAGAGTCGGTCTGCCTCCAGGTTATTTCGTCTCCACACTACTCGGTGGTCTTGGGGTACCCCTGGCTCCAGAAGCATAATCCGACTTTCGATTGGAGATCGGTCGAGATCCTCTCGTGGTCACCGCAGTGTGGGGCTAGTTGCATCCATGGGTCTGTCAAGTTGCTGTGTACTTCCTCGGACTCTCTGTTGCCTCCTGAATACGAGGAGTACCGGGATGTATTCGATAAGGTGCGCGCGGTTGCCCTACCTCCGCACCGCCCATACGATTGTGCCATAGAGTTACAACCTGGTGCCGTTCCTCCTCGTGGCAAAGTCTATCCACTGTCGGTAGCGGAGAATGAGGCCATGGAGGAGTACGTGAGGGAGGCGCTTTCACGCGGACACATTCGCAAATCCTCGTCCCCGGCAGGGGCTGGATTTTTCTTTGTGAAAAAGAAGAGCGGTGAGTTGAGGCCTTGCATCGATTACAGGGGTCTCAATCGCATCACGATCAAGAACGCTTACCCGATACCCTTGATTTCCGAGCTGTTCGATCGCCTTAAAGGGGCCACGGTCTTTACCAAACTCGACCTGAGGGCGGCATATAACCTGGTAAGGATCAAGGCGGGCGATGAGTGGAAGACCTCGTTTAACACCAGGACCGGTCATTATGAATCCTTGGTTATGCCCTTTGGGTTGTGCAATGCGCCCGCAGTCTTTCAGGAATTCATCAACGATGTTTTCCGTGACCTGTTGCAGCAGTGTGTGGTGGTCTATTTGGATGACATCTTGGTATATTCTGAATCCATGGAGGCCCACATTCTGGATGTCAGACGAGTGTTGCAACGGTTACGAGAGAACAAGCTGTTCGGTAAGCTTGAGAAATGCGAATTTCACCGATCCCAGGTAACCTTCTTAGGTTACATCATTTCCGCTGAGGGGTTCTCCATGGATCCTGAGAAGGTTTCGGCTGTCTTACAGTGGCCCCAGCCCAGTGGTCTTCGTTCCCTGCAGCGCTTTTTGGGCTTCGCCAATTATTATCGGAAGTTCATCAGGGACTTTTCCATGCTAGCCAAGCCTCTCACGGATCTGACCAGGAAGGGCAGTAATTCCCAGGTCTGGCCGCTCGAGGCCATCCGAGCTTTTGAGGCCCTAAAGTCCGCCTTTGTGTCGGCTCCGATTCTGTCGCATCCCAACCCTGGGTTGCCCTTTGTCCTCGAGGTGGACGCGTCTGAGACGGGAGTAGGCGCCCTTCTGTCTCAGCGTAGAACACCAGAGGGTCCTCTGCTTCCTTGTGGGTTTTACTCCCGGAAACTGTCTTCCGCGGAGTGCAACTATCAGATTGGTGACAGGGAGTTATTGGCCATCGTGCAGGCCCTTAAAGAATGGAGGCACTTGCTCGAGGGTTCGGTGGTTCCGGTTCTCATCCTGACGGACCACAAGAATCTGACCTACCTTTCTGAGGCCAAGAGATTGACACCACGTCAGGCCAGATGGGCTCTGTTCTTGTCACGTTTTAATTACGTGGTCTCCTACCTACCCGGTTCCAAGAACATCAGGGCGGATGCCTTATCACGGCAGTACTCCGAGCTGTCCAGGGAGGAGTCAATTCCGACTTCGGTCATACCTCCGAATCAGATCCTGGCCGCCATTCGCACCAGCCTGACCTCTCCCCTGGGTGAGCAGATTTTGGCGGCTCAATCTGGTGCTCCCTCTGGGAGACCCAACGGCAGATGTTTTGTGCCTGAGGAGTTGCGCACTCGGTTGTTGCGAACCTACCATAACTCCAAGACCGCGGGGCATCCTGGAAAGAATCAGCTGTCCTGGGCTGTTTCACGTCTGTTCTGGTGGCCTTCCCTACGTTCCGACATCGCCGCATATGTAGCGGCATGCTCTGTTTGTGCCCAGAGTAAGTCCCCTCGGCACCTTCCGTTGGGCCTTCTGCAACCCATAGCCACCGGGGAGCGCCCATGGTCACACCTGGGGATGGATTTCATTGTGGACCTCCCTGCATCCCGAGGCCATACGGTCATTCTCATGATTGTGGATCGGTTTTCCAAAATGTGCCACTGTGTTCCTCTCAAGAAGTTACCCTCTGCACAAGAGTTGGCCACGATTTTTGCCAGGGAGGTCTTCCGGTTGCACGGTTTGCCCAGGGAGATTGTGTCGGATCGGGGGTGTCAGTTTGTGTCCAGGTTCTGGCGCGCGTTTTGCTCCCAGTTGGGGATTCATCTCTCCTTCTCCTCGGCCTACCACCCTCAGTCCAATGGGGCCGCAGAACGATCCAATCAGGCCTTGGAGCAATTCCTTCGTTGCTATGTCTCCGACCACCAAGACAATTGGGTTGACCTCCTGCCTTGGGCTGAGTTTGCCAGGAACACGGCGGTGAACTCTTCCTCTGGGACGTCTCCCTTCATGGCCAATTATGGGTTCCAACCTGCCGTGTTACCGGAGGTATTCTCTTCCCAGGATATTCCGGCTGTGGAGGATCACCTTTCCGTCCTACGTGCTTCTTGGGTACAGATCCAGAAGTCCCTTGAGGTCTCTGCGCAGCGCCAGAGACTCCAGGCTGATCGCAGACGAGCGCCTGCTCCTTCCTACCAGGTCGGAGACCGTGTATGGTTGTCTACCCGCAACCTCAACCTTCGAGTGCCCACTCCCAAGCTGGCGCCTCGCTTTGTTGGTCCCTTCCGAGTGCTTCGCAGGGTAAACCCGGTAGCCTATGCCCTTGCGCTTCCTCCCGGCATGCGGATCTCCAACGTGTTTCATGTCTCCCTGTTGAAGCCACTGGTGTGTAATCGTTTCACTTCCTCGGTTCCTCGGCCTCGTCCGGTCCAAGTGGGCAATCGTGAGGAATATGAGGTGAGCAATATCCTGGACTCACGCCTGGTCCGCGGTCGGTTGCAGTTTTTGGTCCATTGGCGTGGTTATGGTCCAGAGGAGCGTTCCTGGGTTCACTCCGCAGATGTCCATGCTCCTGCCTTGCTCCGAGCCTTCCACGCACGCTTCCCTCAGAAACCGTTTTGTGCTCCGCGGAGGAGGGGCCCTTGAGGGGGAGGTACTGTCATGGTCTTACCTTCTTGCTGTTCTCCTTCGTTTGACATGTGCTGGCGGCCATCTTGGTTTCTAGGTTTCTTGTAGCCTTCCACCCTGCGGCTCCTCCTTCCCACTGGGAGGAGCTGGATGCCTAGCTCATATATATAGGAGGTCTGTGGCTTCAGTTCCTTGCTTGGTCCTCTTGTGTTCACATGCTTCTAAGACTGCTGCTGCTTCTGGTTCCTGATCCTGGCTTCGTCTGACTACCCTGCTGGTTCCTGATCCTGGCTTCGTCTGACTACCCTGCTGGTTCCTGATCCTGGCTTCGTCTGACTACCCTGCTGGTTCCTGATCCTGGCTTCGTCTGACTACCCTTCTGGTTCCTGACCTCTGGCTTCGCAAAGACTCTGCTCGGTTTCACCATCCGTTTGGACTTTTGCTTTACAGCTTTATTTTCAATAAAGCCTTCTTATTTTCTCTTATCTCTTGTTGTACGTCTGGTTCATGGTTCCGTGACAGGGGGGATCACGATGGAAAAGATTCAGGAGGGCAATTTCCGGTGCTGGGGTAATATTAGATCTACAAATCTTATTACATGTTTGAAAAATCTTGGCCCACCAACTTAGTAAAATCGGGCACGTCCACCATATGTGAAGGAAAGTACCTCTCTGTTTTGAACATCTCCAACATATGTCAGACGCCGAAGCTGAGTAGAAACATGTCTTGCCAGGGGTTTTATACCATCGTGTGATAATTTTATAGTTATTCTCTTGAATCTTGACACATCTCGAGGCCTTATGTGAAGAGTTATATATGTTGAGGGTGTCTTCCGGGGAGAAACATTTATCTAGGTCTCTTTCCCACAGTCTAATGAAAGCTGGCGTTAGGGCGGTGGGAGGAGTTCTCAACCTGTTATACCACTGTGAGATCAATTTATGTGGGGTAGAATCTTGAGAAATAATGTGCTAAAACCATGTTATAGGGCGTAACAAATTGTGCAATTGGGCGTTTTGAGACATGTAAGCCCGCAAAAAGTGAAGCCCATTAAAGCTTGAGCAAGGTATTTTCAAAAGATCACTTAATGCTTTTACAGAAATCAGTTGGTCATTGTTATAGAGATCTATCAATCTCAACTTAGACTGACTAATCTCTGTAGGTAGGCTGCTTTGTAAGGCCTGGGGAGCCAAGTGAAGTATGTCATTAATTCTGAGGGTAGGAGATGGGAGTGGGGAGCTTAGGGGCAAGATTTGCAAGGCTTTCCATGCATGTAGGGTAGCTTTCATAACAGTGGTAATATTGTAGTGTAGAGGTAATGGAGACATACGTCCCAGTAGAGCCACTCTAAAAGGAAGCCCAAGTAAAGATTCCTCCATCGGGACCCAGGATTTCTGTTTGGGAGCAATCATCCAGTCCACCACTCTAGTGAGTAATACAGCTTTGCCATATAATTCGGGATCTGGCAATGATATACCTCCTCTCTCTCTCTTGGATATGACAGAGATTTATAGGACGTTTTAGCTCTTTTTTTGTTCCATATGAAGGATCTGAACATGGACCTAAGTTTAGAGTAGTACGTGGAAGGAACAGGGATTGGTAAGGTCTGTTAGAGGTAAGTAAGTTTAGGAATAATGAGTTAAAGCAGGATGTTTTTCCTCCCGAACCATGAGAGAGTAGGGACATCTAGAGAATTTAAATCCTCAGCTATTTTATTTTGGAGAGGAATATAATTCAAGTTAAAGAGTTGGTTTGGGTGTGTGTTCATTTTTACACCTAGGAAAGTTAGGAAAGGGGACGTCCAATTAAAAGGTGAATCAGATTCAAGGTGATTATTTAAGGATTTTTTAAGGCCAGTGGAGATAATTAGTGATTTGTTGTGGTTCACCTTAAAATTAGAAAGCGACCCGTATGTTTCCAGGTGGCCATAGATCTTAAGGAGGGCTGACTCGGGATTGCTTACTATTAAAAGCAAGTCATCCGCAAAGGCGGCAATTTTGTGTTGCTGGTCGCCCAGAGTTATTCCCTGGATATCACTATCTATCCTAATGGTCTGTAAAAGAGGTTCCAGGGTGAGGACGAATAGGAGGGGGGATAGGGGACAGCCTTGGCGGGTGCCATTGCGTATCTTAAAGGGGTCAGACAGGGTGTCATTTACCCGGACTGATGCTGAAGCATAATGGTACATAGCTTCTCAACAAAGGGAAGAGGAAAATTGCGGGAACGCAACGCTGAGTACATAAATGACCAGTTGACCCTATCGAAGGCCTTCTCAGCGTCTGTGCTGAGAAGGACTAAGGGAAGGCCTTTTCTCTTGACAAAGTGGATAATATTAAGAATCCGGGCCGTGTTATCCTTTCCCTCTCTTTGTTTCACAAAGCCCACTTGGTCTCTGTGGATTAATCAAGGGAGAAGTTTCGCCAATCTGTTTGCGAGCATCTTGGCTAAGAGTTTCAAATCTATATTAAGAAGTGAAATGGGCCTATAGTTGGGGCATAACGAATGGTCCTTACCTTCCTTGGGGATTAGAGTGATGTGAGCTCTGGTCATATCAGCTGATAGGGGTATACCTTGTAGAGTGTCATTGTAAACCGGTAAAATGTGTGGGATCAGTATTTCATGAAAAGTCAAATAATAGGGGATAGGGAGTCCATCAGGACCTGGGCATTTCCCCCTGGGGGAGTTCTTGATGGCCTCTAAAAGTTCCTCTGAGGAGAATGGGGAAGCTAAGTGTATTCTGTCTTGTTCTGAGAGTGAGGGAAGGTTTAAATTATATAAATACAGCTTAGTGGGCGACATCGATTCTATGCCACCAGCGAGGGATCGTGGTGAATTGAGATTATAAAGGGACTCCGTAGTAATCCCTAAATAAGGCAGCTATTTTATTAGATTCAAAGGTTAATGCACCCTCTGGGGTTTTTAACTTATGTACATAATTATTTAGCTTTCTGCACTTGAGCCTGGACATCATATAGCGGGAGGCTTTATTTCCGTGTGCAAATATTTTATATTGGGAGTGCAGGTAGAGCTTGCCAGATGCCATATTTAAAAGGTTCTTGAGGGAGGCCCTACACGAGGAAAGTTCCTGTAGGTGTGATTCTAACAGGGATTTTTTATGGGCCTTTTCTAGGAAGCTGATTTTTTCATGAAGGGAATCTATCTGTCTTTGTCTCTCTTTCTTAAGGTGAGCCCCTAGGCTGATACAATGGCCCCTTATGTATGCTTTATGGGCATCCCAAACAGTTTGTGATGTGACCTCAGGGGTGCATTTAGTAGTAAAGTATTCTTATAACAGATGTGTAACTTGGATTTTTTATCTGATGAGCTATTGAGTTGTTCGTTAAACCTCCAGTGGCTAGTAGGTCTATGATATGGGGGAGACTTCATATGAAGATATATGGGGGCATGGTCGGATAGGATTATGGAACTTATTTCAGCCCTCGAACATAACTGGAGATGTTCTTTTGAAACAAATAGATAGTCTAAGCGTTGATATGACCTGTGCAGTGAGGAGTAAAAGGTATAGTCCCTGGAATCGGGATGCATGGTATGCCAGACATCAATCAGGTGGGCTTTGGCCAAAGTACTCAATAAAGAGCGAATGCCCTTTTGGGATTGGGCAGATTTTTGGGAGGAGGAGTCAATGAGAGGGTTTAGGATCAGATTTAAGTCTCTCCCCACCACCGTAACGCCATCTCTAAAAGATTCCAATTTTAGTAAAGTTGATTTTAGCCATGGAATTTGGCGACTATTTGGGTCGTAAATATTCGCAAAGGTATAAAGGTGTTGACCTATTTTGCCTTTAATCATTATAAAACGACCGTCAGGGTCACTAAGTTGATCATCTAGGATAAAGGGGACCTTACCCTGGAAGCCTATGCTAACTCCTCTAGAGTTTGATGTAGGTGAACTACAATAATACCAAGTGGGGTAAAATGAAAAGGATAGATTCGGGAAATGTTGGGTTTTAAAATGTGTTTCCTGTAGGAAAATTATGTTCGCTTTACCTTTCCTTAACATCCCAAAAATCTGGCTCTGCTTAGATGGAGAATTGCATCCCTTAACATTATAAGAAGCAATACTAATAGCCATCATGGGGATGGAGAGGAGAGGCAAAATGTTGAAATATGCAAGCATGAAAGTTTGTTACATTATTGAGCTGATCAGGGTACTTAACGTCTGGCCGGATTGATAGAATTGGAGGTTGTAGCCTTGGTGATGGGATGACCCGTCTCGGATGGACACACCATTGAATGTATAGAGACCTGGATAAAAGACAATAAAACGAACATAAAGTGAACAAAAGAAAAACGAGAGCAACCATAACAAATGGGTCCAGACGAACCTGGTGGGAGGGGGGAAATGGCATTTGCCAATTGTGAGCCCGGCACTCTATTGTAATTTTCATAGAAGCCACAAGGCTGAAGCTATGGAATATAAAGGGTAAATAGGAATGGGCGTGTTGTACTCTAAACTCCCTTAGTATGTTATCTAGTCTGATGATACAAAGAGATAAGAAGGGGAGCATAAATATAGGTAGCAGGGGTCTATGGGGTAATATGGGGTAATACGGGGATGATGGGGGGAGGGTATAAAAACAGTAATAAGCCAGAGGCCACAGAATACATAAATCTGCTCGATGGCGCTGAGAACATAGTGTGGCATGATGATGCCGGATACACAGTGGATCATCGCAGAAGAAGGAGAGCACTGAGGCAATGTGTAGCCGGGATCACCGCCAGGGACTGCTGAATACATATCATAGCTCAACGGTTCTGAGGACATTTCACGGTGAGAAAGCACCGACTATATCATGGGTAAGAACCATATGGGATATATTTTAGTGCTCAGTGTCATCGGATGTGCCTCAGTATACCAAATAGTGGGTACTGGGTATTTACGATAACCGAGCGATTTATGCGGTTTATAAGACAATACAGTACCAAATGTGCAAGTGGTCAAGATAAACTGCAAAGTACATTGCCGTCAAGTAAAGCTATTTTCAGTGGTCATGGGAAGCTGGATATATAATATAACAAAGCTTCAGGGCTTCAATAGTAAAGTAAAGCAATGTGATGTCAGGTATATAGTGGATTATTGAGATGTAAGGCATCGCCTGGTAATTTTAAGAGTGTCGCAGAACATCATAACGCCAGCCGCAGTATACAAGACACTGAAGAAGATCTGTGACGCATGTTGTCGCCAGGTACACTTCACCGCAGCGTCAAGAAAATGTTGAGTGTCTCATACATCTGGACGGCTCCCAGAGCTCCCCCTGGCAACATTTTGACGGGTAAATTAAGGAACATATTATGCCATCGGGTAACTTACAATCCGGTGACAGCCCTATAGAGGTCGGTGGAAGCTAAACACACCAATTAGTCTGCTGTCACTTGGTACACAATATTACCACAGAGTTCCCAGTATATAAGGGTTAACATAACAGAAGCATATAGTATGGCAATATATCGCTGGATATCTTCACTTGTAAATAGACCAGGTATGTAAGGCATATTTTCAGGGACATATAGAAAGAAAAAGAGTCAGGGAGCATACCCATAGATATATATAGGGGAAGTAAGAGGAAGGGTATAGAAAGGGAAGGGTGAAAGCATTATACTCATCATATGGGACACAGAATAAGGAGATATATTGGTTCTATGTCTCAGAAGACGTCTGGAGCTATGCGTCTTGGGGTGAGAGGTTGGTTCTTCTTTTTTTCTCTCTTTCTCTGGGCTTCAACTCAAAGGGCACAATTCTGGGGAATCCTGGCAGAGATGTAAAGTCCTGGACCATGTCCCAATCCTCGATTTCCAGGGGGAAAATGTCCAGAAGATCAAATGAAGGGCCTAAGTCCAGGTAAGACTTGATGGAGATTCTCTTGCCCTGATAAGAAAAGGACAATCCAAACGGGAATTGCCATCGATACAGGATTTTTTTGGGCTTCTGAGCCAATCTGTGAGAGGCTTGAGGGTCCTTCTTTTCTGAAGAGTCATTGGGGCCAGATCTTGATAGATGTTAATCGGTACTCCGTTGTATTTTACTCCATTCGGCAAGCGTGCTTTAGTTATTATATCTTCCTTGTCTTGGAAATGGAGAAAACTGCAGATGATATCTCTAGGGGGCTCATTGCCTTTCGGTCTTGGACGCAAGGCCCGGTGAGCTCTCTCTATTACTATTGAAGCGGAGCGTTCTGGGCCCAGTAAACCCTCACAGATCTCCTTGACGATATCTGAAGAATCTTGGGGAGAGTCAGTTTCTGGGACCCCTCTAAAACGTAAGTTGTTTCTTCTCCCCCGGTTCTCCTGGTCTTCCAGGGCATTGAATGCTTCGTTGAGACGTGATTGGCATTTTTGCAGGCTAGTGGCTGTGGCCTCCTGGAAATTCAGGATCACGGCCTGGTTATTCTCTAGGGTTTCAACCCTGCCGCCCACATGCCTAATGTCTTGCCTAAGGGAGGAAAGTTCGCTTACGAGAGGCTCCATTGCTCTTTGCAGTGCCGAGTCCAGATATTTTCTGGAGATCGGGAGGTATTTGCGGTGTCTATGGACTTCTGCCTCGCTGCCGTCCGCCTGGAGATCCGGCTCACTCTCCTCAGTTTCTTTGCAAGGCTCCGGCGCCATCTTAGCTTCCCGCGCTGCACAAATAGCAGCCACTTTTTTTATGAACTTGTCCATATCTCCGCAGTTCATCGATTGCTTGTGGGAGAGGGATGAGTCCCCCGCTTTTTGCTGGCCAATTTTGCCCATATTTTATGCCAGGCAGCCAACGTTAGCTGATAAAAGGCCGGGTCTGAACAGCAGAGCTTAGGCGCACACGTCCATTCCTCTTCTTTTGCGTTTTTGATGCGTTTTTTTGGCATCCTTGTTTCAATGTGTTCCCAGATAAATATTTTCTGTTCCACTGTTAGATAGAGGGGGATCCTGACATATAGGGATACCCAGAGTGTTATTTGGATCAGAAAACGCAGTTTTGTTTCCATTACATATTGATCTTCTATATTTGTTGGTGATTTTGTGTGTTCTGATGTTGTATAAGGAGAGGGAGCCTCCCGCCGAGGGGAGATCCTGGTGCTGATAAACAGCCTGACTCAGGATGTCTCATCAGAGAAAGGCACCCATCCCCATGTTTATAGAAAACCGAATAGCTCGAAGTCCGAGTTGAGACCATGTGAAAGAAGTGTTTCAAAATCAAAAATCCGTCTGGATTCCTGCCGTGACATCCTGGCGATATGGTCTCCTCCTCTCCAGTGCACATCTATTTTTTCAAAGGCTGCGAAGACCATACCTCCAGGATTTTTGTTATGATGTTGTTTGTGGTGTAGTGAAAGAGAATGCTTCTCGTACCCGTTCTTAATATTAGTTATATGCTCTGCCAGCCTTTTCTTAAGAGAGCGTTTTGTTCTTCCAATATATTGTTTCTTGCATTGGCATTCTATTATATATAGGATGTTTTTTGAACTGCAGGTCAAGAAGTATTTTATTTTCCATACAAAAGGATTCACCCGTGATTGAATTTCTATGGTTTTTTTGGGAAATGCCGTGAGTTTGCAAACACCGCACCTCCCACACCTATAGAAGCCACTCAAATTCAGCCAGTTCTGTATAGTTGGATTTCTTACTTTGTTTTTAATTGATGGAGCCACCTTTAGGGATAGATTTTGAGCCCTTGAATAAGTTATCAAGGGACCTTCACTCACCATAGGGCCTATTAGTCTATCCCCAAGTAGGTGGTGCCAATGTTTTTTCACAATTCCTTCTATTTTCTTATATTGTTTATTAAAAGGCAATATCATTTGTAGTTTGTCTTCTTTACTCTCCCCTGTATTCTGTTTGATTTTTTCCTCAAAAAAGGTCTCTCTCTGCATGTTTTTTACCTTCATTAATGCCTTCTCTAATATATTGGTGGGGAATTCTTTATTTAAAAACTGTTCTTTCATAGATATGGATTCCCTCTCAAAATCTTCTTGCTGTATACAGTTCCTTTTTATCCTTTTGAATTGTCCTGTTGGGACCTCTAGCAGCCATCTTGGTAGATGGCAGCTTGAGAAAAGGATATAGCTGTTCCGGGAAACAGATTTTTGATACGTACTACAAGTTAGGTGCTCATTCTGAACTTTAATCTGTAAGTCTAAGAATTCTATCTGTTCTGTACTTACATTCGCAGAGAATTTAAGATTGTACAGTCGTGGCCAAAAGTTTTGAGAATTACATAAATATTGGAAATTGGAAAAGTTGCTGCTTAAGTTTTTTTAATAGCAATTTGCATATACTCCAGAATGTTATGAAGAGTGATCAGATGAATTGCATAGTCCTTCTTTGCCATGAAAATTAACTTAATCCCAAAAAAAACTTTCCACTGCATTTCATTGCTGTCATTAAAGGACCTGCTGAGATCATTTCAGTAATCGTCTTGTTAACTCAGGTGAGAATGTTGACGAGCACAAGGCTGGAGATCATTATGACAGGCTGATTGGGTTAAAATGGCAGACTTGACATGGTAAAAGGGGGGTGATGCTTGAAATCATTGTTCTTCCATTGTTAACCATGGTGACCTGCAAAGAAACGCGTGCAGCCATCATTGCGTTGCATAAAAATGGCTTCACAGGCAAGGATATTGTGTCTATTAAGATTGCACCTCAATCAACAATTTATAGGATCATCAAGAACTTCAAGGAAAGAGGTTCAATTCTTGTTAAGAAGGCTTCAGGGCGTCCAAGAAAGTCCAGAAAGCACCAGGATCGTCTCCTAAAGAGGATTCAGCTGCTGGATAAGAGTGCCACCAGTGCAGAGCTTGCTCAGGAATGGCAGCAGGCAGGTGTGAGCGCATCTGCACGCACAGTGAGGCGAAGACTTTTGGAAGATCGCCTGGTGTCAAGAAGGGCAGCAAAGAAGCCACTTCTCTCCAAAAAAACATCAGGGACAGATTGATCTTCTGCAGAAAGTATGGTGAATGGACTGCTGAGGACTGGGGCAAAGTCATATTCTCCGATGAAGCCTCTTTCCGATTGTTTGGGGCATCTGGAAAAAGGCTTGTCCGAAGAAGAAAACGTGAGCGCTACCATCAGTCCTGTGTCATGCCAACAGTAAAGCATCCTGAGACCATTCGTGTGTGGGGTTGCTTCTCATCCAAGGGAGTGGGCTCACTCACAATTTTGCCCAAAAACACAGCCATGAATAAAGAATGGTACCTAAACACCCTCCAACAGCAACTTCTTCCAACAATCCAACAACAGTTTGGTGAAGAACAATGCATTTTCCAGCACGATGGAGCACCGTGCCATAAGGCAAAAGTGATAACTAAGTGGCTCGGGGACCAAAACGTTGACATTTTGGGTCCATGGCCTGAAAACTCCCCAGATCTTAATCCCATTGAGAATTTGTGGTCAATCCTCAAGAGGCGGGTGGACAAACAAAAACCCACTAATTCTGACAAAGTCCAAGAAGTGATTATGAAAGAATGGGTTGCTATCAGTCAGGAATTGGCCCAGAAGTTAATTGAGAGCATGTCCAGTCGAATTGCAGAGGTCCTGAAAAAGAAGGGCCAACACTGCAAATACTGACTCTGCAAAAATGTCATGTAATTGTCGATGAAAGCCTTTGAAACGTATGAAGTGCGTGTAATTATATTTCACTACAGCACAGAAACAACTGAAACAAAGATCTAAAAGCAGTTTAGCAGCAAACTTTGTGAAAACTAATATTTTTGTCATTCTCAAAACTTTTGGCCACGACTGTATATGTTGGTATTGATTCCCTCTAGGAATGTATCTAACTCTTCTCTAGTGCTCCTCCAGATGAACAGGATGTCATCAATGAACCTATGCCAAAGTACCAGGCTTGCCATGGCGGCCATTTTTAAGTCGGCCATATTGAATCCAACTTTTGTTTTTTCAAAAGGAAGAGGGTCATGTGACACATCAAACTTAATGGGACTTTCACACGAAAAACAATGGTGTGCTTGGTTTTAACGTAACTTTATTCTTTCATGAGTTATTTACAAGTTTCTCTTTGTTTACAGCCATTGACATGTCGCCGAGGTTAACACGTGAGGAGCGAATAGAAATTGTGTTGATGTCTGGTGAACGCAGTAACCGGGTCATTGCAGCAGATTTCAATGCAAGACACCCTACGAGACCACCCATCTCCCATGCTACAGTTAGCAAACTGCTTGCTAAGTTTCGTGAAACTGGTTCAGTGTTGGATTTGCCAAAATGTGGACGCATGAAATCTGTCTCTAATGAAGAAACATCAGTGGCTGTCCTAGCTTCATTCAGCAAGAGCCCACAGCGTAGCACTCGCCGCATGTCACTGGAGAGCGGCATTAGTCGAACATCCCTTCGGCGGATATTAGCTACTCACAAATGGCACCCTTACAAACTCCAGCTACTGCAGCATCTCAACGAGGATGACCCAGATCGGCGCACTGAATTTGCAGAATGGGCAAAACAAAAATTGGAAGAGGACCCTCAGTTTACGCAGAAGATTTTGTTCAGTGATGAGGCAAACTTTTATGTGAATGGTAAAGTTAACAAACAAAACCACCGCTATTGGTCTGACACTAACCCACATTGGATAGATCCCTCCAAGACTGTTGGAACAAAAAAAATTGATAGTATGGTGTGGTATATGGGGTACAAAGATAGTGGGGCCATTCTTCATCAATGGAAACCTCAAGGCCACTGGATATGCGAAATTGCTACATGATGATGTGTTTCCCTCTTTATGCACTGAAGCTGGCACGTTCCCTGAGTTTTTCCAGCAAGATGGTGCACCACCACATTATGGGTGTCAGGTCCGAGCATTCCTAGATGAACAGTTTCCTGGAAAGTGGATTGGTCGTCGTGGGCCAGTTGAATGGCCCCCAAGGTCTCCCGATCTGACC
The DNA here is from genome assembly GCF_905171765.1 of Bufo bufo. Classification (NCBI taxonomy): domain Eukaryota; kingdom Metazoa; phylum Chordata; class Amphibia; order Anura; family Bufonidae; genus Bufo; species Bufo bufo. The sequence goes on from NC_053389.1 coordinate 832,796,701, forward strand.
CCCTTAGACTTTTATCTTTGGGGTCATCTGAAGGCAATTGTCTATGCTGCGAAGATTCGAGATGTGCAGCACCTGAAACTACGGATACTGGAAGCCTGTGCTAGCATTTCTTCTGCGGTGTTGCTATCAGTGTGTGAAGAGTGGGAGAAGAGGGTTGCATTGACAATCCAACACAATGGGCAGCACATTGAACACATTTTATAAGTGGTCAGAAACTTGTAAATAACTCATGAAAGAATGAAGTTACGTTAAAACCAAGCACACCATTGTTTTTCTTGTGAAATTCCCAATAAGTTTAATGTGTCACATGACCCTCTTCCTATTGAAAAAACAAAATTTGGATTCAAAATGGCCGACTTCAAAATGGCCGCCATGGTCACCACCCATCTTGAAAAGTTTCCCCCCTCACATATACTAATGTGCCGCAAACAGGAAGTTAATATCACCAACCATTCCCATTTTATTAAGGTGTATCCATATAAATGGCCCACTCTGTAGTTGGGGGTTAAGATAAAATTTACCCCTTCTGCTATAAACTCTATTTGTTCCTCGGGAAAATTGCTATGAGTCCTTAGCTGAGTTTTTAATGCTTGTATCCCTTGTTTGTGATTTATAACTGTAAAGAGAGAATTCACGTCTAGTGTCCCCAATATCCAGTCAGACTCATATTTGAGTTCTCTCACTATTTTTATTACTTGCGTGGTATCCCTAATATAAGAAAAATTATTTTTTACGCTGGGTTGAAGATGTTTGTTGATATATTCTGACAGGTTAGAAGTAAGAGAACCTATGCCAGAGATGATTGGCCTCCCTGGAGGATTGAACTGATCTTTGTGGACTTTAGGGAGGCAGTAAAATACTGGTAGCCGTTGTTGGGTAACAGTAATATACTTATACTCTTGCTCATTTAAGATTCCTCGCTCCCAACCATCTCTGGTATAGTTCCCCAATTCGATGTTGTATTCTTTAGTGGGGTCCCTCATTAGTCTGGAATATGTGGTGATGTCTGATAGTTGTCTTAGACATTCTACCTCATATTTTTGTGTCTCCAGAATAACAATGCCCCCCCTCCCCCCTTGTCTGCAGGTCTAATGGTGATATTCTCTTGTTTTTGTAATTGCTTCATGGCCTGTATTTCCTGTGGTGTTATATTGTTCCCATTTCTTGAGTTTATTTTCAACTTTCTTATATCATTTTCTACGGACTTCTTAAAAGCCGCAATTTCCTGTCCTATTTGTTGCCTCGGATACATTTTGCTCTTTGGTTTTAAACTTATATGAATATATGTATTTTTATCTGTATGATTTCCAACTGTGGGATTCCTCATAAAGTGTTTCTTGAGGCACAGTTTTCTGATAAATTTTTCTATTCCAATGTAAATATCAAATTTATTGGGTTGTGTTGTGGGTGCGAATTTTAATCTCTTATTTAGTAAACTCGTTTGTGTTGGAGTAAGTACTACCTGACTTAAATTGATGATCGAATCTGTATCTATATATGTTCTTATTCTCTGTAATTCCTCCTTCTTCCTCTTTCCCTTTCCCCTTCTTGTTCTCTTTGGTCTCGTTCGTAATGATATTGATGTCGGTTTGGGATGTAATTCCCCTTCCTTCCCTGATAGTCTCCTTCCCTTGGATTGTGGTATGTCTCCCGATAGTTGTCCCTGTATCTCAGATTGTATTGGTGGCCCGTGGGCGGGAGATGTTCTGTACGTGGGGGAGATTTCGTTTGTTCGGGTGTTATCTGTCTCATTTGTTGGGTCTTTGTTTTGTGGTGTGGAGGGGTGCCATCTAAAAAATTATTATTAGTGATTGTTTCATATCGGTTTCTCACTGGAATCTTATAATCTATTTTATTTTCTCTATTATACTCTCTATTTGTTTCTATGGTGGATACATATTGCTCTCTTTGATGTTGACTATTCTCACGTGAAGCATATTTATCTGTGTCCCCTCTGATAGTCTTCTTGATTTTCTTACTTTTTTTGGTAATTATCTCCTGTTCTATTGAACCAAAATTTCTACAGATTCTTTGTTGCCAATTTGTAGTCTCCTCATTTACAGGAAATGTTTGAATGATTTCCCTAATTTTTTAAATTCCCTCAGTGGTTTCCTCCAGAATTTAGTTTCTTCTTTTAATAATCAATTGTACTAATAGTGTAGATTGTTTCACTAAGAGATTATCCCATTCCTCTTTAAAGCAGTCATTTATCAGATCTTGCGCTGAGTTTTTGGAGAGTTGTAATCCTTTCGGTATAATTCCTAGTTCTAAATGTCTGCTCAGGGATTTTATTTCCCATTTCTGCTTTAATTGCCTAATGAGCAAGGTTTCCAACTCTCCAAAAGACTCAGTGATGGATCTTTCTATGGGTCCATTCGAGTTTAGTATGTTTGGATCATCAAAGGAGAATGTCTCCAATCTAGCATTCTGGTTCTCTATAAACTGCCAGATGTCCATAATCTCTTATACTGGGAAGCTCAACGATATGTCAGTGAAACGTATGCAGAAAGGGTGTAGGAAATGTATCGTGGCTCTCCCGTATCATATTTAAGGTTAAGGTGCTCTGTTTTTTGGATGGTTCATCTAATCATCCAGTATGGCATTCAAATGTTCAAAGATTAAAGGAAAAACAGGCACTCACCACCTGGTAGATTGTATAAATTGATAGTTTACTCAATGCAATATATATATGTTAAAATACACTATAAATAAATAAAAATATCCATACATTGTACATAAAATATCCATATACTGTAGATATATAGCTACCAGCTCCTAATATATTATCTGTTGGTATATTTCATTTGGAGCATATAGTTGACCTGACCTATACCTGTGGTACAATCAATAAACCTTGTGCATAAACGGCTATGTGCTCTTTATTCATATACGGCTGTGCAAATTAATTAAATAGTGTGATCACCCAGATTTCTAAGGAGTTAATAAAGTGAAGTATCCATGGTATTATAGATGTAAAAATATAAAAATATGAAGAGATATGCAATATAAATCTTGAAAAAAAAATGTGTCACAGAACTGCAACAAAATTATCCCAGTGATAGTCAGTGTCAATTCAATGCTCCCAATCAGTAAGGCTTTGATTTCCCTGAGGGTTAGGTATTGCTTTTAGGGCTAGCGTCTGGGGCGTCCCCCTGATGCGCACCCTCTTACCTTGCCCGATCCTGTCTAAATCGAACAAACCCATCCGAAGCATATCGTGAGAAGGGCAAGGTAAGAGGGTGCGCATCAGGGGGACGCTAGCCCTACAAGCAATACCTAACCCTCAGGGAAATCAAAGCCTTACTGACACTTTTTTTTTTCAATATTTATATCGCATATGTCTTCATATTTTTATATTTTTACATCTACAGGGTGGGCCATTTATATGGATACACCTTAATAAAATGGGAATGGTTGGTGATATTAACTTCCTGTTTGTGGCACATTAGTATATGTGAGGGGGGAAACTTTTCAAGATGGGTGGTGACCATGGCGGCCATTTTGAAGTCGGCCATTTTGAATCCAACTTTTGTTTTTTCAATAGGAAGAGGGTCATGTGACACATCAAACTTATTGGGAATTTCACAAGAAAAACAATGGTGTGCTTGGTTTTAACTAGAGATGGGACGGGGGATTCGTCGAATCCATGAATCCCTCGAATCTTGCTGGATTCGTGGGATTCGTGGACTCGAATCCCGACGTAATTTACCGGATACGAATCCGACGAATCCCGGTGGTGCCCAGACTGGTGGTGGCGGCGGCAGGGCACTCTAGAAGATGAGCGCTTCGCTGCTGCGACAGGGGAGGGAGAGGCGTTTCCTTTCCCTGTTCCTCTGATAGGCTGCCGGCACAAGGCCCGCAGCCTATCAGAGGCCGGTGCAGGCGGTGCGATGACGTCATCGCGCCGCGTGAGCCGTACAGCGCGGGACACAGGCCAGAAGAGGCCTGCATCGCAGCGGAGGTAAGTAAAAGCAGGGCTTTTTTTCTGGCGGAACGCACCGGAACGGCGTTCCACCACCTTTTGACATTGCAGCCTGCCTTGCTCCAGCATCGCAGGTTGCAATGTATCAGCGGGGAGGGACTGGGAGGAGGAGCTGGGGGCCGGTGCGTTCACTGTGCTCCGGCCCCGCCGCTCCAGTACAATTATAAAATGTGTAATTCAATTAATAATGATTCATGCTGCCCCCTCTGTAGTATAACATTCAATATATCCTACTCACAGGGCTACTGATATCGTAATGCAGGCCGGCCGGGCAGACGAGCGGCAGAGTGACTGACTGACGTCACGTGCCTGTCCGGCCTACTTTATGAATGAAGCAGGCGGCGCAGGCACGTGACGTCAGTCAGTCACGCTGCTGCTCGTCTGCCCGGCCGGCCTGCATTACGATATAACAGTAGCCCTGTGAGTAGGATATATTGAATGTTATACTACAGAGGGGGCAGCATGAATCATTAATAATTGAATTACACATTTTTTAACTGTACTGGAGTGGCAATGGGGGGTTGGTGGATGACACTGTTAAGGGGTGGGGGGGGTCTGTGGATGGCACTGTTATGGGGTGGGGGGGTCTGTGGATGGCACTGTTATGGGGTGGGGGGGTCCGTGGATGGCACTGTTATGGGGTGGGGGGGTCTGTGGATGGCACTGTTATGGGGTGGGGGGTCTGTGGATGGCACTGTTATGGGGTGGGGGGGTCTGTGGATGGCACTGTTATGGGGTGGGGGGGTCTGTGGATGGCACTGTTATGGGGTGGGGGGTCTGTGGATGGCACTGTTATGGGGTGGGGGGGTCTGTGGATGGCACTGTTATGGGGTGGGGGGTCTGTGGATGGCACTTTTATGGGGTGGGGGGGTCTGTGGATGGCACTGTTATGGGGTGGGGGGTCTGTGGATGGCACTGTTAAGGGGGGTCTGTGGATGGCACTGTTATGGGGTGGGGGAGGGTCTGTGGGTGGCACTGTTATAGGATGGGGGATCTGTGGATGCCATCCACAGATCCCCCATAACAGTGCCATCCACAGATCCTCCACCCCATAACAGTGCCGTCCCCAGATCCCCCATTAACAGTGCCATCCCCAGATCCCCCATTAACAGTGCCATCCCCATCTGGGGGGTTTCTTTGCTGGGCTGGACTTTTATAGCCCCACCCAAATTTTACTTGCATCCCTGTTCTATAAAGGGGCGGTTTTAGGGGGCGGTCCTAGGCGTGGGTAGGGGCATGGCCAGGGGTGGGGGGTGAGTTCCACCACCTTTTCTCTGAGAAAAAAAGCTCTGAGTAAAAGTTTTTTTTTTTTTTTTTTTAAATCTGTTACTGCCACATTGGCGAGGGGGAGAGGTGAGAGGCACTATGATACTACTGGCATATTGAGGGGGGGGAGGCACTATGATACTGGCACATTATGGGGGGAGATGGCACTATGATACTACTGGCACATTGGGGGGGAGGCACTATGACACTGGAACATTATGGGGGGAGATGACACTGATACTACTGGCACATTGGGGGGGAGGCACTATGATACTGGCACATTATGAGGGGAGATGGCACTATGATACTGGCACATTATGGGGGGAGATGGCACTATGATACTGGCACATTATGGGGGGAGGTGGCACTATAATACTGGCACATTATGGGGGAGATGGCACTATGATACTGGCACATAATGGGGGGAGGTGGCACTATATTACTGGCACATTATGGGGGGAAATGGCACTATGATACTGGCACATTGGGGGAGATGGCACTATGATACTGGCACATTATGGGGGGAGATGGCACTATGATACTGGCACATTATGGGGGGAGATGGCACTATAATACTGGCACATTGGTGGGGAGATGGCACTATGATACTGGCACATTGGGGGGGAGATGGCACTATGATACTGGCACATTATGTGGGGGAGATGGCACTATAATACTGGCACATTGGGGGGGAGATGGCACTATGATACCGGCACATGGGGGGGAGGGGAGAGGGACTCCGCACTTGATACTGGCACATGATTAGGGGGGCATCTATGGGGACACTTACTGGCACATTATTGGGTGGCACTGTGGGGCCACTTCTTATTGGCACATTATTGGGGGGCACTATGGGGGCATCTACTGAGGCCACAAAGAAGGGGTATTTTATATGGGGGTCTCTGTGTGGTACTAGTATTATCAGGGGTATTATCTGTTTCTGCAGTATAGTATTGGGGAGCACAGCGGAACAGTATTGGGGGTGTTAGGATGATTTGTCCAGAAGATGGGAGGATGATGGAAAAGTAGTAAACTAAGATTTTTTTTTGTCAAACTGCAGAGACGAAAAATGGCTGAAAAATGGTGGTCTGGTCTGAAGGTCTGAAAGGAGAAGATGAGGAAAGAGAACATCTACATCAAAGGAGACGTCACTGGATGTAAGAGGTATGGGGCCTGTATTTCCCTGTATGTTCTGTAGTGATAGGAGCAGGGGCTTAACGATCGCGGTCATATAGGGTGCGACCGTGACTGGGAGGTGGAGTTGGAGGTTCAGACAAACTGACGCGGTCTGACTTTGTTTCTTACACCGTTCACACAATTATGTACAGGATTCGTAGGATTCGAGATTCGAAAGATTCGATATATTCGAGAACCTTTTCGGATTCGGATCCGGATTTGAAAAAAATTGGATTCGTCCCACCTCTACTGTTAACCCTCGATGTGTTAAAGAAAAAATGGATTAAAATAGAAAATCTGCTAAAAAAAGTGAAATTTTGAAATTTCATCTCCATTTTCCTTTAATTCTTGTGGAACACCTAAAGGGTTAACAAAGTTTGTAAATTCAGTTTTGAGTAACCTGAGGGGTGTAGTTTCTACAATGGTGTCATTTATGGGGAGTTTCCACTATGTAAGCCAACAAAGTGACTTCAGAGCTGAACTGGTCCTTTTCTTAAAAAATTTCAAAAATTGCATCAAAAATACTAAATCTTCTAACGTTCTAAAAAAAATAAAAAATACATTACCAAAATGATGCCCACATAAAGTAGATACAGTGCTGCCCATAATTATTCATTCCCCAGGCAAATTCTGACTTAAAGTTACTTTTATTCAACCAGCAAGTAATTTTTTGACCTTTGCAGAAGCTCATCTGGACAGAGAAGACAAAGAAGAAGACTTCTGGTCTTCTGTGTTATGGTCAGATGAAACAAAAATTTTATTGTTTGATCACAATTAGAGTTCAGCGGACACCTGGATGTTCGGGTTCGACGGGTTCGGCCGAACTTGAGAAAAAAGTTTGAGTTCGGGACCCGAACTTGACCCCGAACCCGAATCCCATTGAAGTCAATGGGGACCTGAAGTTTTGAGCACTAAAATAGCTGTAAAAATGTCATGGAAAGAGCTAGAGGGCTACAAATGGCATCAAAATGTAGTTAAGAGCATGGCAAGTGCTCTGCAAACAAATGTGGATAGGGAAATGAAAATAGGTAAAAATAATAAATAATAATCTTGATCTAGGAGGACGAGGTCCATATGAAGTAGCTGGTTGAGGAGGCGGTGGATGTGGCGGTGTCGGTGGAAGCGGCAGTGGAGAGGAGGTAGCCTACACTGCTTTTTGGTTTTAAATTTTATTTTTAAAATTAGGGTACACCCCAAAACATTGGGAAATATAACCTGTGATAACCCCCTCCTAAACACACGTTCAGACAATACACTGGCTGCAGGGCAGGCCAGTACCTCCAAGGGGTAAAGGGCAAGCTCAGGCCATGTGCCCAATTTGGAGACCCAGAAGTTGCAGGGGCTGACCCCTGTCAGTCAGTTCGTGTAGGCGTGTGCATACTTACTGCCCCGCCATGTCCCACGTTCTCGTGATGTTCACGATCCAATTTGATATCTGTTCTATCAACTTTTGATGTTCTTTTATGCGCCTACCATGGTGATCACGGGTGGCGGGGAATCAGGGTTCCAGGCCAGAGAGGGAGCGTGAGAAAGAGAGACCACATCTAAGGGAGGATTCATTTTTTCAAAATTAAAATTATAGAGTTAAAATATGGGAGAAATAATTAAAGCATAAACGTGTGACAACTCTTCAAAGTTTAAGCATTGAATGAAAGGATGTTTCGCGCATTAATTACTGAATAATTTATAACATTTTATTCCCTGTCACCTATGCAGAGCAGGGGTTTATTCACGTCCAAAATTGTATAATGTCAACCCAAGAATGTAACAGAAAAATTATTGAAATTTATAAAGCTGTGAACTAGGTAGAGGAGTGGTATATTACACACAAGAATTGGTGAATTTCACCAAAAAATGTAACTAACAATTATTATTTTTTAAACCTGTCTACTAGGTATAGGAGTGGTACTATACACCCAAAAATTGGTGAATTTCACCAGAAAATGTAACTGACATTTTTTTTTTTTACCGGTCTACTAGGTATAGCAGTGGCACTATACACACCAAAATTGGTGAATTTCACCCGAAAATGTAAATGACAATTTTTTTTTAAACCGGCCTACTAGGTATAGCAGTGGTACATCACACCCAAAAATTGGTGAATTTCACCGGAAAATGTAACTGACTATTTATTTATTTTTTAACCTGTCTACTAGGTATAGCAGTGGTACATCACAACCAAAAATTGGTGAATTTCACCAGAAAATGTAACTGACAATTTTTTGTTTTGTTTAACCTGTCTACTAGGTATAGCAGTGGTACTATACACCCAAAAATTGGTTAATTTCACCCGAAAATGTAAATGACAATTTTTTTTTATTTTTTTTTTACCCGGCCTATTAGGTGTAGCAGTGGTACTATACACCCAAAAATTGGTGAATATCACTAAAATATATAACTGACATTTTTTTTTTTTAACAATCTACTAGGTATAGCAGTGGTACTATACATCCAAAAATTGGTTAATTTCACCTTAAAATGTAAATGACAATTTTTTTTATTTTTTAAAGCTGTCTACTTTTGGTATAGCAGTGGTACTATACACCCAAAAATTGCTGAATTTCACCAGAAAATGTAACTGACAAAGTAGTGAAATGATATAAAATAAAATACGTACAAATAAAAAAAAAATATTTGATTTATGAGGTGGAGTTCCAAATGGAGTAGGAGTTTGAGGAGGCGGTGGACGTAGCGGTGTAGGTGGAAGCGGCAGTGGAGGTGGACGAGGTAGCCAACACAGGTTTTTGGTTTTATTTTTTTTTATTCAATTAGGGTACACTCTAAAAGAGTGTGAAATATCCAAAATACAAGAATTAGCAATTTCGCTGCAGTATAACAATGGCTGGTTAGTGTATGGTATACATGTCTATTCTGCACAAGGTACAGACAAGTCCAGAGGGATCCATGCCTGGTTCATTTTAATGAATGTAAGCTTGTCCACATTGGCTGTAGACAGGCGGCTGTGCTTGTCTGTGA